>NC_092567.1:24544875-25144875 GCF_037975245.1 Apostichopus japonicus | reverse complement strand
GACAGGTGTGATAAATTGATTTTAGTGGCATACTCTATGCAAGACATATGCAAAGTTAACCGATACTGATCAATCTCTGTGTGCAACAACTACTGCTTAGGAAGTAAAGTAAAAGCGTTAGGTCTATTTACTATTGTACTGGTGTACGTACTTCAGTGTAGATTCACATCTTGGGTTATGATCATCAAAGCCATTTCACTGTCAGCTACTTCTTTCCGTGATGTTTATCTATGATTGATTTCTTTTAGATATTGTGCATGCTTACAAGTCTCTAGTGAAAGAGAAAGAGGCTCTAGAGGCTAGCTTTAAAGTCTTGAGTACTGCATCTCAGTCCAACCCAGAGAAAAGTATTTCAAAGTCTGCTTCCAGGGAGGACTTTGCAAAGGAACAAGAAGGCGCAGAAGATGGACAGGTAAGAGTTTATGATTTTAAATTGCCACAATTTACTGGCAGTTTCACCAAAGTTCCAACAATTGCAAAAGAAATGATTACAATTGATCAAACTACTGTAGGCCAAGGTTTCTTCACTTAAATGAAATGCTTATAAGGAAAAGCATTGTCTCAAGGACATAGTTAATCTAAGTATTGACATGAAAAAGTGAAAGAATTTTTTTTTAAATGTAGAGATTTCGTTTCCATTCAAAACAAAAGTTGGCAATCTTGTTTACAATTTTGTGAAAAATGATACTTAAACAAGCAAAAGCAAGAAAACAACAAATATTTTTAAAATACTATTCATACTTCCTTAAAGTATTACGGACACCTACCCCAATTTGCCCCATATTCAGTACATTTGTTGTGTGTGATATTCTTATTCAAAGTCTGCTAAAATTTTCGTAGAGCTCATTTCATTTCCAAGACATCATACACATTTGAAAGTTTTCATAAATCTGGGAAACTCATTAAATATGTGCAAACTATGATGTGGAGAGTTGTGCTCATCCAAATTTCTTATTTTAGGCCTTAATAAGTTAATCCTTAAGTACAAGCTCACATATACCATTTGAATCATGTGATGTTTCCCTTTTCAAAGGAGACAATAAATATTTCCAAATGCCGGCCTGTGTTCAGTGTCCTCGAAACAAAGGTTGTAAAAACAAAGTGAATAACATGATAGAAAATTAGGCAGTCACTCCCTTTACATCATCAGTGTTCCTTATTAGCTAATGTTTACTCATCAATAAAACTAGAATTAAGAAAGACTTGTAAAATGGTCAATCTTTGATGGATATTGATGGGAGATGCAGCTATTTTCATGGTTGCTATGACAGACTATGAGAGTGATTAGGGCAATGTCATTCATAGGTGTCCGTAGACATTTAATGCAATAGTCTTGGGAATGTTAACAGTACATTTGTTATATAACATGTGAGGTTTTGTTTCTTTTATTTTTTATTTATTTATATCTTAGGAGCAAGAAGAAGATGACAATGCAGAGAGAGATAATGAGATGAAGCAACAAATCGCTACTCTTTCCTCATCTATGGCTACCTTGACAGCTGAAAAATCCAAGATGGAGGCTAGTTTCCAAGCGGATAAGAAGAAAATTCGGGTAAGGATTGGGACAATGGTTTCTGTTAGGTATTTCCATGTCACATTTCAAACATTTCATATTGACATTTGAACAGTTCATTCTGTCAGTAAAAGTGCGTTGAAGCAGATTTGAGGAGACAGTATAGAGGATTATTAGCATATTTTGGAAAACTGTCCCCAACTGGCCAATGAGGAATAGCCTACAGTATATAAGGAATAATTTCCTGCTCACATTATGTGTAGCGGTTTCAGGTTTATGAATTTTGTTTCGCATAAAATACTCAAAATTATGTGTGCATTTGTTTGATAGCAATCTGCCCCTTTTTGCATTTGTTTAGCAATCTTCCCAGTTTTTGTTTTACATTTTACTATGTGATTCAGATATATTTTTCAATACTTGAGGATCAACTAATTGTATTCATCACAAAGGTGCTGTACAAAAGAGATCACAGATTTAGGTTATAGAGTTAAATACAAATGGATTTGTTTTCAAGTAAGCCTTAAAATGTTTGAAATTGTCTAAAATATTGTTTGGAGGAAAAGTGAAGTTAAAGTGATGTTTAGTGTAAAGGTGAAAGATACAGACCAGAGGCCAATTGATAATTTAAACAACTTCCAGCTTATACAAAAACTGCAAGAATAAGTAAACCTAAGAATAAATATGTGTATGCTCTACCCAACTCCAGACCTAGTCTGCTTTTATTCCTATTAATAGATACTCTATGATCAATATGTAAAATGCACTGATGACAGAATATCCGCGATTTCTTTTCTACCTTTGGTATTTACACCTCTCAATTTCCATGAATTTCTAACAACAGCATTGTATCATTTGATCTGTCATTCGCATGTTTTTCATTACCTACGGATATCCATCCTGCAGGGGGACAAAAACTATTATCCTAACACACTGTAGCATATGCAAACTGGAGCCTATACCGCAATTTTTGCAAAGTTTTTTTTTATACCCCAGGCTCATCCCTGATGAATGGACAAACTATATAGAAAACATTACAGCCTGCATGTATCAGTTGCCATTCCATCATCTTTCTCTTTATCTTCTTCAACAGCAAGAGACAGAGGAGATAATGCAGAGGTTTACAGAGGAGAAAAGCAACTTAGAGGAGATGGTTAAAAACATGGAAAGCCAGCTGACAGATGTAAGTCATAGAATCAAATTCAAGAGTGTTCTTATTTCCTTGTAAAGCCTTGACATTGTCTAACATATTGTTCTGAGGTTAATATAGTGTTCACATTTTCTTTAGTTACTTTTGTGATTTTGTAAAGCTTGTTTTATTACAAACAGCTAGTTATTACAGAAAGCTTGTTAATACTGAATCATGCAAATACAAAGGTGCCTTAAAAATCTACATACATTTGCATATTCATAAAGCTTTCTAGCTTTTGTAGATTGCAGTCTGCTATGTATTTATTCATCTTCTATTTTTGGAGCTGTTGAAATTGCAGAGTATGACACTTTTGCAGTGTCTGAAATTGCTTTTTATTGTGAGCTGTTGATTAGACTAGTATTTACATACATGAGTATAAGGCACATATAATTAATTCATTTCTTATACCAGGGCTCTAAGGTGTTGTAAGGATGTTAGCAGAGACAACAATTATATTCTATATTATTACACAATATCTTGAAAAACAATTAAGTTTCTTGATTAATTGTTAGGCGAGGAATAGATTACGCAGTCAACAACAAGAACGTGAACAAGAGCACGTTAACCACGCATTGATGTTGAGGGAGCTGCAGACCCTGCTGGCTCTGGAACGCACAGAGAAGGACAGGTTAGATGATCAGGTAATACTGCAGTTTCATTCTCAAATAGAAAATTATACTGCTGTATTAATGGAAAAAGTGGGTGACAAAGTTTTAGAATATAACAGAAACATTAATTACTTGCAAGTTAATGTTCTTTTTGTCAAATCTAGGAGGGGTTGGGGTGGACTGAGGTCATAGGTCAGTAGGCTCAGTTGGAAGTAACCAATGTTGGTATCTATCCCATGTATCAGATGTATTAAAACAGTCTTTATATTCTTTTCATTCAGCATAAAGACCACTACAAAATAAAAACATGATTTGGCGGCTGATTGTTTTAACTTCAGCAATAACTCGCTGATTACCTTAAGACATTTTTGGTTCTTCATGTATAATCTATGATTCGCTCTGCTTTGAAAAATATTCACAATCGATAATAACTGGCAGATGGAATACATGGCATTAAATCAGGTTGTTGTTTTGGATGGGGTGGATATGAGTTTTTGCCCTACAACAAGGTCTAAACATAGAACAACCTCGCAATGCCAATATTTTACTAAGCTACATATTCAATATTTTAGTCAGAAAGAAATAAAAACTGCTTAAATAATCTGTTAGCAGTACATGAAAGAATTAGGTCACATTTGTATTTGTATGTACTTGAAGAAACAAACATGACTACTACAGTGCAAATTAAGTGTTTAATTTTGATCTTAATTTTGATTCTAGATTGGAGAATTAGAAGAGACTCTTGCCCTTGTCAGAGCTGAACCAGACAAGTAAGTACATTTTGTAAATCTTTTAAGAGGTAGGGCCAGGTGGCAGAATGTTGAAATCATTGCAAACAGAAACCCATTTTGTTTGGTTTTATTTTACAAAATTGTGACTAATTTTATGAACTGTGTAGAAACAACAGAGCAGGCTTGAATTACAGTCCCAAGCTTTTATGTAATATTTTTCGCACAAATTCAGTGCCAAATATACACAGGTGTAAGAAGGCAAATTATTGATGAAATAATCATTAGTTTTTATTGTTTGTAATGGAACCTAGTCTCCTGTATTGTTGAAATAAAATTGGCTTCTTGTTTGATTTAATATTTACTGGTACATAAGTGTTCTAGCAATCCAGGCTGTTGGATGGTACAATATTTATTGGTACAGAATGTTTAGCAATCCAGGCTGTTCAATGGTACAATATTTACTGATACAGAAGTGTTTTAGCAATCCATGTACAATATTTGTGACATGGCGTTGAACTGGAGATCAGTTTCATTCCTAGGGACTTTCAATTCTCCTATTACTGACTGTAAATTTCTCAAATTGATCTGGCTTTTAATTTATTTGTTCATTATTCAAGTCTTCGGTATTTTTATTTAACATGGTATCATTTCAGTAACTTTATCATGATCCTTTCAGATCTCACATTTATGAGCAACAGATCAAGAAGCTTTCTGTTGAACTTGAATCAGTTCAGAGAAAGTTCATCGCTGCCCAAGAGGAAGCTGCCAAACCACCGCCTCTGCTCCTACAACTGCAGAAAGATATGGCTGAGATGAAGGTAAGATTATCATCCTCAATGCCATTAGTTACCTTACTCTTAACCTCTCTTTGGTATCAGGGGATGGGGATGGGGGGGTGGGTTGAAAAGATGACCCCATTAAAGGGATATTGGTCAAAAGCACATCTTCATAGCATTTTGTACCCTGGAGATTTTTTCACTTTTTGGTGATATTTTGGGAATTCATCTGACAACAGCAATGTGAATGATGTCATCATGACCAAAGGATTGCAAATGTTTGGCTGTTTTCATTCATCCAATGAGAAAAATAATATTTCAACAAAAATGATAATTGGATGAAATTTCAACATGCCGAGAACATTAACAGCAAGAAACATTCCAAACACTTTAAATTTGTCACATTTCAAGGATAATTTAACAATAACATTTATGATAAGAATGTAAAACTTTGACGCACACCTGTCATGTTGTCATCACAGTACATCACATTCTGTGACTCACTTTGCTGCAAGAGTTATTCGGGTTAAGCCAGTCAAAATGGGTTACATTCAATCACCATATCTCAAGTTCAATTTTTGTGTTGGTGTTTTCAATTAACAGCGTGGTATATTCTCTCTTTTGTATTGTCTAACATTGGAATATCCCTTCAACCAACAAAACTTGACTATAAAATGGACTAATTGTTAACAGCAAGTTTGTATTTCCTTAGTTAAATGATATTTTGGTGGCTGGTGAGCAGTGTGTTGGGTATTGATCTCGGTGCTATCGGTGCCTCCACAGGCTCAGCACAGGATACAAGTTGAGATGGAGCAACAGAAATCAAGAGAGGCGGATGAGAGATTGAAGAGGGCGAGAGCCTTGGAGGAAGAAAGAGTGACTGCTTTAGAGGCTAAATTAGCAGAACTATCGGAAGTCGTGGGTAGCAATGACAGGGTACGACAACAAGACCAGCTTGCAATACAGTAAGTCATGGTGCAAGGATGGTGTGTTCTGGTATGAAAGAGCTTTGGATTAAGGCAGGGTGGGGTGAGTATACAATAGAGTAAACGATGGTGCAAGGATGGTGTAAGGATGTTGTGGTTTGGTATGGATGGGCTGTGTACTGAGGAAGGGTGTGGTGAGCTTGCGCAATGCAGTAAGTGATGGTGCAAGGATGGTGTGGTTTGGTAAAGAAGAGCTTTGGATTAAGGCAGGGTGGGGTGAGTATACAATACAGTCAATGATGGTGCAAGGATGGTGCAAGGATGGTGTGGTTTGGTATGGATGGGCTTTGTACTGAGGAAGGGTGTGGTGAGCTTGTGCAATGCAGTAAGTGATGGTGCAAGGATGGTGTGGTTTGGTAAAGAAGAGCTTTGTATTAGTTTGGGTGAAGTGAGGGGGTAATGCAGTAAGGATGGTGTGGTCAGTCTGGTAAAGAACAGCTACAGTTATGTATCAAGGCTGAATGTGATGAGCTTGCGAATGAATGGGTGTGGCTGAGGGGTCCAGACAGGGCGTGCCCTACAAATAGTTATTAAGTCTTTTATTTGGGGCTTGACCAGCAGGAGGTACAGACAGTTTATGGTCACAGTGTGGTCAGTTTTGCAAGGTACTTTGTTGATTAATTATCCAAGTAATAATACAAACTATAAGTCTATAGTATGTCGTTGTATTGAATGGTGGTGGAGAGGGGAGGAGTTACTATCAGTTACCTCATCATGTATATATGCATATTCATATGGAAAGCAGCAACAGTCCATGTTAGCATTTTGTACCTATTGCAGGAAATTGAAAGAACGTATCACTCAACTTGATATGGAGAACACTGCCCTCGCTCGAGCAGCGAACAGCAACAACACTGTCAACGTTGAAGAATCCACTGACCCTGCAGAAATAAAAGAAGGCATTCTAAAATTGAAAGGACTTTTAAAAATAGCCATCGAAAAATCAGAAAAACCGGTGGATATTGACGGTGAGCATTAACATTATTGATGATTATTTCATAAGTAAGAAATTTGAAATGAATGTGAACTTATTTCATTAATTAACTTATTTGGCTTAACAGAATTCATAAGTTTATGTTGTTTGAGCATTACTTAGCAGGTTGATCCAGTTTTCTTGCACTTTGTAACTTTATTATGTTAACAGCATACCAAACCAGAACATATCTACTTACACACACTTGTAAATTCTTGTGTTCAAAGCATACCAAACCAAGACATATATGCCTACTTACATTGTAGTACAGAAATGTCTGTTATTCTTGCAGGCTTTGAGAAACACTTAGCGAGTGTTTTGATTGCACGGTCTGCAACATCAAGACTAGTTTTATGTTGTGTTTTGCATTTATTAACAATTGCTTGATGAATAGAATAAAACAAAGGACAACAGAGTTGTCTGTAAATATGTGTATAATAAATTGGGAACTGCTGACTCCCCTAAATTCTCCCAAATAGCTATTGAATCTCTAGTTGCGTTTGGGAGATATCCTTGTTCAAAAGTCGTTTCTAGGAGCTGTAAGTCTGTAATGTCTTTGTTCCGCTAGGATCTGAAACCAAAATGAAATAAAACTGTTAGCAAACTGCTTATCCACTAGAGAGCCTGTGTAATAGAATGTGAATGTGAATCTAAGGATCTGAAACCAGTTGTTTCATATTTTCAAGGTACTATATTAAAAACTGTTGACAATGAAACAAATTGATACAATTTGTGGGATCATGTTGAAGCATAAATATTTTAAATCTTCATTACAGTATGTAAAAATTGTAAAATATATAAAAAAAAAACACAAAAAACCTTTTGGCTGATAGAAGTCATGTTGACATGTAATCAAGTCTTCAGCCTTGTGCATGAAGAAAAGTTTAAAACAAATTTCTCTCAAATGAAAAAAAAAACAATTCTTAGCAGTTTAGGGAAGTTGTTGATATCTCTATCATATAGACTAATAGCAATGGTTGAGTTTCTGTGTCCTTTAACTGAGTCCTACAAGTTAATTTCCTGCAAGCTTACATCTCTCCCCATGATAGCAAAACTTATCAACTCCTAGAAGGCTAGAAATTGACTCAAATACCCTGTTCATTTTTATTTTATTCATATGTTGCATTCGTGTCACAACAGATGTCTAACCTTGATATTCTATGTTCCTTCTCAACAGACTTATAGCCTGTTTGTACTCCTTTTTTTAGATGTTTTTTAGGCAAAACCATCTTTACTTATGAAACTTAATTGTTAGTATGTTCATCAGTAGGAACATTAATTACCAACATTTTGAACATAACAAATATACTTTATGACATTGTAGTCTATTGAGAGATTTTGGTGACTAGTGTAGTGTGGTTATTTTAATGTTAGTTATGAAACATGACACCAGTTACTTTGTTGTGTTTTGAAACAAGTCCATAAATTGTCTTACTCTCTTCATCTGCTGCAGATATTGGCAGCTGGGAGGATGAGACCAGCAGGGAGCAGAATCCTAACCACAAAGCCTGCCAACAGGAGCTGAGACAATTAAAGGATGAATTTGAAAGATACAAATTGAGGGCGCAGACTGTCATCAGGAATAGGAATGTCAAGGTAAAACAACACCAACATATAACACCAGTTCTTAAAGATCTTCACTGGCTAAGAATTGCGGACAGAATCAATTATAAAATTCTTGTCCTTGTGTTCAAAGCAAGGAATGGTCTAGCCCCAAGTTACCTACAAGAGCTTCTTCAAGAATACAGACCTAGCAGGGTGCTTCGTTCAAGCGTACAACATATGCTACCTGTTCCTACTGTTCCCACTTCCACCTATGGGGAACGTTGCTTTGCTAGATCAGCTCCACAGCGCTGGAACAGTCTCTCCTTACATCTGAAAACAATCCAGCATGTGTCAACTTTCCAAAAAGAACTCAAGACATTCTTATTCATGAATGCGTATCCATTTGTTTAATAACTGTTGTGTCCATTTTGGGTACTTTGCTCCTGCAGCGCTTCTGAGCAGTTTTTTTAACTGGATAAAAGCACTTTACAAATTCTTGTATTATATTATTATTATTATTACAAACTAGGGTTTGCTAATTTTGTTTCCTTTATGTCTTGCTGCTTATTATCTGACATTTTGTGTTAAAGTAATTCTTCTGTCACTTCCCCTCTGATCCCCTCCCCCTCCTCCCCCTTCCCTCCTCCCCCTCCCCTCATCCCTAATCCCCCTCCCCTCCCCCCTCTACTTTCATCCCCTTCCATCCCTTAATAGAAAATTCAGTATTGGAGTTACTAACTCAAAAACAAATTTGTTGTGATCTGTTCGCTCAGATTACACAATTCACCCCTCCCACTTCCGTCATCTCCCCACATTCCAATACCCCTCTGTCAAATAAAAGTGTTGATATTTGTGTTGAAAAGGTTGACCTTGGAACAAAAGCAATCTCCCCAAATTCCAGTACCCTTTCAACAAATAAAAGTGTTGATATTTGGGTTGGAAAGGTTTACCTTGAAACAAATGCAATCTCCCAACATTCCAATACCCCTTTAGCAAATAGAAAGTTTTGATATTTGGGTTGAAAAAGGTTTACCTTGGAAGAACAAATGCAAGAAGTCTTTCTCAATTTCAACTTTATCTCGAAGGAAACTGTACGATGTAAGAATAGGTAGAAGAAATCATTTCACTTCAAGGTCCCGAGTTTGAGTCACTCCAAAATTAATGTATTTCCTCCAGTTACATAGTTGTTGACAATAAACAATTCATAATCATGGAGGTTAAAATATGAATCTAAGAGACTGGCTTTGGTCAGCTTGCTGCTTTGATAAGCCAATGATGGCTTCTCCGCGAGTCCTGCTTGCAGGAGGATCTAAAATACAATACTTAACATTTCTATTGTTTTGATTTATCTTACAGGATACAACAAGCAATAAAGAACAAGAAGAATTACAAGCACAAATGAATGAATACAAGGAACGAGTGGGAATATTGAGACAACAACTCGACGACGAAGAGCAGAATCATCGAGAAACGGTAAATATCTCCTTAAATGAGACAGCAATGAATTAATACTTACCATGGTGATAGACTTTACACATAGGAATTCATTTTACAGTCGTAGCTTTAATTTTCTAATTTCTGTTTTTGTCATGGTTTTGCCTTTGTTTTACTTTTGTCTTTAGAAACAAGCTATGGAAGGCCAATTGATGAAACAGAAGGAGCTTAATAAACAACAGCTGTGCCAGGCTGAAGGAGAATTTAAGGTATTCTGAAAGTCCACCCCCCCCCCCAAAAAAAAAAAGACTTAAACACATCAGCATTATCTCTTGGTTTGATTTTGAAAAGATGATGCTTTGGTTGAATCAAACTTTAGATCAGTTGTCGTGAATATTCACCACACTCACTGAATATTTAAATATTTTGAATACATTCTTTTGATATTATGTGTGACAACCATATCACTGAGTTCATTAGGAAGGGACTTCCTTCTCCATATTCTGAAACATCTCTCTTGACTTTATGAAGATAATTTTAGCAAAAAATGTTGTATTTTTTGTGTGGGTGGGTGACTGTTTTATGTAGTTCAGACCCCTTTGTGTTATTGTGGAGTGATGGCTATATTTTCGTTGTTAAAAGTTCAGTTATTGTTGTGTACCTACTCTATCCACTATACACAAGCACAGAGCACTATTGCACACAACAAAGCCCTATAAACCACAGCTGGACAAAGTGTGGCCTGCACTCAGGTTTCTTCTGCCTGCATAACCCTCAAAACGTGGCCCTTTAACCTTATCCCCCCATGGGAGAAATCCTTTTCTCTACCCAGAAATTAACTGAGGTGATGAATTTCACTGAAAGACCGAAACAAATAACATGAAATATGTATACTTTACACTTTACAAACTTTATACTATACAGACTTTATACAGACTTTTTACAGATTTTATACTATACAGTATTTTATACTATACAGACAAACAGGTGTAGAAATTTCCTTTCCTTTCCCATATAATGTAATTTTTATAGTTTGTCATGGGAGTAGGAACATCCTCAAGCATTGAGACCTGCAGTTTGGGTATAAATTTTTTACTATGGCTTGTAAGATTTAGAACGTGCCCAGCCCTTGTGTTGTTTCCATCTACCTCTTCATCTCTGTGCCTTCTGTATGGTAGGCGAGGCTCTTATGAAATCACTCAAGGAATAGGTGGATGAAGGATGGGCTGTTTTAGTGGCAGACATTTCTTATTCTTTTAGAAATCTGTTGTGACAATAATGCAAGTGAACTCACTCTGGATTTTATGTCCATTTACATTTCCTTCAGCAAAAAATTGCTGATTTAGAGCATCAAGTGGGCAAACAGAGGGATCGAACGATGGCCTTACTCGTGGACAAAGATAAAGAAGTTGACCACTTAAAACAGCAGGTTAGCCAGTACACAGGAAGGACCTATGGGTATGTGATACAGAAAATCTGGTTTCATATTTATTAACTAATATCAAAGTTAGTTTGTACCCACAAAAATTAACTCTTTTCCTTGTATGTGTTAGTGTTTCTCTCAGCAGAACACACACACTGAGTTATAGTTAGTCCTTACTCATAGATGTATTCTAGCATCTAGTTGCCTGTATTTGTACTCAGGTATGTGATACAGAAAAATCTGGTTTCATATCTCTTAACTAATATCAAATTTGGTTTGTAACCACAAAAATTAACTTTTTTTCTTGTTTGTGTTAGTGTTTATGTCAGCAGAATAGAAAGGTACATACTTATAGTTAGTACCTACTCATATATGTATTCTAGCATATAGTTGCCTGTATTTGTACTCATAGAACTGTACTCGGGCGTTTTAGAATAAGTAGATGGTGAACTCGCACATGTTTTGCAAGGGAGGAAAAGTTGCTGGAGAAATGTTAAATGTTTTGAAGTGAAACATCAGAATGTCCCTCTCTGTGATGAATGAATAGTCGCAAAGCAAATGAATGTTGGAAATTCTTTTGTGATGAAATATCCTGGAATAATTTGGACTGTCAGAACCTAAAGGAAAGTATGTCTGAAGAATTGAAGCAAGTTTAGCATGTTAACATTGGAGACCAATGTTGAAATGTGACTGTTTCTTTGTTTGGGTAGTGATGAAGGTCAGATTCCACGACAGTTATCATCAGACTCCGTCTTCAGCAGTGATACTTTGGGAGCAGAGGCACCGGTTACCAAGGAAACGGAACAGATGGTCTCACAACTCATCTTAAACCCTGCTACTCAATTGGTAAGAAAACTAGGGAACGTTTAAATGAAGCTTGTAACCATATAGTCTGTGAGTAATGATTCTTCATCGGTTTATGGGTGATTGATCGTGTGCACTTTTACAAGCATATAGCTCCAAAGAGCCAGTCACATGTGAGGCCAAGAATTAATCAAGTTAGCTCCACCTACATGTGTGCCTGTATAGGTCGAACACCTCCGTTGGGTATATAAAAAACAGTTTGTTAACTTTTGCGTTAAACACAAGCTTGAGAACTGAAGGTAAAATCTTCTTGGGATGCTTAAAACAATCCAGAGTGGCTATGAAGGCTTTTAAGGAGCTTTCAGGATAAAATTAGATATATTCGATACGATAGCACGACAGTATTTCAATTTGTTCTTACCTACCATCAGGTTGCCAATAGCGGCACATCATTACTTCACTATGCAGAAGAACAAGCTAGAAGAGAAGTCCAACTCACGACAATCAAGAGACAGAAACAGCAATTAGAGACAGCCTTGAGACAACTACAAGACAAACATTCCTCTAGTACTGAGAAACATGCAGAGGAGATGGAAGCCCTACAGGAGGAGGTGGAGAGATGGAAGAGAAACAGGTCTGTAGAATTAAATATATTAAAATATTCCCGGTAAATGACACAACATCAGTAAAACAAATATCCTGTAGTGAGATATAAAACTCCAGTTGTTGAGGGAAGCAGAATTACAGAATAATATGTTTGTTGTTAGGGACAGTTGGAATTAGTACTATTCATGATCTGCCATGTCGTTCTGTGATAAAACTCTTATCATGAATTTTGTTTTCTCTTCTCCATTATTTTAGATCTCGAGAAGGCACTAACTTGGAATATCTGAAGAATGTTGTTTTAAATTACTTGCTTACTGACAGTATATCTGGAAAGAAGAGGATGTTTAATGCAATCTCCACCATACTTCACTTCAGTCCACGAGAGGTGAGCTACTTATAAGAAGAGGGAGGGTGCCGGGGGGTGGGGAGGGGGGGCAGGTAGTCCCTGAGGCCTAAGGTGGTCAAGTTAGGGGAAATACAGAATCAAGAATATTATAATCTCATTTTCATAATATGACGGCTTTATAAAGGGCTGAATTATTGTCAGTATTTGAGTCTCATCTCGCTCTCAATTCCATTGGAGGCGAACAGAGCAAAAACTGAAACAACTTGCATTTTCATGTTAACAACATTAAATAGATTTGAGTATCAGGTTTGGTAGAAGTAATTGAGTCTAATGAATGCTTCTAGATCTTTTTTAAGATTTGAGCTTGTGACGCTTATGAGTTAAATTTCCTTGCACCAGGATGAGTTTGAACATATCATAGTGATCTTTGATGCATAATATCATGTTTGTTTCATTTTTCAGTAAGATTGTTTGTTTTTTTTCAAATTCTACAGAAAGAAAATGTGATGAAGAAGACTTCCTCGGCTTGGTGGTCTGGGATGTAAAGCAACTTCCTTAAAATTTACGATAGAATGTGAAAGGAAAAACATTTTTTTCTTGGTGATAGTCTGGATGAAAAGTTGCCAAGTAATCTCAACCATGCTTCCTTGAGATGTCTTCATTTTATATCTTAAATTGGCCTACCTTCATTTAAACTTTTAAGGGTAATGTTCTATTCCAAGAATGACTACCTAAGTGAATTATTTGAAATTAATTTAATTAATTAATTAATTAATTTTAAATTTAATTGGTTTGAAGCTTTCTGTCTTTGCCTCAGACAATAGGTGACAGCTATGCTGTCTTGTCCAGACCTCGATCCAAAGAATTGCTGATGGTGTTTTTTTAATTTCTAAAATGAGGTGAATAGTAAATAGATGGTTATTTTTTTTCCTTATATATACTTATAGCTTTAAAATTTCACTTATACTTAAATGAGTTACATCATGTGAATGGGTCACATAAGTTACATTACATAAGTTACATGGTTTTTTTAAGGTTGAGAATGAGTTATGTAAGTTATATTGTGTAAGTTGAATGGGTTACATCGTGTGAATGAGTCTAAGATAAGGTTGTGCATGAACGTTACAGTGCTCAGAGTAATACAGCCAAGTAATATAGCCAAACGCAAAATACAACATAATGTCTGCCCAGTAGATAAAACATGTTCACGTTTATGGTCGAGTGAAATCGTTACCAGTAACTTGCCAGAATTTAGTAGTCACTGACCTCAATCACTGTTGGGAAAGATCATCACAAATTTGACTCTGTTTCTAAATGGAGATGTCTCTGGTCAGTCTTTGCTGGTTAACATTCCTTTCTTTTAATTGGATAGTCTAAATATGACATTAATATTGTATTTCTTGAAACTAAGAGTACTTTATTGAATGTTTTCTTCTTTGAATGTATTTTTAATGAACCAATCCAACAAACAACAATCTGAACTTTTCTTTAAAAATATATACATATAAAGATAGTAAATTATCTGAAAAAGCCGAGTGAATGATGTTGTGCATGCTGTTATAGATACAGTCGATGACAAAAAAAGTACAACATATTAAAATATGATCTAAAATAGATGTAAGGACACAAAACTGGACATGACTCATTGTTTGCTTGAAATGTCCAGCAGCTGGATGGTTTAATTTTAAATTGGTCTATTTTAATCATTTCATCTAATTTTTGAATGTTTGGGTACCCCCAGAAAAGGTTAACATTACTTTATAAAGGGCCATGAAATGTTAGCGATTTTTTATAGAACTAATTTCTTGAGTCTTTAAAGTTTTATTAAATACTTGCTAATGGTAATACGCCAAAGAAATTGGTATTAATTTTGCGTAAAATGGTTTTGTATACAGAAAACATTTTATCACAATCTTTATAAACATGTTATATCTAACAGTACTAGTATCATAAATTCATTTGAATAAAATGTTATCATAAATATCCATTGTTTCATGATAGGGATCAATAATTGCATTTTTATTAACTTGCAATTTTTGTGCTTAATTGGTCTGTGTTAGTCCTGCGTTCATGTTGTCCAAACCTTCGCATCATTTATTTTTAAGACGGCTAGTTCATACTAGGGCATTTACATGTCAGTTGGGGAGAGGTGGGGTTTTTTTTTGGGGGGGGAGGTAGGGGGTAGGGAAGCTATTAACCACCAGAAGCTAAACTCTCATCTTCTTTGCCTATAAAGCTATAGTGGCAACTGCCTGAGACCGAGACATGGTTAATCTTACAGAAAGAACCTCATATCATAATTGGGGTATTGTCAAATTTTGCATTGTCCATAGGATCAGAGAATTGCTTTGCTTTATTCGTCAAAATATTTATAACGCCAAAATGTACATTGAAAGACATTTGTTATTTTAGGTGTAATGAAATTTTGTGCTTGCCAAAGACTGAACAATTATGTATACTGATATGAATGTATCTTGTATGAATTATGTGTATTTATAGAAATTACAACCATAATGGGCAACGCCTTCTTATCTTTATTTTGAGTTAAAAGAGGTGATAGGCTCAAGTGGTATGTGGACATTATAACTATAATCTAGACTTGTATCTTTGGGGAAGTTTGATTTTGTTTTATGTGAAAAATTCAATTAAATTTTATTTTAGTTATGAAAAGCAAAAGGTTTGGGGTGACATTTTATGTTCGTCTTTGTCTGCATGTTACATCTTCATATTTTCACATGGAACCAAATATTTTTGCTACTCTTCCTATCACATGTTAGTACGTTATCACAGAGTAGTGTTCATCCTTTTTGCACTTTTGAAAGTGACAACGAAACAAGTTGGTGGTTAATGCAGATTCACTCAATCTTGGTAGAATTTTAACTTGTGATGCTGGCCACCACCCACCGGTGGTTAATGCCAAGAAATTCACTCACTCTTGGTAAAATTTTATCTTGTGATGCCCATCGTTGGTTAATGCTATGAAATTCACTCTCTTGGTGAAATTTTATCTTGTGATGGCCATCGTTGGTTAATGCCATGAAATTCACTCGCTCTTGGTAGAATTTTAACTTGTGATGATGGCCACCACCCACCGGTGGTTGATGCCATGAAATTCACTCACTCTTGGTAAAATTTTATCTTGTGATGGCCATCGTTGGTAAATGCCATGAAATTCACTCTCTCTTGGTAGAATTTTAACTTGTGATGATGGCCATTGTTGGTCAGGTAGCATCTTGCAAGCTCTAATTTTTTTTTTTTTCAATCTTTAAAAAACAAAATAGAAAAAGGAAGGGTACAAATTGTAGCTGCCAATTTAAATAAGTAAAAAGGATTTGAGGGTTTTAGTGGAAAAGCATTTTCATGATTATTTTCAGTATAGTATCTTATTTTATCAGTAATGGAGTCACTTTTGCTTGACTCTGTTGTCTTATGTATGAACTGTTAGGTCATTTGAATGTCCAATCATATAGTTTGACTGTCACCCATGTTGTTTGGGAATTTCTTCATAACTGGTGCATCAACGAATAAGATATCACGAAATAAAGGCGAGTACAACATAAGTTTTGTTCTTTCTTTATTTCAAAATGTTATACTACAGCTTTACATCAATAAAAAACATTTAATGTTTAATTCCTTTTGTTTTCCTATGTTGCAAACTTACGCAAAGAAAGTGGAGTTTAAAACTATGACCAGTGCAACTCCTACCAAGGCAATTTTCCCCGCCAACTCCTGCCCCCTCCCCCTCCAATCCTTGAGTTGGTAGAAACATGTTTGAAAACTATTTTCAATGGGGACATAATATATAATTATATTCAGTGACCTAATGGCAACAAGATATTAGTAGTTTTCTCTCCTGTCACTGTAGCCTTTGGAGGAAACAAAATATTACAACCACATAAATAAGCAGACAACAGGATTGAAGCAGGGAATGAGAAAGAACAATATCATTAATTCCAACGGAATGGCAACGATCTTTTGCCCTCCAAGCATCATGATTCTTCAAGGTACATTATGTCATAAAATGTTTCCATTAACAGACAAGGCCGGTGGTAAAGTAGTCACTATGAATGTTAATGCATTCCAATCCGTCAAGCCCTACATACACTGTGCGTGGAATGCAGTCTTATGTTGAAACAGTGTTTTCCTTCATTGTAAATAGAGATTTTCTTACAAATTTCTTTCCGAAACAGAATTTTACTGTTGTAAAAGAGTTTTGTAGCAGCCTACAGATACCACTACTCTCTCATGGTTTATCCTCTGTTTACGTGCCCTGCAAGTTCATATATGCGATTAAGTAAACAGAGTGGCTTCAGGTGGCATCATGGAGAGGTTTTACCCTTGCGAATCTGGATAATCCCAGACGAAACGGCTGTCCAGGTGAGACTAACCTAACACCACCAAGTGGATTACTGCCACTTGAATCTGGGGGAGAAAGAACAAAGACAAACAGGAAAAATTAACATGAACTATAACTGAAGACAAGCACTATCATGTTTAGACAGAGATATTAACTTTTGGCCCTCTCTCTCTCTCTCTTTTTTTTTTACCCCTGCCCCTTTTGAACCTATTGATTTAAACTTTCCACAAAGTGGTGGCTGGATCCTCAGTCCTTAAAGAAAAGGTAAGGTATCGAAAAATGTGTCAATAATGCCCAACAAAATTTCTCTGTGAAATAATAATATAATGAAACATTAAAATATGTGGGACACCAAATCTTTATGTATTAGTCTGTTTATGGTTTAACCATTTTGATTTGTTAGATCCATGACAGATTATATATGAATATTGAAATTTTAATGGCAATGACGCAAAATTATAACTCAAACACCATGCATTGTTTTAGTTCTTAGTGTGTAACAGCCTCTGTCAATGCTACCTGTATAACTTATTACACAGCATTACATTAACAACAGCCTAATCATCAATGTTAATAATATTTACCTTGCGGCGATGTAACCACTGCTTTCCTCTTAATTTGTCTTACTGCAGGCAGATTTGGACTTTTTGAGGTTGAATTATTTGTCGTTAAAGGAGAAGAGAAGCCTTTACTTTTCCCCCTCATCATCAATGGAGTCTTCCTGGTTAGAGTAGTAGGTGCTGTGTTTTCATTGGCTAAAATATGATAAATTATGCAACATAGACGGTCAGAAACGTAGATGGAATAAATACATCAAGTTTTTAAAGTGAGTTGGATGACATTTTGACAGGGTTGCACATTTACCAGGAAGTTCATATGCTTCCCAGCTGGCTGGAAAATAGTGGCAGATGATGATACCAGGATTTTATCACACCAACACAATCCTCTGAAACCAGTTCCCAAATATGATACTGTGCTAAACATTGCTACAAATTTTCAACACTGACTTGCTTGAGGTCCTGACCCTAGAAACTATTTGAAGAGAGTGACAAATTGTTTGGATAGAACAGGATTCCAACCCATAAAACCAAGACTGAAATCCAGGCCCTCAGTTTTGAATTGTTCCTTTACCTGATAATTACCCAGACATGGGTTCGAGTAACAGACAGATGAATTTCTCAGTAATGGAAAATGCTTTGAATTTGGCAGCAAAAACACGAGCTAGCATTATTTATTTTACTTTCTAGCATATTTATAAGCAATACCACAGACTTTCAAACACAAGTGCTAATTCATTATTATAACCCATGTCTAAATTTTTCAACTTTCCTTGTATTTGTTAAACAATGTTGCTTATTACATGTACTGCATGATAACTACTATAAACAAAACAGCAACAAAAAGTAAACCTAATTAGCTATAAACTATGGAAATAGGAATAGATAAACTTTCAACTGCTCTGAAAAGGTAAAACTCATCCCCCTCCCCCCAACCTCCTAACCATATGACAGACAATCTGACCACTATATATTTGCCCCTGACATTTTCTAAATACAATATTTCTATGAAGCTTTTGCGTCTCAAATGTTATGCTTTGCTAAATTTAAACCCAAACCAAACATATCATTCATACTGTATTTCAGATACATAAAGTTATTTTCTCAAGTGCACATACAAATTACCTGTTTTGGAGGTCTTTAACTGTTTGTCACCTGTTGCTTTCTTTTCTTTCCTTGGGGTCTTTGAATGTTTTCCCCCGACTGTCTTCTTCTGATTATTGACCTTTTTTGGTGCTTTTTCTTCACTTCCTTTCCTCCTTTTCTTTTTTGGAGAAAAACTGAAGTCTTCATCCTCTGCGTCGTCATCATTGCTGCCATCACTGGCATCATCTAGAATGATGGGAAGAAATAGGTTTCAACTGCTCTTAATGCCACCCTTTAAACCCCCCTCCCCCCCTTTTTTTCTCTTATCCAAATTAAACTTCTTTTCTCTTCTTTGATTCTTACAAACTTGATATACCATTACACCAAAACTCAACTGCTTCATCAATAACACACACAATAGTGGATAGTCACAAATGGTAAACAATCCATAATGTAAACAAAATTGTCAATGTGTAGTCATACATAAAGAGGTTATCAAGGTTGGTTCATTGTTTTACTGAGGGTTTGATTCATGGTCCAACCTACTGGAAAAACATTTACTTAAATATAAACTTGATGAAGGAGAACAGGGAGGGGTTTCCCCCCAGTGCTGCCCAACTTTGTGTTTATGACTCCACATACCTGCTTTAAATTCATCATCACTGTCTCCCTGAGCAGTCTCTTCAAATTCCCCATCTTCATCACTGTCCTCTAAGACTTGCCTCTGTTTTTTAGCAGCTGTTGTAGCAGCCCTTCTTTTGCTTCTTCCGTTGTTGTGATTGATCTCAGACCCTGCTGGTACTGTTTCTATCAACTTAATCTCATCTTCTGAATCTGTTACTTTGCTGTTTTTTGTAGGTAAGACTTCACATGTGTTTCTGTCTGCTAAGGCTTCTGTTACATCTACAGCATCTCTCTCTTCTAAATAACAAAACAATACAAGAACAAAAGCAGGTTCACAACTAGTTCCCTAAAATGAAAGAGATGTTTTGCTTTCTTTTGAGGCAGCTGCATGACTGGAAGGATACAAATAATCAGTATTTTCAGCTTTTTGCAACTCACAGGTCTTTAACATAGTAATAATTGTTTAAGGGTTAGAATGTCAGTAAAACTAATGAAGTAATAATTGAATGTAAGAATACTAAAATTCTGACAGTATCATGAAACATGCACATCATTTGATTCTAAAAAAAACTGTTAAAGAGGTTATTAACTTAGCATACATGTGATGGTTTGTCATTTTACTTTAAAATACAAGCAACTAACCTACTACATCTTTATACTTCAAAGTAACAATCTTTCTAAATCATTATCATAGAGACATTGCAACTGCCACACAATGGATTCCTAATTCATGTGAGTAATGTTAATATTACATGTGGAACTTGGAGTACAGAAATAATAAGGGGTACTATAATACTGCATTTAAATTTAACCAATGTCAGCTTCTCATTAAAACATGAAAAGCTTCTTTCTATTTTTTCTTTCTTCTATTCTTGTGGGCAAAACAAAGCTCCAAATTGCTTCCATAACCCCATCATGACATAAAAGTTGTGATATATGATTATTAATTCTAAGATATCTATTTCCTTACTTTAAAGGGTGTGAAGACTCGCGCAAAAAGAAACGTCTAATGCTGGTAATCTGACCTAGTTTCGAATGAGGTGTAACAGAAGGGTTAGACACCACCATCGATCCCAGAAAATATTCACACACAGCTTGCTACCGTCGGTAATTAGACACTAGTGTACAGTAAGTACATACAGCTGCGGTCAATACCCACAGCACAGTGTAGTACAAACGATACAGCGATGGACATCTCAGGTCCAGCTAAAGATAACAAGGCATCACGTTTCATTACTGTCTGCATTTTGTAGCGACACGAACAAAACGTCACTTGCAAGCAACAGAAAATTAACTTTTTCAGATGGTTCAGGGGGTTTGGGGCGAGTCTTCAATGTCTTTAACATAGATAACTACCTGGTATGTGAATGTCTGCAACAACCTTCTCACATCGTATTGATTCTTCTTTCACATCCCCTGTCACTCTTGATGCCTGTATTTCTTTCGATTCCTGCTGCTCTTGAGAACCAGTTTCCACTTTCGAAATCTCCAAAGCCAACTCTAATTCCTTGTCAAATATCCTGTCATCAACAGCCTTCCTAAATGTTTGAAAATGAGATGATGTCAGCCTGGGCCACGCTTAGGAAAATCACAAGAAGCATACATACACACATGATATAACATACAATAATTTCAATCACAGTCAAACACAGCAATTTGTGGAGCAAATATCCAGGGTGTTAATGAGACTTGCAAAGCAGTGAAAGTATATATTTTAGGACTGATCACTGGGAACTGTTTGTATTATAATTCAGAACATTAAAATGTCACTGAACATAGAGCTATTTGCTAAATATCTGTGGCAGGTAAATCAGGATTGAGTGCATTCTTTCATCTTTACCTTTCTTTTGGAGTTTTCTTTCCTGTTTCTTTGGATTTCTGTTTATCTGGCTGCCGTTTAGAACTTTTCACATCTCGTTTTTCTTTCTTGGTTTTCTTACTAGCCGGGGGTGTGAAACTGGCAAAATCCTCTTTATTTGAAACAGAAAAGTAAAATGTGAGGAACAACGATTGTCAACATGAGAATAATGACCTTCAGTCATCCCTGATTCTTGATACATTCAAAAACATACAAATGATTTATCAAATCATTTCATTCCATTCAAAACCTTCATTGTCTGTCATACTGCTCTATGGCAACATACAACATGTTCTCTGCAGTTCTCTTAATACAGGCCAATTATCATGCAAACAATACTGCCAATGATAATTTATTTTAGACTGCAACTGAAGGGTCACACTAATTAGCGTCAACTCACGACAACTCACGACAACTCAAGACAACTCAAGACAACAGGTTTAAAATACCATCAAATACCATCAAATACAATTGATGTTATCAGAGTATATCTGGAAACACGTTTAAAAGTGACTGGAACCAGCGTGCATACAGATCTTTCACGGGAAAAAATGTTTTTGTCGTAAAAATCGCCAACTTTTTTCTAACGTTGAATTGGACGACGTGATGCCATTGCGCTTGCGCAATGACATTGGACCGAACCATTACACTACAGGTAAGTGTAATTTTTCAATAACATATGTAAATTACAATGGAAAAACAATAAGTATTCATTATTTTAAAAACATTCAATGATTTGACGGAGAGAATAATAAAACCGAGCAAGATGATAGTAAGCAAGACTCTGTAAAATTAATAATAACATATGTAAATTAAAATGGAAAAATAATAAGAAGTATTCATTATTTTAAAACATTAAATAATTTGATTTGGAGTTCATTCACCATACTTTGGTGCTTTATTACTACGACAACCCACCTTACCGACACTGTACACAAGGTACTTTCCAAACCTAGCACAAACCCACCCATATTATAATGGTTCGGTCCGATGGCATTGCGCAATCGCAATAGCATCACGTCGTCTAATTCAACGTTAGGAAAAAGTTGGCGATTTTTACGACAAAAACATTTTTTCCCGTGAAAGATCTGTATGCACGCTGGTTCCAGTCACTTTCAAACGTGTTTCCAGATATACTCTGATAACATCAATTGTATTTGATGTTATTTTAAACCTGTTGTCTTGAGTTGTCTTGAGTTGTCGTGAGTTGTCGTGAGTTGACGCTAATTAGTGTGACCGCAACTGAATGAAATCATGAATGTTAATGTAAGGAAGGATAAATTGGAGAAATGTAAAGCACATATTTTCTTGAACATTGATAAACAACTTGTACAGTACAAGAACATGCAGCATCATTTTTAAGGACATTGACTGACAATGGACCAATCTAACCTGATTTAGCTGTAATACCTAAAGTTGATGATCAATGAACAGAGGTGAACAGATGCTTGGTCTGAATTGTATAAATGTTGATAATATCCTTCCAACAGGAGAAGTTTGAGAGTTACCCCTTGTGAGGGTTGAGATTATTTTCAAATGTCATTTTCTCTACCCATAACCTCATATATAATTTTTTTTAACAGGTCTTACAAGAAAGCTTGACCATTCATGGATGCCTTATAAAGCCACTGAGAAGTCAAAATTCCAGTATATGACAGTAAATAAGAAGAGTCTCTTACCATCACTGTCATCATTGACGTCAAATGTAGTATAAGAAACTTCCCTTTTTGATCTGGAGAGGCAATAAAAGCTAGTATTATTACTATAGCCTAACTACTATATTACTACATCTAGGCTTAGGAGAACTGTAGCCTAATAATTCTTGGGATTTTATGTATGATATATGTAAGAAATAAGTGAATTGATATGGGTATGTTTAGTATTGTTTATTTCCCTTGAAGCCAAGGAGAATAATGAATTGTGCGACCTTCACTATTCATCCCCTGGATAGCCTATGCCTAACTGTAGACCCTACTGACAATATGAAGTAGGCTCTGCAGGGTTAGCCTACTGTGGATGTGGGTAGGCAAAGACAAAATGTAAGGTTTGTTTTACCGTCTGGGTCTGTTAGCCTCAGTCATGATGCACACGTATATAAAAAAGATCACTAAATCTTTAACGGATAAATCAAGGGTATGAATAACTCATATCATGTTAGTTTCTCCATGGGCCTTCGTTCGTTTGCTCGGTACTCTCTCGAATAGTTTTCATAACATACATAGCCTAAATATTAACCGTAAAAATGGTCACTTGACAGTACTTTCTGGCGGTTTTCAGCGCTTAAACTTTAAGTACTTCATGCTTGATTGACAGCTCGCTGACTTTGAAACACCCATTGAAGCAGTATGGAGCTAGTAAATACTAAATAGGGCAAAATAGCAGCTTCCTGCAATTTCGTTGCAGTGAACACATTGAGATGTTTAAATGTAGTGAAGTAAGACCCTAGTATCTAGGTAAACAGCTCTGAAGATTACTTTAGTTTGTGACATCTTGAAGTGCTCAACGCTTGGTGGCCATCGACATAGAAATGTCCGTTTCCTTCGATCTATCTCACAATTTTACTTTTGGAAAACATTACTTCACAGCAGATGGAGCGCTAAACGAACATTTAAAATGTTTTGAAATTCATGGGTGAATATTTAAATAAAACTGTTCCATAATAATAATAAAACTATTTTTGAAGGAAAGGAAGGTTGAAAAGTGTTTGCCATGAAGTCGATGATTTCAAAGATCATGATTATTTGGCAAATACAGTATGTTCTCTCCAAACAATTATAGTTTATGATCACCTAGCAATTGTCGAGTGTGTGTGTCTTTCCATCTTGTCGTTTGATTTAATATCCTATTAGTTGCATTGTACAAACTAAATGCTTTCAGCTACAAATTCCTAGTTTCTATTTTTTTAGTCAGTCATTGAAGTAACTGACCAGAATGAAAGGACCAACACAAGCAAGGAAATGTTAATGCCTGTTAGAGAGGGAAGGGGGTCCTGGGGTAAAGAATGAGGACTGTGGGGGTAAAATCTAACAATGCAATACCAAAAACAACGTGACAACATTATTTCTATGTTAAAATTCTGAGTTTTCAATTTATTAATTGTGACATCAAAATAACATGTAACAATAACTTATGTGAAATTTCATTACACCATCTATACAGGTTTCCAATATTTCATTCTTTTCTTTTTTTTCTGTCCGTTCAAGATAGACATACCCTACAAATATCTTTACAAATATGATTAAACATCAATAACTGTACTGTGGTGTAACTTAACAAGAAATTAGAGACATCCAGAATTTGAAAAATGATGAACATGATTCAGGACAAGGAAAGGTCATAAAAAAAATTACAACCAGGAAATAAATTGTCAGAGCTCTGAAGAGTTTTAGTCATTTATTAAAGGTGATCTGTTTTATCCTCATGAAATAACAAAACTGCTTTAAATGTTTTTTTCAAACTTTTGTGTAAGAATTTGAATCCTTATAGGTATTTTGAAATTTCCATAGCAATTTTTTTAGAAAGCAAATGGTGCTTGGAAAGCAAATGGAATGGGATGGGGAAGGCAGTGGAGGGGAGGGTTACTCCCATCACCTATGCCATTATAAACTTTTTTAAAATTGGCATTAATGCAAAACCCTCCTGTATTTGGTTCATTGGAAAGGTACAAATTTCACCATTAAAGATATGGCTCTTATGCCCATGTGCCTCTTGTAAGAACAGATGCTCTAACTCCTTCTGTTTGAATCAAACACTTTTTCTGTTTCGTATTCACATAGACCACAATTTGTGACACCCAATGCTACCACATCCTTGCATGCACTAACATCAATTGCACAACTTCTTTGTAACCATGTTTTTGCTCCCAAACACGTACAACTCCAACAGAGTGTGTGTTTAAGATTTGCCCTTTAAGTTCCATCCATCCATCTCCTATGACTTTGCCCCCTTCTTAACTAGTAGACCACTTCTGTGTGCATCATAATAGTGCTTTCTATCTTGAATGGACAAACAACACCCATAATGTTCTTGGCTCCATCTTGCTCTCAAAGACTCGATGAATACAAGCAACACTCCTGATGAATCAATGTGCACTTCAACATTTCACCATTCAGGATTCTGGAATCCAAGTTCAAATCTGTGGCCCATAATCTTCCTTTCTTCCGTCACTCACTGTTCAATCTCCTTGGGCCTTTATCTTCTCCAGCAAAAAATCAATTTGGTGTTTCATGATTGGCTGCCCTCTTTTTGTCCTCTGGTTGAATCTTTTATTCCTTTCCAATTTCTTCTTCTTGTAATTCCCTAAAGCCCTCTCTCGACTCTCTCTCTCCTCCTGCATTGCCTAGTGATACGGAAGAAAAAAAACAACAATAACATTCAGTGAGATTCATACAAAGTTGGCTGCCTTTTGTGAGTTATTTATAACTGTACTACTGAAAATAAATAAATAAATAACTCACATTAATACACATGTGCTTAAGTGATTATGTAACCAGACACTAGTAGACTATTGCAACACATTACTGTACATGCATGAAAAATCATTAAAACCAGGACTTTATGACCAAAGTGATTTTCTACAACATTTTGCCAGCTTTCATTGTTACCTGAATATTTCATATAAAATTGAAATTGTCCTTAGTCACATGCTAATAACAGTTGTCTTCCAGCATAAGCTAGCTTTCTCATTGGTCCAGACTATTAACATAACATCATTTATATTCTTAGAGGCAGAACCCTTCTGGAATTTGATCGGTATATTGACACCCAACCAAACAAGTTTTCAAAATGTTGCAAATTGACAATGACCTTTTGAAACACCTTCAAGTCACTATGAAATACATACATTCATCAGAAAACTGACAAAACACTGCTTCACACAAGAGTCCAATGCTTCAACACCAATAGGCAAGTACAGTAAGTAGGGAAAAAAACAAAAAAACATTAGCAACAATACCAAATACTGTATGTTTAAAACTGTGGTAAAATTTTTCCAAAATTGAACAATTTTAAGCAAGTTTGGAGATATTCCCTACCTCCACATGAGGGAAAGGTTCTTGTGCTCTGATTTCTTTCAATCTTTAAACACAGGGTACAAAAATCAGCAATCCACTGAAAGTAAGCTCTACCCCACCACCCTTCCCCCCAATCCCCATCCCCTAATAAACCAATCACCTCTGCAGCATAAAATGTACTGAAATGATAACTTTGTAAAAGAAACAGTTATCATCTTACCATTTTCTTTTGATGTTTCTTCAATTCTTTCTCCTGATAGAGCTTTTGTGCATTTGAATATCGGTGAGCTTCTTTCCTTCTGTTCTCAATTTACAAAAAAGAGAAGAATTAGAAAATTGGAATGAAATGTGTACTTAATTACTTCAAAATGTCTAAAAAATTTACATTATCAGTATGAAAAAAGATGCTACAATTTTTTTACAACAACTTTCTGACAAACTTTTCAAAGCAGTTCCAAACAACTGATAAAAAACATTGTTAACGGAATGATTCTGGGGCTGCAGGCTTTCTTGTTCTTGGTGATGTTTTCTGTTGTGTCTTCTTGATAAATAACATTAACCTGGCCAGTTTCTGCACCATTACTGAATCATTTCTTGTAATTAATCATAACACTTACCTTTCTGCCGGTGCGGTCTTTTTTTCAGGAGCTGGTGATGGTTTTGGCACTTCCTTCTTGCCATGGTGCAAGTCTGTTTCCTCAGATATCACCTGTTGTCTTTGCTCAATACTGACACGATTATTACCAAATGAATATTCCTTCTTTTCCACTTCATTATGGTCTAGTCCACTTTGAGCTGTCTTGTCAATCTGTTTGCTCTTTGAAACTTTCCGTCTTAAATTTCGATACCTGTTAACAGCCGCATTCTTCCTCTTGTCAGCATAGCCTTGTCCTTTCAAAGATAAAAGGAAAAGACGAATCTGAGAGTTTCCAAATTCTGGGCTAAAAGACTTGTCAATTCAAAATCCTTAATCATGCAACTCTTGCTTCCCAGTGACGAAATTAACTAGTAGAGGTGCAGGGAGCAGGAAAGGTATGGGATCATTATACCTTGCATACCTTTCAAGAAAAATAGATGGATTGATATACAGTAAGCTGGTATTATCCACAATTATAACATGTAAATGGAAAACTATTGCAACGCTTTCTAAATCTTGAGATATCAGTCAACAAATATTTTTAACAATCCAAAGTTCCGCATACCCTTGGATTTGCTGCAACTTAAACATGCGATAGCAAAACAGAATTGTGTTACACACTACAGTACCTTCAGGCAAACTTCCAGAAACCCTTTTGTATTTTAATCTTCTCAAGTCATCTTTCAAATTCTTTCGTTGTCTGCCAAGCTCTTTCATGATTCACTTTGTAGTGTGTTGCCAATAAATTTAAGTTAAGAATATGTTAAAATACTTATTTTCTCCGCAACTACCGCAGGATCGTTGAAAGTCAAACTCGTGTACTGTGAATGTGTAGGACTGCACAAATCGTTTATCTAGACTGAGGCCTAGTGCGGAACGTAGTTACACAATATTTACCCACTAAATTTCAGATTTATTTCTTGTTTAAAAATAAACACACAAAAAACTGTCGCTGTGTAAAAATAATATTCTACATTAAAATACATCTTTGAACTAAAATATATACTTTATAAATGAGCATTCTATTTAAAATATTTTAATTGCTTCGAACGATCCTACAATGGCTGCCTCCATGAATTTTTCTCTTGCCAGTAATCCACGTTCACGAAGGTTAATTTACTCCATTTACCATCTGAAATGGGAGCATTGAAGTCATTATATTGTTAGCAACGTGACTATAAACACTAGAAATATGAAGACTGCCTTTATGGTGGCCGAAAAGCCACAATTAGCTCAGTCACTGGCTAAAATTCTATCTGGAGGCAACCTTCATTCGCGGAAAGGGTTTAACGGAGCTTGTTCTATACATGAGTACAATGGAACATTTCAGGGAGAACCCGTGAAATTCAAGGTAAGGATCGTGAGCCGTTTACTAATTAAACTTTTTAGTTCACAATTTCAGTGATAATCTTAACCATCGATGAGAAACTTTTAGTCTCATGGATGATTATGATTGCAACAAGAACAGTGAAGCATACAGTAGGCCTAACTAGTGTAGGCTGAAGTTAGGCATATGACAAGTATGAGAAAATGACTATTATGAGAAGTTTACGACATTCGATACTTCTCGGAAATATAATATTTAAGCTAGTATGTTAAAGTCAGATAGCTTAATGGTCAGGTATAGTTTTTAAATTTACAAGGCTGACTACATTTCCTTCTAGGTTTTGCTAAGGCATCTGGATATGTATTTTGGATTGGGATTTTTAAATGAGTGTTTCAGCTTGTGACAGATTCTGTGACAAACATGTCCATTAGATATAAATGTTGCTGAAAATAATTGAACTTGATCTTTGAGGAAATTGGCTGGTCGTGGCTGTAGCTTTGCACAACTGTAGTCCCTGCCACATCAGATCAGCTGCACTAAAACTATTGTTTTTAATTTCACTTAATTGTATTACTAATCAAAAACTTGTCAAAGTCAATATAACATCTTTCTCTCATTTCTTTCAGATGACATCAGTTTGTGGACATGTAATGGGTTTGGATTTCCTCCCAAAGTACAATAGTTGGGACAAAGTGGATCCAGTAAGTTTCACAAATTAATTAGTACATACATTCATTATTCAATTATAAGAAGAGCTCTTGTATGTGCATGCTTATTTTTTATTTCATATTCACACACATACAATCATCTGTTACACATACACAATGTTGCCTAGCCTTGTCTGCTACAGTTGACACTTTTAACTAGCACAGAAAGAAAATATTTCTTTAGGAAATATATATTATGTTCTGGTGGAAAATGAGTCAAATTTATCTGCTTAAATATGGTGCAACCAGTTTACAAACTTGAATTTCAATAGTCAAAGAAAATGCTAATCTTAGACCCAACTTTATTGAGATGTCTGCACCATGGGTAGTGCCTACAATGTCATCCTTAAACACTCACAGAATGTGGTCTATTCTAGAACAGGTCTTTTTTGTGACATTTGGCTAAAACTTATTTGATGGTTTAAAGCAGTGTTTCAAATGTGTTCTGAAAGTAACAGAAAAGAAAATACGTGGCCTTTTATTTGATTGAAAAACTATCACATGCAAAATGTTTTTCTCTGTGGGATGGGAAGAAGGTGGATCAACTTTGGTACAGTGGGTGGGAGGGGAAAGATGGGGTAAGACTTTTATTTTTTAGCTTTTGCAAACATTTGACTATCATCTATTTGATCAATGAAACATTCAACATCTGAAAGGTAGTAAGAGTGGATACTGTGGCCTTGATTTTAATTTAATGAATATACAATGTTACTTTTTTTTTAATAGTCTGAACTGTTTGGAGCTCCAACAGCAAAAAAGGAAGCAAACCCAAACCTGAAAATGCCACATTTTTTGACAACGGAGGTAAGACTAATAGCTTTTGATTAGACAAATAGCTTGAGATCCACTGGTGAGGAATACCATAATGATACAATGTACTAAGTAGAATACTGTGTCAAAAGCCTTGGAAAATCAATAAATAGTCCAGTAGTATTCTGTTTATAGTATGAGTTATATAACCTGCAACATCAAAGGGCAGTCGTTTAAGAAGCATGCTGTTTGCAAAAGCAGAAAAGCTCATTTTTCCTACTGTAACAAGAGCAGTAATGCGATTGTCAACCTGTTCCCAAATTATTGTAAGACAGGATAAAATAGAATTTGTCTCGTAATTATAAGTCAAACTTGGCTCACCGGCTTACAACACTGGTGTTATTGTCTGAAACATTCCAATGGTAAGGGAAAGGTTAAAAATACAAGCAAGTGGTTTCACGATACAAAATGAAGCTTTTCTTAGGATGTACAATAAAAATACCATCATAACCACTGGCACAGTTATTATGAAGACTATGTAATTAGTTGGATAGGTATGCAAATTTCAAGGTTAATCATGAAACAGGCCTCGTTAAATTCTTTAAAAATATATTTTTGTGAGGTAAACTTGAGATATGTGTACAGTACGTTCTCATGTTTGCCAAACACTGAAGTAGTTATGCAATCATCTAGGAATAGCTGCCCTACTGCAACATAAAATTTGTCATCGTTAGTGATCTTCAGTTTACTACAGCTATTCTCTTCTTTCGACAGGGCCGTGGCTCAGATTATCTGATACTCTGGCTTGATTGTGACAAGGAAGGTGAAAACATTTGTTTTGAGGTAATTGACTGTGTGGAGCCTGTGATGAACAGACCGAGGGGAAGGGAACAGGTAACCTGAAAATGAATCTCTTCGTAAAAACTCAACCAACCATGAGAGACCAACAATTTGATAGTAGAATGATGGAAAAATGTTTTAATTAGCTAACAACACCTAAAAACAGATGTTATTTTTTTTTTATCAAAGTTGTATGTTGTATCCTAATCACATAACAGTTTACACTGAGAATGATCATTTTGAGTTAGTAAGATTTAGTGCTATCAGTGAACATATTTCTCTCCTACACCTCCCTTCAAGCCAAACATGTGGGAAACAGTAATGTTATTACTGACCATATTGGTTCTATGTTCACAGTTCATATTCCGGGCAAAATTTAGCGCCATTACAGACACCGATATCAGAGGAGCCATGAATAAATTGGTTGAACCAAATTTGAATGAATCTTTAGCAGTGGACGCACGACAAGAATTGGACCTTCGAATTGGTTGCGCATTTACAAGATACCAGACCAAATATTTTCAGGTAACTTGTGTTGATTTCTGCATTGTTATTGCTGGTTGGTGGAGGTCATGGTTCATCTACCAGGATGTTCAGTTTGTATGTTAATAATCTGCATAATAGTGATTGTTAACTTGTAGGGTTTGCAATCTTTACATAAGTGTAATGTCTAGACATACCAAGTGCTAAGTGCAATGTATAGATATACCATGCACTTAGTGCAATGTCTAAACATACTATGCACTGAATGTAATTTCTAAACATACTATGCACTGAATGTAATGTCTAGATATATACCATGCACTGAATGTAATGTCTAGACATGCCATGTACTAAGTGCAATGTCTTGACATTCCATGCACTGAATGTAATTTCTAGACATACTATGCACTGAATGTAATGTCTAGATATAAACCATGCACTGAATGTAATGTCTAGACATACCAGGCACTAAGTGCAATGTCTTGACATTCCATGCACTAAGTGCAATGTCTTGACATACCAGGCACTAAGTGCAATGTCTAGATATATACCATGCACTGAATGTAATGTCTAGACATACCAGGCACTAAGTGCAATGTCTTGACATTCCATGCACTAAGTGCAATGTCTTGACATACCAGGCACTAAGTGCAATGTCTAGATATATACCATGCACTGAATGTGATGTCTAGACATACCAGGCACTAAGTGCAATGTGTTGACATTCCATGCACTAAGTGCAATGTCTTGACATACCAGGCACTAAGTGCAATGTCTTGACATTCCATGCACTGAATGTAATTTCTACACATTCCATGCACTGAATGATATTTCTAGACGTACTATGCACTGAGTGTAATGTTTAGATTAATGCACTGAATGTAATGTCTAGACATACCAAACACTAAGTGCAATGTCTTGACATACCATTCACTAAGTGCAATGTGTTGACATACCATACACTAAGTGTTATTTCTAGACATACTATGCACTAAGTGTAATGATCAGATTAATGCACTGAATATTATGTCTTGACATACCATGCACTGAGTCTCACTGGGCCTCAAATTTTTACCCCCTTACACCTGTCCTCTAGACTGAGCCCTCTTAAGCCACTCTTGCCTTGCAAATGTTATGATTGTTAGCTGTTATGTAATTATCTTGATTCTGATATATTTGGATGAGTGCATGATGGTTGTCATGATAAGATGTGTTAAACTACTAAATTTTGCAATATTCTGTCGCATCAGAGATTCCAATCAAGACATTTGCAAAGCATTAATACAATTACAAGATGTGCTAAATCTTAAATTTTACAAGAAAAACATGCTTTCAGAAGTTTGAGGTAAGTTACCAATCATGCAGTTTTTGGGATTTGGGTAAGAAGTCTACAAAATGATAATTTTGTGCACATTTGAAAATGACTTCTCTGTGATACATGTGTTGTAACTTTTAACATTTCTTACCATTGTTAAGAAAAGCATATGAATGAATGAAACATCTTCTGACTCTTATTGATTCCAGGGTAAATATGGAGATTTAGACAGTACATTAATCAGCTACGGACCTTGTCAGACTCCTACTCTGGGGTTCTGTGTTGAGAGGCATGATCGGATTCAAACATTCAAACCAGAGGCTTACTGGGTCGTTCATGTTGAGGTATGATCAATTAATTAATAATTAATTAATTAATAAGAGGCATGATCGAATTCAAACATTCAGACCAGAGGCTTACTGGGTCGATCATGTTGAGGTACGATCAATTCATTTATGAATCATAATTGGAAGTTCAGAGGAGAGAAATACTTATAAATGCAAATATTATAAAAGATGTAGAGACAGCGAGATGAAATTAATGTCACCAATTTGACTTTTATCCTTGGAAGAGGGAAAAGTTAATTCTAATGTAACAAATATAACAGAAGAGAGGGAGATAGACTTAAAGCAAACAGTTTAGCAATGTTATTAATTTATTTCTTACTCCGTATCGGGAGGGCTGCTGAGGAAATGTGCAAAAGGATATATTACAAGGGAGATAGAGATGAAATCTATAGTCTGTCATTGTTATCAATTTATATCCGACTCTTTATTGGAATGAATAGGAGAGAATATTTGTAAAGAAAACTTCAAAAGAGAGCGCTAAATTCAATCATTTTATCCATCTTACCAGGTAGTGGTACAAGCTCTCTAACAGTAATTCAAGTTTATAGCTTTCGCTTGTAGTTATGTTACCCTCAGCTTGAGAGACCAGCCATTTCTTTTGTGTTTTATTTTCAGGTATTAAACGGTGGTCAGTCCGTAACGCTTGACTGGGGACGACAAAGAATATTTGACAAAGATGTGGCCCAGCTGTTTCTGAATCTGGTGAAAGGGCAGAAGGAAGCAGTGTTAGTAGAATATATTTTGGATACACAAAACAAGTTTTTTTTTTCAATTAAAAGAGAGCTTGATCAATGTAATTCCCCTATATTATTGGTTAATTTCAGGCTGAATATAGGTGTTTCGAAAAGATATGTAGACTGATTTGCTTTAGGAAAAAGGTTGCCACAGAATGTTGGTGTTATGATCATAATATTGGTGTAGCTTGCATACTTTTAAACCACCATCTGTGAAAGCTTCTTTCTGACATGATATTTTGAAGTTGCAGTTATTGCAGATCTTTGTCGTATTCATAACTTTGTTTTCTTTTCAATGAAAATTGTGCATTTTGCAAAACCACTACAGAAATATTTCTATCATTAACTTTGTCGATTTCAGTGTTTCCTTTCATTTCTGAAAATACGAAATATTTAAACAATCATAAAATGCTTTTCAAAGGTGTCACTATCAAAGAGTGGACAAAATGGCTGCCATATTTAACTTGGAAAAGATGACATTTAATGAGAGTGGATATGTAATAAAATAGTTTGTCACGTTTTTGAGCATTAATTCATGGCAACCATGTCTGTCATATTTATGGCACATTTCTAGGCTGCTAGTATATCCCTCAGTGTAATTGAAACAATGCCACATTTGCATAATTAATTATGGGTAAATATGTATTTTTTTTTATCTATATGCACAGGGTCACTTCTGTTTCTTCTGAGGAGAAAAAGAAACAGCGCCCCATTGCATTAAATACCGTAGAGCTTATGCGAGTTGCGAGTGCTTCGTTAGGAATGAGTCCTCACCACGCTATGCAGATTGCTGAACGGTTGTACACCCAGGGTTACATCAGCTACCCCAGGACAGAAACAACATCTTACTCGCAAAATTTTGACTTCAAGTAAGTCCCTGTTTGGAAAAATTCATATGTCAAAGTTAATTTTTAATAGGGTAGATTTTGTGTTGTATGCAGGGAAAAATTAAGTGTTCCAATTTCAACTTTTCTTCAGATTTATGAACTTTATTTCTCATAAAATTCCAGAACCAGTATGCTTTGGTCTGCAAGAGCTGGTACATATATTTGCATTTGTGTAGCAGTTTTAGTATTATGCGATACCAGAGAAATAATTCCCTGGTCTGACTTTGATTCAAGGCTTCTGTATATAATAAATTGGTTTCAGTGCCATTTGTTAAGTTAGATGTATTAAACATGGGAGATACAACATGAATAGTGACATATGAAACAAGTCAATAAAAAAAGTTCTAAAAAAAACTGCTATTTTCCGCTAAGATTTGAACTAGATCATTTTTATCATTCCTTACCCACTTTTTCTCAAGACATCTAGCACCATGTCTATGAAATATGCTTTATATACAATATGATGAAATTTTGAGACTGTTAGAAAGTGAACAACATGATGTCCAGTGGAATAGCTACTACCACAATGGGCCTTACATTCTTTGTAACCTTAGGCTTCCCATACTATTGGTCGCAACCAAGAATGGGTCACCAAGCTATTACAGTAGGTCCCAAGCCAGGTTTTTGGAAACAATGTTTCCAATGTTTGTTAGCAGGGTTGTGGTTAGGGTTAGCATGACCCTCATAGCAGGGTTTGGGGTGGCATGACCCTCATAGCAGGGTTGCAACCCAAGAACGATAATCTATGAACTCTTGTGTTTGATCGTTTTGTTTTGTTCTTGTCCTATCAGTAATGCCTTGAGACAGCAACTGGGTTGCCCATGGTCATCCATAGTTAGAGATTTACTCAGTGAAGGGATCAATAAACCCAGAAAAGGGTCAGATGAAGGGGATCATCCTCCCATCACACCCATGAGACCAGCCAGGGAAGGGGAACTAACGGGGGAAGCTTGGAGAATCTACGAGTATATCGCCAAACACTTTATAGCTACAGTAAGTAACATGAATGTTCATTGTTGAATCTGACTGAATCTCCAACCAGAACCAGACATCCTCACAGTCAGCTCAATAGCCGTTAACTGGTTGAAATTTGTTGGTTCTGTTGCATCGACCAAGGAATTGATGAGCTGTTGAAGCAATTGATGATAGAGGTCAATGGGGGTTCCTGGAATGAATGAATGTAGTTAAATGTCATTTCAGTGTTAACATAGTGATGCGGAATAACACCACACATATGGTACGTATGGGTGGCAATTTGGGTAGGCACAGAATGCAGACTCTACCACCTTCTTTCAACCACATGTTTCATTATCTGTATGATTAGCTTATACATATATGCATGTTACATCTTAGTTTGATATGTCAAGATAACATTCAGATAGGTGACACGAAGGGATCTATATGAGCCCTTCAGTACATTTCTTCACAGACTGATTAATAGAATTGTGCGGGATCCCGGTAGTCAAGTGAATCTCGGTATCCCGATCCCGGTATTGACTAGTCCCAATCACAGTGCAATGTGTAAATACTACCAGGAGGGGGAAAACAATCCGTTATTATATGGAATAGAAACCCCCAATTTTTGTTTGTGTATGGATTACAAGTTTTATCCACGTGGGAACGTGTTAATTTAATATCGTACGTCGAGAATGAATGAAGGATGGTGTGGGTTACTTTTTTCCAAGGTTTGTGCTTTTTTTTTTTAAAGTGTATGTTAAAAAACAAAGGTCCTAATATAGCCTGTAATTTGGTATGTTTTTTTTTTATAACCGTGCGTGTAAGAGTATGTACATAGCCTAGGCTATGCATATTGAATGTATGACATTAACAGTCTCGTAACTAAGTGCTTTGAACGGTAGATGAAAGTTGAGGACAATCCTGGTTTTAGTTAGGATACCGGGATTCATGTTGCAACACTACCGTTTGTGTGAAATTTTCACTTCCGCACAACGCTACTGATTAAAGCATAACATTTAACTTTGGATAATAACTTCTGCAAAATCACAGAGTCTGCTTCTCTTTAATTTGTAGATCAGCGATGATTGCCGCTATCTCCAGACGACCGTGAAGTTTATCATCAACGGGGAGCATTTTAGTATAACTGGCAAGAAGCTCATCAGCCCTGGATTCACCTCGCTCATGACGTGGCAGGCCATTACACAGGAGGAGAGCGTACCAGACTTTACAAAGGGTCAGGCTTACCCTATCGATGAGGTCAGTGTCATAAATCTGTAGAATCTACAGGGTTGGGGTGGTGTGGAAGGGCATACCAGACTTCAAGCATAGTCAGACTTACCCTATCGATGAGGTCGGTGTCATAAATCTGTAGAATCTGAAGGGGTTGGGGTGGTGGGGAAGGGCATACCAGACTTCAAGTAGGGTCAGGCTTACCCTTTCGATGAGGTTAGTGTTATAAATCTGTAGAATCTACTGCATTGGGGTGGTGGGGAAGGGCATACCAGACTTCAAGCATAGTCAGGCATACCCTAGCGATGAGGTCAGTTTTATAAATCTGTAGAATCTACAGGGTTGGGTTGGTGGGGGGTGGGGGGGAGGGCTTTACCAGTCTCCAAGTAGGGTCACAGGATCTCTTTCATGAGGTCAGTGTAATGACTATGTAGGATTAACAGAAATGGGGTCAGAGGAGGGTTTACCAGATTTCAAACAGGGTCAGGCATATCCCAAAGATGAGGTCAGTGATATTTATATTACCAATTGATAAACAGACAAACTTTTCTCCAAGTTAGTATAAGTAAATGGAGACTAGATATATAATAAACTTTATACATTCAAAAGTTTTCTTAAGACTCATCTTTTCACTTGTTCTTTTGTTAATTAATCTGCTTTCTCTGTAAAGCGCCTTGAGCAGTGACTTTTGTCTAACTGATTTGGCGCTTTATAAATCTCATTTATTATCATGAATATTATTATTATTATTAATCAATGTGTATGGTCAAAATTGCACGAAACAAAAGTTGACCATTTGTGTTCAATTAAAATCTTACACAGGCTAGGCTGATAGAGAAACAGACATGCCCTCCAGATTATCTCACAGAGGCAGAACTGATCACCCTGATGGAGAAACATGGCATCGGTACAGACGCAAGCATACCAGTTCACATCGAAAATATCTGTCAGAGAAATTATGTGAAGGTTGGCGGTGGGAGACGGCTGGTCCCTACAAGACTTGGCATTGTCTTGGTGCATGGTTACCACAAGGTAAGGGAAGCAGATGGCTCGGTTGTTTACATAATATTACACGCAGCTAGGAACATTTCTGAAATTGAGTAATTACGAATTTTGCAATGCAATAATAATAATAATAATTAAATGTTTTTTTTTCGACACTTGAGCGACCACAAATGTGGGAGAATAAGGGGAGGGCTTATGGATTACAACTTACAGGTCGGGTGGCTTCCAATTCAACATTTTAACTGAAATTTGGAATCTTTTCAATATAGAAAGTCGTTTCGATTGGGAAAACTGTAGATTGCTTCTAAGATAAAAAACCCACCTTACTATGACCCGGCCGGGTATCGAACCGGGAACCTCCCGATTGCTAAGTCTCATTGCTTTAAATATAAAAAAAAGAAAATGAAGTTGTTGCCAACACATATCAAAATTGCAATGTTCTATTTTATGTTAGCTGTTGTGATGTGTAACCCAATGAAAGTAATCCAGAGTTTTCCTCTCTAACCCCTCCTAAAGCCCCCTCTCTCACCCCCTCCTCCAGCGCTTCTCTTTCCCCATCCTCCAGCTCCCCCTCTCACCCCTCCTCCAGCCCCCCTACCACTTTCCTTCCTCTGTTCTTTGGACATGGATTGCTCCGTTTATTACTCTTCCATCAATATTTCTATAATCTGCACATATGTACATTATATGTTCCATATGAACAGGTTGGATCAAGATATCATTGTGTTATATGTCCTATATGCCGTTTGGTAAATTGGTATGAATGAATATCCATGAACAAGTAGGATCAAGATATCATTGTGTTATATGTCCTATATGCTGTTAATAAATTGGTATGAATGAATATTCATGAACAGGTAGGATCAAGATATCATTGTTATATGTCCTATATGCTGTATGTTAAATTGGTATGAATGAATATTCATGAACAGGTTGGATCAAGATATCATGGTGTTAAATGTCCTAGAAGCTGTATGATAAATTGGTATGAATGAATATTCATGAACAGGTTGGATCAAGATATCATGGTGTTAAATGTCCTAGAAGCTGTATGATAAATTGGTATGAATGAATATTCATGAACAGGTAGGATCAAGATATCATGGTGTTAAATGTCCTATATGCTGTATGGTAAATTGGTATGAATGAATATGAATATTCATTATTTTCAGATTGAACATTTGTAAAAGATAAATGAGTTAAGAATACAACACAGATAAAACTATTGTTGCTCCCCATAGATCGATCCAGACCTTTCACTGCCAACCATGCGAGCTGCCGTAGAAGAACAACTCAACCTGATTGCCGTCGGTAAAGCGCAACATAGCTCCGTCCTTCAGCATGCCTTGGACATCTTCAAACGGAAATTTGACTATTTTGTCGAGCACATACGGAGCATGGATGAGTTATTTGAAGTCTCATTCTCCCCATTAGCTGAATCTGGGAAACCTCTTACAAGGTCAGTTAACATTTTGTGGTAAAATACCTCAACATTTAATCAGTTTACTGTGCAATTGTGTCCTTCCATACAGGAAGAATCCACTTTTGTGTGTTCATGGTGTTCTGGTTTGGATACAGAACAAGCATGGAATGACCCAATGATTCATTAATTGTCTGTTTTGTCCAAATGCTGTGAACTGTTATTTGTAAATGTTTAATTTTAAGAAAAGGTTCCAAAATTGCTAACAGTGTCTCACTCACAAAGTAACCATGGTTACAAATAAATATCATATTTTTGGACATATTTATGGCATGACCCAGTTGTGATTTCAGTTTGCATCTTGTCACTTCCCACTGAAAGTAAAACCAAGTGACAGGAAGACAAAGCTAAGTAAAGAAGGGAAAGAAAGGACTTCTGTTTGTGGCCTGAAGAGTTCTGTTGCTATGGACACGTGCCATCAAGAAATAAGTAAGATGTGCTGGTCGTGTATTGTGACACAGGAAAGATGGTATCAAAGTTAGGTATGATAATTGTCAGATTGTTTTACTTTGAAAGGGACCAGACTCGATAAGTTATCTTACTTCTGGTCCCGCTACCTCATTGCTCTAACTATGTATTAACAAATGTACATCATTGTGATTTAATTGCAGAAATATATACGAAACCGCTACAAAACTCCTTCAAAACCTCTAAGACAAAACAGAATGCTTAGAACAAGAAAATAAGGAAGTGTGTTTGCATAAAATGAAGCTGTCTAGCACCATATGAAGGTTTTCCTGCTTCTAAAGGTGTTCTAATTCTACTACATTCTGTATTTTCAGATAAAAAGCCTTTTCCCCAACTTTTCAACCACATGAGACTTCAACCCTCATACCCTAGTCTTCCCCATCTCTATCCCCTACTCATCCTCTCCAACCCCCCCCCCACCCCCTTCCGTGACTGTAATCGAGTGCATTTACCTCAATCCCCATCTCCGAAAAAATCAGTGAGTTATCCAAAAGTAAAATAGTGGGGCATCAATTACTCTGTCAGCAGCTGAAAAATCTCAAACATTTTCTCTCATTTGCATTTTATTTCTCAAAAATTGTAGTGACTACTGGGGACCTCCTGATTGGCTGATAAAACCAAGGTTGGTTTGCATGGTTGCAGAATGCCATGCAGTGATATCTCCCTCCCCTTTCCCTGTTCCCTCACTTTTCCCATGTGACCTGTTTGTAGAGTATAAATATAGTATAATTATCAATTCCTACTCCTAACATTCGCAAGAAGGTAGGAAAAAATAATATTACGGTACTTAAGGCCTAATATAGTTTCAAAACCTTGATCTGAAGAGGGAAACAGCTTTCTTCTAAATGGCATTATAAGAGGTAAAGCAACTGGGTGGGAAAACTTGTCCACATCAGGTACACTCAAACTTAGGTTTGTTGCTTGATAGTCACAACTAACATTAATTAACTAATGCTTAATTAATGTTTAACATGTTGGAATAAATATGTTACTGTTTTAAAGCAAACATGAACACCTTAGTTGAACCTACCACACACTTTTTTTTTCCATTATTGTTTGGCACATTTCTTTGAAAGGGTCACATTGTGACCAAGATTCTGGTACTTTCCCCATATTTGCTACAATCTTTTATACCTTGCATTCATTAATCTTACAAAATTGATGTTGCCTGTACATAATCCAGGTATCCATTAATAATTCACATACTATTACTTCAGGAGCTCTGTGCAGATCAAATACTCACCTTTATAGCTTGAAGCTAAGATTGCATGAACAACGATAATGCTCGCAGTTAATGAAACAAGAGTGGCCAATATCTTTCACAAATTTTAGGTCTCAAAAACTGGGTCAGATTCCATTTTACCAAATGGTTCTAGTTACGGGAAGAGTAAAGTTGATTGCTTCCTTTTGTAGTTGTCATGGCAACAGGATGAAGTCAGCATGTATGAGATGTCCATATTCAGTGTCCAGTTCCCTCAGCAAACAAATCAACATGGAGTGGTGTAATTCTATGTGTGGATTTGATTCTTCCATTCATATCATTGTGACCCCAAAGATCTATGTATCCGCCCGTTCATATTGACAAACACTCTCCATGTTGACTCACACTGTCCAAACTGACATGCAGTGTCCAAACTGAAAAAGAATAGGGGGGGGGGGTGGGGTTGTAATGAGCATGGCGAATTGAGCTGGTCAATAGTTTAAAGAAAATCTTGCAATCAGGAAAAGGTATTATGCTCATCCCAATGTTTTTTTGTTTCTCATCATCTCTGGTATGGCACAGATAATATTACAACCTGCTATTGGTTAAACTTTTTCAAATTTTCTTCACTTTTAGTCTCAAAGTTACCTTAGTTGAAATGCTTAGAGTTATCTCTTTTTAGACTAGATCCAATGTTTTTTTGTTTCCATCATCTCTGGTATCGTACAGATATTACAACCTGCTACTTGTTAAACTTGTTACTTTTTCAAATTTTCTTCACTTTCAGTCTCAAAGTTACCTTAATTGAAATGCTTGGAGTTATCTCACTTTAGACTAGATCCAATGTTTTTTTGTTTCCCATCATCTCTGCTATCGCACAGGTATTATAACCTGCTACTTGTTAAACTTTTTCAAATTTTCTTCACTTTCAGTCTCCAAAGTTACCTTAATTGAAATGCTTGGAGTTATCTCACTTTAGACTAGATCCAATGTTTTTTTGTTTCCATCATCTCTGGTAGCGTACAGATATTACAACCTGCTACTTGTTAAACTTGTTAAACTTTTTCAAATTTTCTGCTCTTTCAGTTTTAAAGTTACCTAAATTGAAATGCTTAGAGTTATCTCACTGTAGACTAGATATCACTTAATGAACAATTGAACTTGTTCCATTGCAAGGCTCACTGTAATCCCTCAGTGAGGGTTAGAATCACAGTATTCCATGGCTTGAGAAGTTGAAGAAAAAACAAATTTTGGCTTAAAGATCCATTTTGGAATTGCCAGATTGTGGTAGTAACATGCTAGATTGCAAACAGAAAGATGAGTTATTTGATAGAAATGCTGTCACATTAGAATTCAGAACGCTGCTGCCGCGCCTAGTCTCACTCACTAAAAACTTTGATCACCATCACTCCTGTATACCATTCATTGCATTGGCTGCCCTTCTCAGCGCATCCAGTTTAAGATCCTACTTCTCACCTACAAAGCGATCAACGGGCTTGCCCCTCAATATATCACTGACCGTCTTACTCCTTTGCGTCGGTCAACTACAGTTACGCTTAGCTCTTCCAATCATGCGCATTTGCAATTAACTCCTGGTCCACGTACCTGCATTATGGTGATCGTGCCTTTTCTGTCGTTGGGCCTTCTCTTTGGAACAAACTCCCATTTCACGTTCGTTACTCTCCCTCCCTTTGTATTTTCAAGATAAAACTTTGAACATTTCTGTTTGATTCCTAGTTTTTTTTTTCCTTGGTTCCCTTGGTCTCTCTCCTACTTTGTAAAGCGCTATATAAATGTAATTTATTATTATATTATTATTATTATTATTTAGCCCAGGGGTGGGCAAAACTTGATGTTGCTCTAGGATGTAGCCATTGCAAAATTGGAAATATTACATGAAATGTGAACTAATACAGCAGGAATTACTGCCTGCATGCACTATTATTGTGAAGTATAATATCACAAGTATTAGCTTTCAACAAACTTCTAATAGTTTCATATATTTCCTTTCAATCCTTCATTTATTCATTATTTTAGCAGAATTATGGTTGGATAAAAGCATTACTGTGACATTATCTGGACTTCCATGCTTCATTAACAGAGTTATGAAAAACAATTTCTTGTGTGTAGACTACATGCGGCAGCTCAAAGCATGTCTTCCGAAAGAATCATGAAACTAGGCATAAACTTCCAATGTTTGAAAATTAAGTTTGTGGGATACAAATTATTTGTGGAATAAAGCTTGGTTTGAATGAGACAAGATATTGATAGCAGAGAGATCTCTTAGTTAGTTTGATGGGTATCCAACACACAAGAATGTTATATAGCTTTGTCTGAATGAGACAAGATATTGATAGCAGAGAGATCTCTTAGTTAGTTTGATGGGTATCCAACACACAAGAATGTTATATAGCTTTGTCTGAATGAGACAAGATATTAATAGCAGAGAGATCTCTTAGTTAGTTTGATGGGTATCCAACACACAAGAATGTTATATAGCTTTGTCTGAATGAGACAAGATATTGATAGCAGAGAGATCTCTTAGTTAGTTTGATGGGTATCCAACACACAAGAATGTTAGATAGCTTGGTCTGAATGAGACAAGATATTGATAGCAGGGAGATCTCTTAGTTATTTTGATGGGTATCCAACACACAAGAATATTAGATAGCTTGGTTTGAACGAGACAAGTAAAATCAAAATGAAACAAATACAGCTGTTATATATTATCAGGCCAGTTTGATAGCTTGCCTTGATTAAAAAGGACAAATATTTTCAAGTATGTTAAAGTCTGCCAGGAAGTTTCAAACAGAGGCGAAAGGTACTTTACAGCTTTCAGATATCTAACATATGTTTTATTACTGATAACAGAATGTAAAACAACTTCTAGTTAATATGAAATACATTAGTATAATACAAGGACACCTAAATATGTGTGTTTTTCATACAAAGTTTAAAGGGATATATACAAGCAGCAGACAGCATAAGACAACCCTTAAAGAGAAAAATATTCCACATTGATGCTTGAAAAACTTGATTCTTTCAGGGAATGAATGGCAGTAAGTAGTTTGTGATGTCAACATGTTAGATGTACTTCAAAAAGTTTACTTTCATATTACAATCTTCTCATTGATGGGTTGTTCCTTTGGTGAGATGAAATCTCAGAATTTATTTGAATGTAATCTGCGATGTCATATATGGACTAAACCAAGTAATTATTAAGTTTTCCTTCAAAACTGAATCGATTGTACAGACTTTGAATCAGGGGTGCAGCTATGTATTATCAGCACCGTTTTGCATCTAAGCACTCTCCATTTTACCCAAATTATGTCTGTGTGGTATGATTAGGTGACATCAACAATGAACATTACAGTGATATGAATTTTCAGAAGGGTCTTAAGTATGTCAGTGAAAAAATACATGAAAATAAAAAAAATAATAAAAAAATTTGAAAATGAATAAATATGACAAATTTGTGCATTGTCCATGTGTGACATCACAAATTATTATGCAATGCACTAATCTTTAAAAGTTTATAGCTTGACAGTGTTTGCCATGACTCAATGTGCTGCTTATCTTTCTTATATATAGATGTGGTAAATGCAGAAGATACATGAAGTATATCGCTGCCAAGCCGTCTCGTCTGCACTGTGCTCATTGTGAGGAGACCTTTAGTCTTCCCCAGAATGGAGTCATCAAACTATACAAGGAACTCAAATGTCCTCTCGATAACTTTGAATTAATAGTTTGGTCTTCTGGACCAAAGGGTAAGGTAAGGTGATCATGATTTTTACTTTTATATGAAGCTTAAAGTGATATATGAATAGAGCTATATAAATAGAGCTATCTTTCTATATACAGAACTAGCATTGTTCGATACAGGTGACAAACGCCTACAGTGGAAATACAACCTTCCTTACCGGTTTCAAACCTCTGGACATGCAATCAGCGTCCATAGCCTAGTGGTTTGAATCCCGGTGGAAGCTGGAAGTTTCTTCACTGTTCTTAATCGTCCAACTCACTACGATTTCAATTATATATATATATATATATATATATATATATATATATATAATTGAAATCGTAATGAGTTGGAAATATATATGTATATTATATGTACATGCTAACATGGTCTTAGTAGTAGTGGTCTATTGCAAATATGGTATAGGCCTACAGTGTGTTAGGCTACCGTAACATTTATCATGTTTACCCGTATCTCATTATAACAATAGGACCAGTTTTATTTACACCTTTTGTACACCGAGTTTTGACCGGGTATAAAAGAACAAGCTGGTTTTTGGGACATGGAAATAGAAGGGTTAATTGCACTACTGCATAATACAGATATACCCATGAATGGAAATACAACAAAAGTGAAGTTGCCATCGTTTATTTTTTATGCTTTTTTTTATGTAGTAAAAAGTCTCAGACAAGTGGTGCAAACTTCCATACGGTCAATATTTATTTTGTTTTGTTTCGTTTATTTGTTTTTACTCAGTGTACACAAACTTAAATAGTGACAAAGTAATACTACTTAGCAAAAGTTGTACAATGAGAAGGGAAGTGATCTTTAAAAGCAATAGTAGGCTTAACTAGTAGAGTCACTCCCAAGGAAAAGAAAAAAGAAAACAAAGAAACAAATAAGAGAAATAATATATAAATTATTTATTATACTTTACTTAGATTCTTTTTGAATGAAAGTGGAGAAACATGTGAATCGGCAGAGTTTGGCAGATTATTCCAGTTGTTATTTGCATATTTAGGATGTTTGTTTAAGAAAGCTCTGGTGTTCTGCTGAAGACTCATATGTCTACAAATTATGTTATAATTAACTAGAGAAATATGGCTATAACATACAGTATTCAAGAGCTTAGGACTATATCTCTCATGGCCTGAAGGGTGGGGTGGTTGTTTTTTACCCCACTTTGATTTTCAGCTCAATTGCCATGGAGACATCATTCACATTGCTGTACACAATACAATATCATTGACTATGTTCACTGTACAAATTGAATTCTATAAATAAGGATGTGTGTGTGACCTTTGAATATATTTCCAGCAATTTTTATCAAACAATCCACTTTAGCCAATGACTGCAATATTTCTTTAGTAAAGAGTCATAAGGTTAATCAAGATGAACTATTATTTTATTGTTAAGGTGTGATAAATGATTACACTTCATTGAGTCCATCGTCAAGTTTGATAACAATAATTGATTATTTGCAGGTGTTTATCCGTTCATTGATTTATTGCACCTGGCAACCATCAAATTGTTTGAGTCATTTCTTGAATGGATGGGTATAGGCTACTTAAAAATCTGGTCTCTCTCTCTCTAGATGCAGGGAGTCAGATTGTATTCATATGATTTAGTGTCATAAGTTCAACTCCAACTCTCTGAGAAAGTAGCGTGAGGATGAATGTTTACAGAGAGGGGTGGAGGGTGGCAGTGGGGAGGGGCAGGGGGAGGGGTAGTGGGGAGGGGCAGTGGGGAGGGGTAGTGGGGAGGGGCAGTGGGGAGGGGTTGTGGGGAAAGGAGGGGCAGTGGGGTGGGGAGGAGCATTGGGGAAGGGCAGTGGAGAGGGGAGGGGTAGTGGGGGTGGGGGTGGGGAAGGCAAAGGGAAGTGGGGTGGGGAGGAGCGTAGGGGTAGGGGGAAGGGCAGTGGGGAGGGGAAGGGCAGTGAAGAGAATTCAATCGAAGCAGGCAAGTGTCCCTATTCTTTCTTCCTGGTTACCAATGGTAGTGGTGTTGGGAATTTCTTAGTTGCTGATTTTTCAGTATTAAGTCATTCTTGAATGTCAATAATTTACAACTTGAAATACACTTTCTTGCTGGAGTAAAAATGCCTTTAGTCATTTAATGCTAACTTGACGATGATGTCTGCTCTTCAAATGCGGGCTTCAATGTTAAAGCCGCTGTTTTATATATTCTAATAATTCAACCAAAAAATATTATTTTACTTCATAGATACTGTACATGTACCTTTGGATAAAATAATCATTTGTCCTGACAAATTTGTAAAGCATCATAAAATTTTATTTTAGGTCATGAAATGTTTGTTTTTCATCTGAGGAACTTATCTCATGGTCTGTGTTTTAGACTAAGCAGTTCAGTCACTTCAATTGATGAGCTTTAGATGTTTATCGGGTCATTTCTCAAAAAATTGGTATAAGAATGCAGCCTGGACTGACAGCATTATGTTTTCTAATGGTCTATAACAAATCAAATTGATTTGGGGCTTAAATGCCTCCTTTGATCCTTAAAACAATGTAACACTAATTGATTTTGCTTCCTGATTATATTCTGTTTACAGCAAACTTTAGAGGAAAACATGTGATTTAGGTATATTTATATATAAATCATATCTGAATTATAATGAGGGCAAAATTTAAATATTAACTTGAAGATTGCAAAGTCAGTTATCTTTGTTCCCTGTTTGTATTTAATATGTTTTAAATCTCTTGTTTAAGATTGAACAATTAATCTTCATCTGGAATGCATTACACTACATCGCGACCTAATTAAAATCAAATCGTAAAAAGTCACCGCTCTGCAACGTAATGTCACATAAAATACTGATGTAATATCATAGACTTGCTTTGACAGAGATTAGAACCTCTAGGAACAAAATTCTTCTTTATCTTAAAATTATAGTCACATTAGGAGGCAATAGAGAAGACCTTGAATTGTCAAATCATGTCCCCCCCCCCTCCCCCCCTCCCCTCCCTTTCTTAAAGCATATTGATCTAGATATTGAGGAGATGACATTTATGGTTCTATACATTTCCTACCCTTGTCCAACTTAGCACATCCACATTGATTCAGTCAGTTTCTTCGTGCCTGTCAGGTGGAGTGCTCTGAGCTGTTTTCGGACTATCACAATCTCAAACCACGCATGCAAATTAAGTTCTTTCTCTCTGCGATGTTCAGCTGCCCTTAGGGCTTACAAAAATGGACGTTAGATATTCAGATAGTTCAGGGATGATGGCTCTAGCTTCAGGAAACTAATTTGCATCAAGCACATTCGAACCTGACAGAGTGTTAAACCGAGTGAACAGAACATCGTAAAGTATATTCATCGCTTCTGGCGACGACATTTTAGTCGAACGAAGAAAAGAAGAAGAAAAGTTTCTGGCAGGGCTGTCAAAATCCTTGATCTCCTTTTTTGAAAGGTGCAAAATGATAACAGCAAATATTTTTGTTGTAAACATTTGATAACATGTATATATCATTTATATTTAAGACTGATAGACACTGCCAGGTTTTTCCTTATCAGTTATCAATATTTATAATTTAGGATTGGTCAAGGTGACACCCTTTAGGTTTCTTGCCCTAGATGTGTTTTAATCGATCGTAGACCTTTCCTGCAGTACTATGAAGGTGCATGTACTCTACGTGTGTTGCATAATACAGTAGGCTGTTCATATATATGGACTTACCTATGAAAACATCGTCCAGATATCTTAAAAACATTGCAGATATCAAAAGTATCAAATCAGGAATTAAAGAGCTAAAGGCTGTGGAGTAAGGACTTAAATACTATCAGGTTTATCGATAAATTAATTTTATATTTTGTTTCGATATGTACTTGATACATGTACTTGATACGTGTACTTGTACTTGATACCTGTACTTGATACCTGATACCTGTACTTGATACCTGTACTTGGTACTTGTACTTGATACCTGTACTTGATACATGCACTTGATACATACACTTGATACATGCACTTGATACATGTACTTGTACTATGTACTTGTACTTGATACCTGCACTTAATACCTGTACTTGATACCTGTACTTGATATGTACTTAATACCTGTACTTGATATATACTTAATACCTGTACTTGATATATACTTAATACTTGTACTTGATATATACTTGATACTAGATGCCATGCCCTGCTAGTCATACATGTATAAAATTAGCCTCGGGGAGTAATTTATCCCGTATCAAGTTGTAAATTGCTATGCAAAATGGGCTAATTGCTGTACAAGTCTAAAGATGTACATACAGTAGCAGTTTCTAATACACAGGAACCAGAGTACTTATGTAAGAGACCAAAGTTAGAGCCTTAAAAATGGCTACACCAAATTTGAACACTACTAAAATTAGTCCCTGAGCCGCAGCATTATTTAACCATTCAATATCAAACATAAAATATATCAAAATATCGGACGTTCAGATTTACAACTCCAGACTGATTTTATTGAAGTTTGAAAACAACTTTCTTGACAACCAATGTACTTTCTTAATGGCAGTTCTGTCTAAAGGCATATATCTATAGTTTTTAAAGTGTGGGTCCTAAGTATGGTTTCAAGGCTAATTAACAGTTTGTATTAATTAGTTAACAAAGAGATAAAAGGAGTAATAATGAAGCTCTTTATCTTGACATTTTTGACTGCAAATGTGTATTAAACTATTTACTTGAAATTCTTCAGAGAAAATAAAGAGGGTAGAAACCAAGAATGCCATCTACTTCCCCCACTCCCCCCCCCCCACCCCCTATATCATTTTGAGTAAATTTTCAAATTATATAGCAATGCCTGCTGTGAGCTAGACATTGTAAGGTTTTATCTCTATGGAAAGAAAAAATCCTTGTTTGTTTATACAGTAATTTGAACAACAAGTGTCTGGGCAATAAAATGTTGTGAATTGGAATGGAAGTATAAATGGTTAATTAATTAACAATCATTTGTTGTAACCATGCAGGAGACAATTTTGGTCTGATCAATCTTAAATCATATAGTTATCATTAAATTTCCAGTAATTTGTTTAATACTAGATGGAAAATAGATGCATTAACAAAATGTAATTTCCACTAGGACTAAAATTTAGGTGTGAGATGGGGAGGGGGGGGGGAGGGGGAACAAGGCAACTTTTTTGAAGGAAGAAATTGCCTTGGATTATCAATGCAGTCGCAGGGCATCATAGCAGTCTTTCAGGCATTAATATGCCACCGAGGCAATTTACCAATAAATTAAAAGAGAACTATGGCTTTTCTCCAAAGTGAGTTAACTTACATTACAGGAATGACAGGAATCATGATTGATTGATGACACTGTACTTAAAATCTAATATCTTTATGTTTCCTGAAGCTGCTATTAATTGTTATTTTGAAAGTCATTATTTCTGAAAGTGGTAGAGGCCAAAAAGCAGCAATTTGCCATTAATGTCATCAGTTAATTTGAGCCCTGGTATTGTACATGTTCAATCCTTTTAAGGGCTAATGTTGGTCCAGTATGGTGAATCAGTGTTGTGGTTGTTGTGGCTAGGTTAACTTGAGTTGCCTGTAAAAGAACATTTGTCTGTACTTTCAAAAAATACAGTGGAAACATGCCTCTTGTTCACTGACCTTTCGGAAAGTCTAAAACACCTTTAAGAGGGAAATTGGTTTGCATTGGGATCACAGCTTTTAATATTCCCCAAACGTTAAATTGTGCTACTTTGCAAATTGAAATCTATACTGATGGAAGCCTCCTGCCATTTTCTGTAGCCTGTTTGCATCTCATCAGAATAGTTAGTATAGTTTTAGAAAATGATGGATTTTTTTTTGAAATCTGACTTTTTCAATATTTAAAGTTAAGCTATAAGTGACTGCTCCCTCGATACCTCTACCTTGTCTGAGAATGTGATCATTGGGGAAGACGACAACATATTGAGGATAAAAAGAGACCATGGAGGCGAGTGAGATGGGGGAAAATGGAGTTTATTGTTGACATCATTAAAGCAGTGCGAGAGATTTCATTTGTCAAAAGTATATTCTTGGACATTCTTCCTTACAGCAGTGTGAGAGATTAAATTGTCTAAAGTTCATTCTCAGAACCTTATTCCTTTTAGAAAACTGTGTGACCGGTTTCATTGTCAAATGTATAATTCTTGGACATTCTTCCTTTTCAAAAGCAGTGGTTTGTTGTGGGTTTTGATAAATGTTTGGATGATTGCTAAAACTCTAGTAAATAATGTAAATTTATTAGCTTGTGAAAGTTTAAATTTCCAATTTATGTTTGAATGTGTTTAATACTACCATGAACAGTGTGTTCTGGGCTACCAATTGTTTTAGAATGAATTTAATCCATCTTGTTTGTAAAATTTAAGATTGAGAAGAATGTCTTAAAGAATGGCTGTCTATTAAATCATGATTTAATATTTAGGATTGGTAAAAATTGATATCCAATATATACTAGAAACTCAGATTGTGGTCACTGAATGTTCCAACGTTGAATTTCAACAAACTTAACAGCCACCCTAAAAGCATTTTCCTCATGGTACACACAAACACTTTGTCATTTAAAAGTCTTGTATTGATGGAAAATAGTTTGAGATGTCAAAAGTAATATTTTGACAATTTTGAACTTGCTGAAATATGTCAGCTACTGTAGCTAACTATAGCTATGAATTTGTTGACATGCTAGAAGAATAACTGGTGCTGTGGCCGAGTGGATAAAAGCGGTGGCATTTGAAGCAATGAGGCTTAGCAATCGGGAGGTTTGGGGTTCGATTCCCGGCCGGGTCATTGTAAGGTGGGTTTTTCATCCAAGAGCAATCTACGGTTTTCCCATCTCAAATTACTTTCTTAATTGAAAGACTAATTGATGAAAAGATTCCAAGTTTGAGTTAAATTGTTGAATTTGAAGCCAACCGATGTGCAAATTGTAATCCATAAGCCCTTGTTGGTTTCTCTTTCTCCCCCATTCGTGGTCGCTTAAGCGTCGTACATATAACTGCTGATTATTATTAAGAATAATGATACAAACGGTTTTAATTTGTCATATTTTTTCTTGTTTTTCAGAATTTTCCTCTGTGTCCATACTGTTATAGTCACCCACCGTTCTCTGATATGAGGTCTAAGTTAGCAGGATGCAATGAATGTACTCACCCCTCCTGTCAACACTCACTCACTAATCTGGGCGTGGCACAGTGCTTCGAATGCGAATATGGTATCTTGGTATTGGACAAGACTGCTTCACCCAAGTGGAAGCTAGCTTGTAACAGGTAAACAGGAACAGTATTAATGGCAACGTAACAATAACAAATATAGCTTAACATTCTCTGCCATTAATATCTTGCTTATTTAGTTCTTAAAACAATTCAAAGTTGCCTGCCAGAAGAATGTTCAATGTAACATCTGTTGCAAACAGTTTTTGTATCAGAGAATGAAGTACATACTTACTATTGACAACTTCATTTTAAAGTTACCAGTAAATAACTGTTTTTCTTATGGTATCTTGGTAGTGGACAAAACTGCTTCACCCAAGTGGAAGCTAGCTTGTAACAGGTAAACAGGAACAGTATTAATGGCAATATTACAATGTCAAACATAGCCTATAATCTCTGCCATTAATACCTTACTTATTTAACTCTTAGAACAATTCAAAGTTGCCTGCTAGAAGAATCTTCAATCTTACATCTGCTTAGAAACAGTTTTTGTATCAGAGAATGAAGTACATACTTACTATTGACAACTTCTTGAAAGTTACCAGTAAATAACTGGTTGGTTTTTTTTTTTTTTATAATTATGATTAAACTGTAGATATTCCCTGTATTCTCTTTAAGTTTTTTTTCATTACTTTTCTCTCGTGCACAAGGGTGGTTTAATACATTCTAACACACATGAAAGGCAAAATGAATAGTTTTCATGGTTCAACTTTTATTTCCAGGTGCAACATTGTGGTAGACGTAAATGATAAAGCACAAAAGGTTTCTGTTGCCAAGGAAACATGTAAGACATGTGGAGCATCCATCTTGAATGTTGATTTTAAGAAGGTGATTTGTTACTATTTTTCTTCTCTGAGTTTATGAAACATTTACCATTTATATGCAATTTGACCCATTTTACTCTTACCATACTTAGCACATCAAGAAAAGAATTTATAATGTGTGCTAGCCTTTGTTAGTTTTGGTTTGAATATAATTGGTTCATTTAATTGTCTTTGTCAATATGTTTTAGGAAAATAAATAATACTTTGACGTCAGCAATATTTATGAGAGGATGGTCATGAAAATTGGTTTTCAGATGAAATGATCCTTAAACAGACATGACCTTTGACAATGCCTTTTAGTAACTCTCATGAAAATGTAAAATAAAATCTACAAAATCATGAAATGTAAACCAGCTGATATTACCACACTTTAATGAATTCCTTGCTTTAACTATCCACATATCTGTAAATAAAGTAACATTCTAGATCTGTATAAAGTGTCTTATCTCATCATGCAATTGAAATTAGAGATTCTAATTGGTTGAAATCCTTGCTGCTGAATTACGCAAACATTTTACAGATTGTAACAGAATCTTTGGCCATAAACTCAGCTGTCAGCTGGTGTTCACAACAACAAATGTTACAAAATTGAAAAGTTCTTCCGGCAGAATCGAGATCATATTTTAGCTTATCCCTGACGTGATTTTAATTTCAAATATTACAAAATGTCTTCCTGGTGTGATAAAGGGGGCAATGCCTAGAAACTGACTCTGTTATGTTCTGCTTAAATATGAAAGAAATGAATACTGGCAGAACTTGTTTGAGATTATTTGATACCATGGATACTACAACGTCTTCCATTGAAAGATTGTCTGTTGTCGTAGAAACATTCCAGAGTTTTCAAAGCTATTTCATATCTATATCAACTGCTTTAGGCATAAAAAGTTACTCATGTATGACAAAATACTGTAATCAAGTTCGGTGACTATTTTGGTGTTTCTAATCTGCATGAGGTAGAATTTCTGGGTTATCTTGATTGAAGATCCCATAGGAACAACGTCGATGATGGATAATAATATTTATTTATTACTGGAAAATTGATTCTTTGCAGTTTTTTTATAAATGGTTTTATTTTTGTTTCTTTCAGGGAAAGAGTCCACTGGAGGGTGAGGAGACCGCTCACTCTGGTTGTATTTTCTGTGATCCGGTCTTATCACCGTTAGTGTCTTCAAAACATGCAGTCACTGTTACCTCCAGATCTGGGGGGCGGGGGAGGGGTGGGCCAAGGGGAAGGGGTAGAGGTAGAGGGAGGGGGAGGGGTGGTAGGGGAGGAGGAGAAGGTGGAAGAGGCAAACCAAAGGACAAAATGTCACAGCTAGATGCATACTTTGTTTGATGACATTTTTAATTTACTTTTTTTTTTTCGGTTTTTTTATTTTCTAGAGCTGAAGCCTATTACAGCAAAGTATCTGTCCCTGCCTCAGATGAAATGTTTGTCCTGCCTCAAATTAAAATATTGCTAAATTGTACATTTTTGCTCATTACTTTTTGTGGTATTTATAAGCAGTGTTTTGTAGAGTGCAAAGTAGTAGGGATGATATACCATAAAAACAATGTTGTTGCAAACTCATTTTGGTCTTTGAAAAAGCCATCAAAGAATGGTTGATGCAACTCCATTCTAACATAAGTAGAATTGCTTCTATGGGGTTTCATAGTCTTCAAATCACCAGTAATCATCCACAACCAAGAAATATGGGATTCCTGTATTAGATGCATCATGCTCATTACATTCAACCTATATACTTAATTAATTTAGTTTTCAAAATGTATCATCATTAACATACCACCTCTGAATATTCATTCAGTTTGATACTTGAAGTTGTGGTCACTAACACTGTGTGTTTTAGTGAACTGGACCAGTCATGGATAAATGTGCCTTTATAGAGCAATACAACAAGTTGAAGGAGTGTACTGCTTCAATGAATATAAAATTAATTCAGATTGTGTAGTTACAGATACTCTTTTAATGAATATTCATGAACTCAAATAGTGTAAATGATGTGTACATTATAATGAATATTCATAAACTCAAATAGTGTATGATGTGTATGTTATGATGAATATACATAAATTCAAATAGTGTAAATGATGTGTACTGTCATGATGAATATTCATTAACTCATCATATATCGGAATATGCATAGTGTGACATCATGTCGCTACATCAGTGTCTCATGACACGTCAAGCTTGCTAGTGTTCATCGTTCCACACAATGTAATAATGCACAGTTGCATTTTATGTTTGTTGATGAATATTCATCGGTGCTAGAAAATATTTCAGTATGTTTTGATTACACTAAACTCTAAACCAACACATGCATTTTTTGGATTAATGAATATTCATTAGTCTTGGAACTTTATTCCAATATTGGAACATTGGAACTTAGAAACTTGTCCCATTATTTAATGCATGGAACCATATGTCCTCATAATATTAATAAGCCATTTGACTGCTGTGCTATGCAAGAAAGGAATGTCTGAAAATTCCCCCCCCCCCCCCGAATTGGCTCTGTTGTTATATAAATGAAGAGATGACAGTAGACACTGGTGGTCCTTAGAGGGGATCCAGTGAAGAAGTGTCTGTCCTTGACATTTCCTTCCAATAACTGCACAGACTGTTTATGTATGTATGTGTGTATGTATGTATGTATGTATGTATGTATGTATGTATGTATTTATTGACAGCTGGAACTGTTACAAGGGAAGTCCTTCAATTGCATTCATTTCTCTCAAGTTTGATATTATTTATGAAGTTCAAACAGTGTTTACACTTTCAAGCTTTGTTGAAAAGAGTAGAAAACAAAGCATGGGGGTCAGTGGCATCTAATATAAATATTGGATGATAATGTATTCTAGAACACTGGATGTAAGCTGGATATGAACAGTCTTTGTAGAGGGCTCTATTCCAGATTTCAATGGTTTGGAAAATCTAATTTATATTTTAAAGAAATTGCTTGGCCTTCATCTGTTGCCCTTGAAGGTTCTTGAAAAATCCGGGACGTTTTCTAATGCTAGTAACCACTCTCTATGGTACTTCTGTCCTCATTTCAGGGCACCAACATGGAAATATGGACAGTTCCAAACCTTTTATCTATTTCTCATATTGTCAATATAAGGGCTCTGATGAGGAAACTGAAAGTACCATGTGGAAAACTATTGGCCAAATTGAGAGTAGTGAAAATAATGAAAAATGCATATTCATAATGATGCTGGGGAGCACAGAAGTACATGAAGTACCACATGTGGGATGTCAGTGTCAACTGTGATTAGGTTTTTATGTTGATTGATATTAAGTGAGGCATTCAGGCTTCCTAGCAAAGGATTGGTTGATGTAGTACACTGTTATCATGAATATTCATTGACTGAATTGTTTTGTTAGTATGTGATGTTTTCTGGGCTTCCTAATAAACAGTTGGTAATATAGTTCATTTCATGTCATCACCAGTGATATACTGGGGGTAAAGGGGGCTGAGTGACACAATTGTTCCTGCCAAAGGGGATGGGGTGAGGGGGGGGGTGAGTTGAATTCTTAACAGAACGCTATGCCTTTATCTAGCTTACAAATATTTAAATATTGTTTGTGGCAATGTGTACCGATCAGCAACTTTCAGATTTTACACCAAAATATCGTGGAAGCTTAATTAGGGCCTGTTTTATGTTCCATTGCAACATACATGAGGGAGGGTGCTTGTAGGTAATGGAATTGTAATCTCTGTTGATTGATACAGCACAAATTACTGTGAGCAATACATGCTATATATATATATATATATATATATATATATATATATATATATATATATATATATATAATTTCATATGTCACTGAAGCTGCGATCTGCTAGGTTTACTATCTATTGGCTTACCTTTAACTACAGCGACCTGAACAATGAAACTTGACGACAGATAGTGACCTATTTATCAGTAAAGAATACCAATATTTTAACTGTTCTTACCAAACTTATATGTAGCTTCAGTGTCTTCCTTTCCATTTGTTCTGCTTTTGATCAATTCGTATCACGTTCTTTTTCATCCATCCGTCTCAAGCGTTTATTAGATGAAAAAGTTAAAAGTGACACAGGATGTTAAACAAGAAATATCATCAAATGGCAAGGGAAATTGAACGCGGCGACCGAGTATCGAATCTGGGTCTTGCGACAAAGAAACATTGCTGAAGTCATTGAATATGTCAACGTGCAATGGATAAAAGATTCAATATGATTGACCGAACCCCCCCCCCCCCTCCTCTTTCCCCCTTGGCTTGCTCTCAGGAATATTTGAAAACTTAAACTTTACAGTTTTCCTCTCCTAATGTCTGAAAGCTTCCCTCAACTTTTTATTAACTCCTTGCTACACTCCTTGGACATTCATATCCACTGCTCAGTTTTTCTGTGTTTTTTTTCCTCTAATTTCTAATCTATGAAAGTTTCCCCCGAATTCTATTCACTAAGCTGCTTCTTACTTTTGAAGAGATGAAATAATAAATATTTTTGAATTTTTTTCTCACTAATGCTTCTCGACTGGTGCTCTTTTGCGTAAAGTGTGATGATAGGCCTTCATATGATATTTAGAGACAGAAATGTTCACGCAGAAGGAACAGACAAATAAATAGGTGGGTGAAACCTCCCCTCCGATAGTTGATACCAAGGATCGTTATCGGTGTGTACACTTTAAATTTTTGTTTATTTTATTCGTTAATTCTAGTTTTGAGTTGACTGGTTACCATCTATTTTCATCTGACCCTCCTCTCTACCCGCCCCCTCCCACAATGTTATTTTGCCTACCCTCTAAATGGAGAATCCTTGCATGTTAAGCAGGAATTACCAGCATTTTCTCGAGACGTGAGGGTGGGGTATGAGGCTGATCAAGACGGAGATTTTGGGAAGCACAATATACTGAGAGTGTGAAGGTAAGAGTGAGGTGGGGTAAATGTGAATATGAGGGGCGCAACCACATATAGGGTTCTTTGGGGGGGGGGCTTCAGTAACCCCACATCAAATCAAGGATGACTCAGTCTTCCCCCTAAGGTGGGAAATGTTGCATGTAAGAGCTCCATTCTTACCAAAATTTCTCCCCTCTCATAACGAAAATGGTGGTTGCACCCCTGGTTGTGTATTACATTAAGTGAGGCTAAGTCACGGGTGTCGCCAAGATTTAACAGCAGAGAGAAAATGAATGATGTCTGTCTTAATTCACAGCGATAAATATGATATTGGGCAGAGTTACAATGTTTTATATCTTCGTTCTCCTCCTTTTACCCTATTGCTAACCCCCTCCCATTAATCCCCTCCCGGTAACCCCTCCCGGTAATCCCCTAATGGTAATCCCCTACCGGTAAACCCCTCCCAGTACCATTTGTGTTTTAAAAAACTTCCACAATGCAAACAGACCTATAGGTCCCTCCTATCTATATCTACTCATACATTTCATACAGATAGAGACCTCCAGATATTCACATCTCTACTAAAGTAAAATCGACCATGGCTAACGACAATACATCAGTAAAAAATCATATTTGATGATATATAATCTGAAAAGGAGGAATGACGTCCCGAGAGCCACGGTAATAACGTTCTCATAATCTTTGTTAAGCCTCTCGTCTATTCGTCCTCACTTTAGGATTGTTTCAGAACACAATTCCGCTTGCCACAAGTCCCCCCCCCCAACCCCCCGCCCCCACCCCATCTCCATGACGTTACCTTCTGGTTGGTACTTTCATGCTAGCTCACTTTTCTAGAAATATATCAAAACAGAGAAAAATAACCCATTAGCTTGTACAAATAAGTACTAATATAGAATACTTCTTAGAAGTGACCATAAGTATTGTCAGAATATTGTGCATAATAAGGCACGGTAGATTCGATCAAATCGCAGAACAAACCACAAATGCTGAGTTAAAAGGAAAGCGTGAATTCCTTTCTAGTAAATGGTACTTTATGACTAACTATTGTTACTAATACTTTTCCATAATTGTGAATATTTATCGTTTGAAATATTATTGGATGGAACGAAAAAAATGGTCAATGATTTTATTGAGATTGGGTCAGAATATAAATGTAAATATGCCATTTAAATATTACTCTGTTTTCTATCAGCAGCGATGAACATCTCAGGATATTTCAGTTAATATTTGTTGAGCAATTAGCGTTCAATTAGCGTTTATATCCATTTCATTAACAAAAGTCTGTTCAAAGTATCTCTTTCGAGATCCGGCTTTAGGAATCACAAATAATTTCGAGTTGGTTAGCATCATGTTTGATCTCTAGAGTAAGGCAAATATGTCACCAAAAACAGAACTAGTATTGTTCGATACAGGTGACAAACGCCTACAGTGGAATTACGACCTTACTGAGAGCACTTCAGCACCCAGTATACCCAGTGGCTGCTGTATACTTCAGTTCACAGAAACATTCCTATGTCGCCCTAAGTGTTATTTTACGCGATGTCGACCTAACTGTTGTGAAAGAGTTGAATTCACTTAGGGCGGCATGTATATGTGTCACTTATTAATTAGTTACTTAAATTCCTTGTATATGTATTTTGCAAAAAGGTATTGTCAAAATAGCACCTACCTAAGTCCTAACTAACAATGACCCATTGTAACGAAATAACATAACCTCGTATTCCCATTCATGTCGTGTAGTTTTATTTTCTTATTTCATGACCGTCAAGTTAAAACACTGTTAATACTAGTTTCTTTTCATCTATTATATGCACGTTTCGCGTTCCTTTGTAAAATATCAAATATGTTAATCCAAGGACATAAAGCTGCATCTTTGCTAAACGGGAGACTTTCCTTCATAAAGTCACAAATTACGGTCGGATAGCTCCATGGTTGGATCAACTCAATAAACCTTCTAGAAGGAAGAGCTTTAGTGGCTATTTATACACCCGAGGCGTCCCTTTATCTTCATTTTTCATAGTTATATCGTACATGATTAACTTATATTTATTGGTATGCGCATGCGTAGAGTGATTTTTCAAAGCCTTCTTTGTCTTTTCTTTTCTCTTCTGTTTCTATCAGAGGTCAAGAACAGTTAAGCAGAAGTGAAATAAGTGATTTTTTTTATATTTTAGAGTGATGTATTTCAGTGTTGCTAAGTAACCGAACTTACTATCCAATCAAAGCTCGGGGAACTCAAGTTCAATATCCCAGGTGACCTACAGTTCTGAAATAGACTGATTAGTATTGATCAGAGCTGTATTATATATCTGGCTGTGTTTGTGTTCTCGAATTGATGTTATCATCAACACCCAATCTTATTGTAACTCTGTTATTGTTTGTATTATATGTTTGTTTTCTTACTTTGATGTTGTTGTTTTTATTTTCGATGAAACCACGTGAAACTACACATAAAACTTTGTAACATACTGTGTTGATCAAGAGGAAGGTGTGAAGTTACCCTGCCCGAATACAACTTTTCAAAGCAGAACATCAAAATAAAATAAAACTGTTAGCAAACTGCTTATTCACTAGAGAGCCTGTGTAAGAGAATGTGTAAAAGTAAGTTGGTCTGACGTTTCGATCCTAGTAGGATCTTCTTCAAAGGCTAAAGAAGCCTTTGACGAAGATCCTGCTAGGATCGAAACGTCAGGCCAACTTACTTTTACACAAAGCAGAACATAGCAGACCTTTTGAGCTATCTAGCATCTTCATACTCCTCTAGGCGTACCATAGAGTCCACTAGCTGTCCCATTCTACTGCTACCAATATTCACAGTTACACCAAAAACAACTAAGGAGAGGAATTTTAAATAAACATTGTAGCCTCTGTTTTCCCCCACCCTCCCTCTTCCCGACCTTTTCGATAAACTAATTTCACATGAAGTTGAACCAGGGAGTAATGGAACTCCCTGTTGAAACGCTGCACTGTTGCGAGCACGCGTAGTCACAGCTATTAATGTTCCGAATGGCTTGCCATAGAATGACGTAATGGCACTGACACCTTTAACACGCGTGGTTTGTTATCGTTCTGACAGTAATGACGTCATATTCAGTGTAATGAATGCCAAATGGTCTCTGCCTACTAAATCCTTAAAACCAGACGTCTCAACTACCAATTGCTAAAATCTGCGTTTACCGAGACCTACGGGCATTTCATAAATGAGCATAAAGGAAAAGTAAATATAAAGACATATCGTCGGTGTATTTCTCTTGGACAACGCAGTTCAGCCTCCGGGATCATTTCGCGCACAAATTGAGACGTTCTTTTTTTTGACATAAAGATTCCATAATTATGATCTGAGATAGAGAAATAAACTGAATTTTAAGCAGTCATGGAAGCATAAACCTAAAATTTATTTGTGATTTACATAGATCTGAAAGCAGATCGTTAATAGAGCACGAATTAAATCTACAAATCTGCGAATATGAAGCTAAAATGATTAAAATATCCTCCAAATTAATCTCGGATGAATTCGAGCAAATCTTATAACAGACGTTAACCAGTGGATGAATATTACATATAAGTGAAGGTTTGTTCCTTCAAGCATATATTCCAAATATGTTTAATTTTAATATATTCATCTGTAGTGGAGGCAAATTACTTGTAACCTCTACTGGAATGAAATATTATAAAATAAATTCCTCGTCAATATCAATAAAGATATATCATGACTGATGCTTGTAGTCAATTTATGTGTCATTTTAAACACTTTTTTATAGTTGATTTCTATCACTTCTTTAACGGTGGCTTAATATGGACTTAGAAAAAGAAAAAGTGACCCCAAATCTCAAAATATTGACCTTTTATCTCAAAATGTTTACTTTTTATCTCAAAATTTAGATTTTTTATCTTAAAATGTTGACTTTTTATCTCAAAAGTTTGACTTTTAATCTAAAACTGCTGACTTTTTATCTCAATTTTTTTCTTTCCTATGTCCCTATTAGGCCACCGCACTTCTTTTATGCCATTCGTTACGGAGTAAAATCCCATTTCAGTGTAGGTCACTATAGCTTGCCCGTTCAAAGTTGTATTATAAAACCATGAAGTGAATGTTTACACGTTTTAAATTATATTTTAACATATAGGAATTATTAATACTATTGAGATTGCGGTCTGTGGATTCGATATGTTAACAATCGAATTGATCGATCATTGTCATTCATATTTATTCGGCGAACTTGAGTGAAAGTGTCTTTCAATATGTTTGATCATTTCCAACCCGGCATATTTTTAGTTATAATAGTTAGGCATGGTAAAATTGCAGACAAGCGCAAAATACCTGCTTTAATCATTTTCAGTATCGCTTTGTGAACTTCAATCTTTTTCAGTTATTAAATATCTGATTCATGCAAGTAATCGTAAGTTATTTGTGAGTGAGGATATATTTTTAGAATAACATTGTAATATCTAACTATCTATAAAATAGTTAAAACAGTATCTAAATATTGTCATTAGAACAGCTAATTCGGATCTTATTAAGTGGATTGATGTAAAAGATTTATATAGTTGTCAATGTGAAGGCTTTGTTTGTCCTCTGGTAATTTTTTTTTTTTTTTGGCGAAATAATATAAACATTACATAACATAACAGATTCAGTAGAACTTGCTGAATAGGCCTTAAATCTATCCTATACTCTGTTTACTTCTTTGCTCTTTCTAAGTTGTTTATATTTTCACGGTCGGTTTCCCTTTTCCAATTTGCTTAGAAAATATAAAAGTGTTAGATGACCCCAAATGTACATCGACTAGTTACAGCATCGTCGGAGCGAGTTATCATCAACGATTAACACAGTATAACAGCAACTGATATTATATACGTAAATGAAACATCACACAGCAGTTTCAAGTCATCGTCGAACGATCGTGATACAAATTATGACGTCATAATGTTCCACCAATTAAATGCAATCAAACTGTAAGCCTGACTATATAGTACATATAGTGACGCGCAAATGTTTTCAGTACTTATTGCTAATAGGTCGATTGTCATACCACGTGGATACCACGAAAACATCCGATAAAATGTAGTTAATTTCAAATTAAAAATATAACGTTGGATATTCGTTTTGATATTTTCTTTAAAATTAGAAACTTGATTAAAACCATATTCTTAAATATTTGATCAAAATACCCTTAATGTAGATGACGCTTCACTAACCTTTACACTTAAATTACAAACCAAAATCAGCTACCAGTGTTCTTGAATTTAGTTGTTATGGAACCAAACTTTGCGAGGAGAATAAGAAAAGAGGAAAGTAAGCTATTGTACGGTTTGCTGTTAGTATAGATTTATTTGGAGGTTGTCATAGTTACAAACTTAATTTCTTCCGTCATATCTCTTTTACCGCGAGGAATATTCTTTGTCGGAAAAACCTTCATTTCAAAATGACTTAAGTATAAACTTAATGTTATTGTTGTTATGTTACAGTCAATCACAACTTCCCAAATTATTCGACTGCCAAGTAAACATTGTTTTCTGTATTGCAAGATACCAAAAGTTCAGTTCTGTGAAATGTCGGTTGCAGTGTTATACACGTTAAGGCAATTCTAAAAAAAATGGCACATAAAGTGGTGTACTGAACATTTGAAGATTTCCAAACGCGATTTTCCAGACGGTTGCAAGTATTTCTCTAGAACGGATCTCATAAACTGAGATTGTTATCTTTCAGCAGATTCTATGGTTATATAGGGCCTTCTCCATCATGGGTATCACAAAGGTTATTGGCATTGTGCTAATGTTTTTTTTTATTCACCTTTATGTTTGCAGAAAGAAAGGACAAATTCGTCTTCAAGATTTACTTTTACATCTATATAAATTCATCCTTATACATAAATTATTAGTGGTGAAAACAGAACGCATTCCAGATTCCCTTCAATAAACCGTTGTCCGATTCCCCAAGGCCAAAATAGTCGAAACGGTTTTATGTTATTTCTTTAGCTAAAGCAGAACTCATACAAGGCGATGATAATCTTCAAGCGACCAAATGTCCTTGGCTGTATGTATAAAGGGAGTTATACGTCACTATTTGAGCTCCAGGCTATCACATAAGTCCACCCATGATAGTTAAGTAAGTTGCCTTAAGTTATTCTATAATCAGAGATATTAACACAAAAAAAAGAAGGTCACTTTGGCAGAACGATAACACTAAAGCGACATCGAAATAATGCCAAGGAACATTAAGAACACTCTTAATTCAAGAAAGTTTTCATGAAGATGATTAAGAAAATTATCTCTGAAGAATTGAACATAAAATATCTATAATTGGAAATACAAGGACATGTTTGCTTTATAATGACTTTGTAATCCAATTAACAAATATAAGAAATTGGACGCCTGCAATGTTTGCAAATGGAAGTCCATTAAGTTGACAAAATAGGTTGATGTTATGCACTAGTTTTGGAGATTATTCTGAGGAAAGCAACTGATTTGTTTGAAAGTTGGTTAATTTGCTCTGATTTTGTCCAATTTTCACACTAAACGATGCTATAAAATCCAATAATGATGCTTGTTTGAATACAGTCAAGGTTTATTCCAAATAATGATTAATAATGAATAACTTGATTATGTTTGTGATAGCCTGTGTCTTAGACCTACCAACCTGTTGAGATCTACGAACGACTTGATTTGTATTTTTATGACGCAGGAATAACATTTCAGAGCCTTCCGGGTGGGTCATCATCATAATATGAGATAGTTATTCGGCGTTCCATGATTGAAGCTAGTGACAATGTAATGTGATGTAAGATCATGTAATGGTCCAGTGACTATGGCGTTCAAAATCGGTCAGCTACATCAATAGAGGCTGGAAAGATGTTTCTTTTCTAGTTCAGTCACTGACTCAAAGTTATGGTTATATTCAATTACTACTAATAATATAGTATACTATATATATATATAGGCTATATATAGGCTATATATAGGCCTATATATATATACCGTATATATATATATATATATATGTGTGTGTGTGTTACTCCTTACCCCAAAACCATTTGACCAAATTGTTTACCCCCTCCCCCACTTTGAATCGGGCCTGCACTATACATACTAGGATAGTCCCTTTAAACAAACATATCTCAAAGGACATTCACCAATTCTTCCTTTGTGTTAGTTTATTTGTCTCTTTTATCTCTCATCACTGACTGTGAGAAATTCTAGGTGTGTCCTTTTAAAACACCCCATTGTATGATGGAATCTTTGAATGAAGGACTTGTATGCATTTGACTCGATTTACACGGCGTATGAGAAACAGATTTAGTACGCTCCCGTGATACAGAACAATGTCGCATTCTAAGATGAATGAAGAGGACACCTAAAATATATCACTCCTTGCAGATGGTTATATCAATACAGTAACTATAGTGTTTTTAAAGTCTCTGTCTCTAACTGTTAACATTCCAGTTTGATTTAATAGCATCAGTCACTGCATGGTGGGAGAACTTGGACTTAAACGCGCAGGAAACCGTGTTTAAAAGCCACAACAGACTGATAACTTATAGTTAATTTATATTTTGCACGTTTTGGTGTCGTTTCGATGAACTCTGTATTACACATATTACACCTCACAGATGTTAACCATTTTGTCTCTCACATGATCAGAGCCTAGACACCGACATGTTGACGTTTATTCGCTCATAGCATGACTCTTCTTTGGATGAGACATTTGTCGGATTTATAATTTCCAAAGTGATCTTTTTTGCATTTCAAAATCATTTGATGTTCAATACGAATGGAATCTCTTGTTTAGTCTGTTCTTTTCGGCTGTCGGGAGATTCGGTTTACATGATTAATTAGTCTTTCTTAATGACTTTATCCGATCTGTTGCTTCCATAATGTGAATACACAAGTGTCGCGGACAATAAAAGCTAGCTGGATTTCTGATCACGTGACAGGGTGTTTTATAAATATATTGTTGTGAGTGAAAGGTTTGACATTGTTTATGTCTCAGAATATTATGTGTATCAATGTTTCTCGGCCTTGTTAATCGTGGCTGCTGGTTTCAAATCGTATTCGTGATTAGACCCATATCTATTTTTTTGTGTCTCGGAGTAACAATCTCATGAGCAGTGTATAGTCTCGCATCTATAGTTTCCTTTGTGTAAAGACATTTAATTATTGATGGAGAAATGCTACAAAAGGATTTTTTTGAGGAAAAAAACGTTGCATTATATCTTTAATTCGCAATGAAACCACAAACCACCATCTAATTTAGCGACTGTTGGAGAGGAGCTCTTTATCATTTTATTTTGTTTTTTGGTCCCTCGTAACATTTTAATCCGCTCTCATACCTCCGTGACTGAACGTTGAAACAATTGGTACACTAAAACCTGATTGCCAGCCAAAGTGTTATAACAACACATGGTAATCTATAACCTATTGTTAGAAACAGTCGGAAACTCTCCAATGATAACCAGACATACGGTCACGTGTTAGGGCTCGTTCCATCTTGTTCCGGAAGTAACCGAGGATCGTCCTCCAGTGTGCTGTCGAGTCCAAATTAACACCAGATTCCTTACAGGAAACAATCAACTTGAGCCCTAGAGCATTTGCATATGGTAAGCATTTTTCTTCTTTTTATTCGTATTCAAGGGTGATGGTATATAAGCACAATGCTAGTATCGATTTGAAATTTTGAATATCGTACTCGAATACATGTATATCCGTAATTGTGGTCGGACTTTTATATACTTAGGACTTTGTACTCACTGGGACTTAATACTCGTAGGCCTACCGTGTACTCAGATTTCATTTACTCGTACTCGTGTCTTTTGTAATTATTCTTGGGACTGTGTACTCGTTCCTTTCTGCTCAGAGAACTTGAAATTAAATCTCCTACTCATATATACTCTTGGCTTCGTACTCTTACAACTGGCACTCGAGACTTTGTACCCATTACTGGTACCCGAATAAAGCCCCATTTCAAGTACTCATAATCGGGGCTTGGAATACTCTTACGAGCTGGCACTCGAGTCTTTGTACCCATTACTGGTACCCGAATAAAGCCCCATTTCAAGTACTCATACTAGTGGCTTGGTACTCTTACAGCTGGCCCTCGAGACTTTGTACCCATAACTGGTACCCGAATAAAGCCCAATATCAAGTACTCATACTCGTGGCTTGGTACTCTTACAGCTGGTACTCGAGACTTTGTACTCATTACTGGTACCCGAATAAAGCCCCATTTCAAGTACTCATAATCGGGGCTTGGTACTCTTACGAGCTGGCACTCGAGTCTTTGTACCCATTACTGGTACCCGAATAAAGCCCCATTTCAAGTACTCAAACTCGTGGCTTGGTACTCTTACAGCTTGTACTCGAGACGTTGTACCCATTACTGGTACCCGAATAAAGCCCAATTTTAAGTACTCATACTCGGGCTTGAACTCTTACAGCTGGCCCTCGAGACTTTGTACCCATTACTGGTACCCGAATAAAGCCCAACTAAAGTACTCATACTAGCCGCTTCGTACTCAGCCGTCCTAGTTCTCAAAAGTATAACCCTTGTCTATTTTCCGATCAATTTCTAATATTTGCCATTTCTGCACAGGTCATTAGTGGATGTATTGCAGGTATTTTCGTTTTCATTCAATATGACAGTAACTTGCACATATGTTTACACTTAACTCTTGTGTTTGTTCTGGAAACTTTAATTCACCACAATACACAGAAAGTTACCAAACCATCGTGTGAAGAACTTCTTCACAACCATGCATCGTGGCTTTATTTTACTTTAAACAACTATTGCTATTCAGGTGTGAATTTCCCCAATTCCGGTTTAATCTACTTTGGTGAAGAGTCCTTAATGGTGAGAAGAAGCTGTGCACATAGGGATTCTCATTGTTTCAACAAACAATTCGGTTCATGCATTGTTAAAAGGGATACACATGATTACCACATAAAAAAAATAAAACTTATTAGTAATAAGAAGAAACAAACATTGTATACAATGTCCACGCCCCTGCCACTCTAACTTCACCGTTAAAGGTCATTATCAGGGGCGGCCTTGATACCTGGCATCACTCCAAGTTTTTGCCCGCCCGCCCTAACCCCCCCTACCGCCCAAATCCCCAATCCCCCCCCCCCCTCCACCACAATCCCTCTCTCAATCCTTAACTATAGTCAGTAAGTAAAACCAAGGAATGCCGCTTTACGACATGTTAACTTTAGGTTTATATGATGGCTTTATAGCAATCTGAACATTCAATCAGATATGAACGGAAAGCCTGCAATAACGTCATTCACATTCGAGTGAGCTTATCAGGCTGTTCTGAGGTATTAGGTAACATTCGCGTTCCAAGCGTTTCGGAGGCTGCATGTTTTTTATGCATGGCCAATCATGAGCAGGTGAGTACAACAACTCCCTAGTATATGCACATGCTTAATTGATAATATCAATAAACCTGAAATGAAGGTAGTGTAGGTGAGAACATTTAATAACACGTTCTTGCATGACAGATAAAATTTCACAGCTGGTTTGGTGTACTTACGAGAACATTTTGATGTTCAGTATACAAGATGCAAGGTGGTCGAGGACGCGGTTAAAACAAACATAATTTTACCTGAATTAGATCATAAAAAGTACAAAGTAGGGTTATAGACGGTTTCATGTTTGTTCTGAGGTGAAAACGAATGCTTGTACTTTTATGACAAGAAAGAAGACTCGCCCCAAACCGCGTGTCGCCCTCTGAAAAAAAGTTAACTTCCCGTTGCTTGCAAATGACGTTTTCTTCTTGTCGCTACAAAATGCAGACAGTAATGAAACGTGATACCTTGTTATCTTTTATCTGGACCTGAGATGTCCAGCGCTGCTATGTACACTGTGTTGTGGGTTTTGACCGTAGCTGCATGTATTGACTGTACATTAGTGTCTAATTACCGACGGTAGCAAGCTGTGTGTGTATTTTCTGGGATCGATGGTGGTGTCTAACACTTCTGTTACACCTCATTCGAAACTAGGTCAGATTACCGGCATCAGACGTTTCTTTGTTCGCGAGTCTTCAATGCCTTAAAGAAGCTCTTTCGGAGTATAACATGTGTAATTAAAACTTTCAACTTTATTCTTGAAATACCACGCTCTATTTTTTTCTCTTCAGAGTCTTTTTTATCCTACTTTCCTCTTGTCCTTCTCTATTCTCTCTGACTGTTCTTTCTGTCTGTTCTGTGCTTACTTCTTCTTCGGCTTTTTTCCCCATCTAAACTTAATTTAATTATCTCATTGTTTTATATCTCTACTTGGTCACTAGCTGGAATAACAGCTTTGCTGTTTTTCTTGTGTTCTTCATATATTAACCTTCCTACTGTAATGTTATCTTGTACAAACATATGAGATTTAAATTTGAAATTGAAAATTAACATTATAGGGCCTATAGCATTATAGTGTCACATTGAGATGTTATATGCTTGAGGAAAGTCTGTTTATTTTTGTATCATCGGACATGTATTCATGACTACATCATCACGAGTACGTATACAATCGCTATTAGTATGAGTATATGAGTACAAGGCTCTAAATACAAGTACTTAGTTGATCTCGTACTATAGGGTCGATACATTAGAATTCCAAAACGTCTCTTGTACGAGTGTGTGTGTACCATACCAGAGTGCTAGTACCGGAGTACAATATATCTCAATTACAAATAGTAATATAGGCTAGTTGGTTGTTGCAACGACAATACATGTAGTGTCCAGAATGTCTTCGCTAACTAGCTAAGTATCCCATATATGGCAAACCGTCAGGCCATTCACGCCACAATTTACTACAATGCATTGCTTGAAGTATAAACAAAGGGTGCATTGTTTATTATACTCATTCATGTGATACGTGCCTTTGAAGCTCGGCAAGTGTTACAGAATCCCTAAGACCTATACACGCGTACCGGATTCGATAAGAACACGTCGTCGAAAGCCTGTGTGTGTAATCCAAGTGAACACAAAGTTACCCTGTATATCGTGTCCCGTCGTATCTAAAACTATATAATGTATATATGCGACAATGTTCTCATAGCAACTGACTTGGTAACTTTATCCTATTTATCACGTTGAATTTCGACGAAGCACTGTCGAAGTTTCGAAAAAAAAGCGTTGCCAACGTATCTATCATATTAATAAATGAAATGGCTGCATTGACTGGCTGTTTCGTTGGCCTGCCTTAAACGCAGGGAGTCTGAGCGAATTTCAGTTTAATATTTAATAGTATTGATAGGAGATTCGAAAAGCAGGTTCAAGGACAGATCCGTCTCCGCAGGTGCATGGAAAAAATAGCCTTGTTTTCTTTTTCTAAATAATTCACTTTCTAAACTTATCCAGTGAATACTTGTTTAACCAAAGTAACCGCGATCTCAATAAACCATCATTTTTTTTTTTTTTTTTTAACACTTCAGTTTCGAAAATTCCTGTCATTTCGTTTTGATTTCAACCGTTTTTTTTATCTTCATTCCTATGTGTTCCGTGCAAGGCTATAGCCAATTTACATAATCATTATCGCTTCTCGTCTGTCATTGATTTTCACTTTAACTCTGAATTAAGAAGTCAGTTCGAAAGCTAAACGACTTGCGACTTTTAAATTGTTTTTTGGGGATTTTTGCTTGTCTTTCGTAGTATTCAAAGTAAGGACACTTATCAATCTCTTCTAAAGATTTTAATAAAAAATAAAAAAACTTGGTGAAGGTTACGCATTGCTTATCGATCTTGTTTTTCACGAGATTGCCATGTTCTTTTTTCTGACTTTTTTCCCCCCGAGGTTATTCTTCAAGACAACTTTTCCCTCTTCAAGACGTTAGTTTTTATTTTAAGTATAACTCTTGTAGCCTATTTATTGCGCATATACAATTGTACATGACGAACTAACTTCACAGAAGGGGACCGGTAAAGGGTGAGCTATATGGTTGAGGGTTATGTTTATGGTTTATGCAACGAGCCACTGATTTGTAGCCTTATACATATATATTAAAACGTAAAATTGTTTACCTGTTGAGAGAGGAATACATTCTATATACATATCTTGTTGAAATTTCTATTCAATTCATTCTTAGCAGTTGATATATGGAGAATTGGTATGAACACAGTTGTACCGGTCAGTGGCGTAGGAAGGTACTTTTGAGTGGGGGGGGGGGGGGGCTGAAGACTGATGACCGGCCTGGGGGAGGGGTCTAAGGGGAGGGGGTTTCCCCCTCCCCTTTGGAATTTTTTGCATTTCCAGGTAGCCTCAGATGCAATTTGGTGCAATATAGCACACTTCAACACCCACTCCATTTTGTAAACTTAATTTTGTATTTTCACCAGGCCTTAGATGCAATTTGGTGCTCCAAATGAGATTTTTTTTCTCATTTGGAAATGAAAAGGGGTTTTCTGACTTGCGAAGCGGGGGGCGGAATGATACTTCCGCCCCTCCACATTTTTTCACTGGGGGGGGGGGGGGGCTGGCGCCCCCCAGCCCCCCCCCGTTCCTACGCCCTTGGTACCAGTACAATATGTTGAGGCATATTCTGTACTATACAACGATTACTATTTTGTAAAATACTGTTCATGAAATAGAACACAAAAATGTATGGCTATAACCTCTTGATTATACAAGCCCAGCGCGCTACCGGCTCAGCTATGTAGCCCACTCGATCCCGATATAGCCATTTCTTTTTTCCGGGGGAAGGGGGTGGGGTCAGAAACCATAGTACCTTAAATGCCGTGTAACAATGGATCAAGCACCAGCTTCAAGCGAGACAACACGGAAAGCGGTAGAGAATGCATTTCAATAGAAAATTCGGCTTTTTATTTTAATTTATTTAAGTTAATGAACAACGGAAAAACTGATTTAAAAACTTTGGACAGTCGACGAGAGCATAGAAATGTCTGGCTAGATAAAGATTCGCAGCAGTGACCTCTGGAAGTCTGGATTACAAGCCCGCAATACAGTTAATATAGTTGTCACATTGTACAAGATGCTGTTATATACTATTATACTTTCCCTCCGTCACAAACTCACATTAGTGTTATTTCCTGCACAGGAGAAACCTCTTAATTGAAACTAGAGAAATCAACGATGTATTATATTTTGACATTATGATCATAATGTTACTTCAAATTGAAAATGAATCCCAAGTCCGTTTTTTTAATTTGAAAGCAGATGAATACGACCAACGTTTAGTTTTCAAGTTTTGCACTTTGTATAACTACAAGATTTTGTTCTATATTGGTGCCAAACAAGATCAGAGAGAAGAAGAGAGAAGTGGGTGGAGAGTGGTGCAGATAGGGAAAGAGGTGGAGAGATGGAGAGGTGGGGGTGGGGTGGAAGGAGAGGTGGAGGGACAGGAATGTGCAGGTGACAGATGTGGATGCCGTCCCACTTGAAGATTTTGTTTATGGTTTAACTGTCATAGATGGTGAAATCCTTTGGGAAATCTCCATCTTTTGAATTTAACATCATAGAATTAGAGGAAATTAACTTCAAATGAGTCAATAGCTCTGACTATATATAATCTAGGTTTTATTTCACAATATAAGGCTGAAAATAGGATGCATTGTATTATGAGTCATCGCCGATGAAAAGGACATCAATTGTTAGATTTAAAGGATGATTAATTTGTGCAGCAGCTTAGTGAGCTACTTTAAAGTACAAAAACTTAAAAATTGCAAGATATTTACACCTAAAATATACTTAATGTCTGAAATGCTATTTAGAGGCTAAGTCAATGATACAAGGACCTAGCTTTACTATACCCCATACCATAGTATTACTGTGGCCCGGATTTCAAGTACCACTTAAAGACCCCAGATGATAAGTACCAAAACGTACCCGGGATTTAAGTCCCAGTGTAAGCCTTCCCCCCCCCCCCCCCCCTCATTGCAGGTATATTACTTAGGTCCCACAGTATAAAGGGTATCATATCCACGGTTTATAATAACTCACACAATGTCCTAAGTTATCGAAGCCAGCTATTAGGATAGTTACTCAGAATAAACAAAGTTCATGCGCAGACTCTAAGCGCGCACATTACCTGCAAGTTCCCGGATTGCAAATCTGAGTACGCGAAGTGCTCACCCAGTTACGAGCTGTGAGTATAGCACGTGTTATATCTCAGGTACACAAATACTCATAACTGGAGAATATACCGCCCATACAGAAATGTAGCTTATAAGTTAATTGATTTGCATTTCAAGAATTAAATACAAGCGTCATAACTGCATAAGAACTCCTAGTCATAACTCCATAATTACTAAGATACCTCCTAGTTATGTGTACTCATGGTCAAATGACATAAATGAGTACAATCGACATCTTCGTACACGAAAATGACAAACAACAACATGATAAATGTGCCGAAGAACATGCTGTTTCATGAATACATATGTCGAATGTATATACTGAGTATTGTACATGATGAAAAAAAGAACATTAAAGAATTCTAAGTTTTAGTCAGAATAAAATAGAAGGCCTCATAGCACATAGGGTCGAGCTGTATTTAATTATTTACGGCTCAGCGAGAGAGTTACAAAAATCTAATGATTGTGTGTCAAAGATATTTTTATGCATAAAATAATTCAATTTGCCCCTAAAAATCATGTTACTGCATCATAACCGATACAAATGTAATTAAACTTGGCAAGTTTATTTTATTTTTAGAAAAGATTTGATGCCAGGCTCACCGGTGTGTGTTAGATAATGAACTTTTCAAGTTAGTTCTTCACTTGTTTCCGTCATCGATTTTAGAGTTTGATGGATATATTTTTTGTAATTTTATGAGTTTTAAGTATTAAATTTACTACTTTTTCTAAGTAAATTGATTATAGTAGAGGATGTGAATATCCGATTGCATCTTTTTAGTACAATGATCTGATATGAAGATCATTAAACGTTTCTATTCTACAATACGAGCAATACGCGATATGTTCGTAATAATAATCCTTTTAAAATCGTAAACTGTGATTTGGTTATAAATTTCAAAGTATGAAATAACAAGATTGGCGAACTGTAATCGTAAAATGACAAACAGAAGAGTCGACTGGATATTTGATCGCTTATTTCAGTAACCAGAGTAAATCAGATTGTCTCCTACGGTTGGCGGTGGAAAGTACACAAGAAAGTTATCTCTGCATGCACGACGAGAAAGACCTCGAAGTCTTGTCGACGGGTTATTAAACTTTGTTTTTCAGCTGATTAAAGATGGCTGCCGTAGTCTTGCATGTGCGACATTGACATATTGCTCTTCTACACAGCGATTGTGCTTAAACTATATTACTAATAACAGTCATGTTTATTTTACTTCATGAGTAACTGTAAACTTGGATGATTTTAGGCAGAATGTTAGTCTTTTTATTTTTATAGTGTAAGAAACTCATGAGTGCGAGTAAATCTATTTATTATTTTTTTGTAAATATTCATCTTTAAAATATTCTAAATCATTGGAATACTCCTTTAAGGCTAAATTGACAATGACGTGGTCTCCTCAGTGCAAGCATAAATTATAATCTACTATTTTATTAATCAAAAGTAATTTATTCAACCAAAACAAGTTCTTGTAATATATAAACAGCATGAACCCACTTGGAAGTTTTTCAACACCAGTTGTCCGTAGCAATTTTTATATTTTCTTATTTTCGATATTTCTTTTGGTATTTGTCTCTCGTGTTGCATCAGCTGAGGAACTGACATAATGGTATATGTAGTAGACTATACATGGTAAAAACACTTTAATTTACGAACCTCAGCTGCAAGTTTAAAAGCTCATCTCTAAAAAAAAACTAAGAGTGGTATAGAAAGACAACGTTAACTGATGACAGAGATTCTAAATAGTCTACATAATAGTCTATAATAGTCTAAATTATAGTCAACATATAGTCTACATAATAGTCAACATAATAGTCTACATAATAGTGGGAAAAAATAAACATAATAGTCTACATAAAAGTCCATAACAGTCTACATAATAGTCCTTATAATAGTCTACATAATAGTCCTTTTAATAGTCTACATAATAGTCTGCATAATATTAAACATAATAGTATATAATAGTCTACACAAGAGTCTGCATAATAGTCTACATAATAGTCTACATAATAGTATATAATAGACTACATAATAGTCTACATAGTAGTCTACATAATAGTCTACATAATAGTCTACATAATAGTCTGCATAATATTAAACATAATAGTCTACTTAATAGTCTACATAATAGTCTACATATTAGTCTACATAATAGTCTACATAATAGTCTATAATAGTCTACGTAATAGTCTATAATATACTATATAATAGTCTATAATAGTCTACATAATAGTCTTTAAAAGTCAACACAATAGTCTGCATATTAGTCTACATAATAGTCCATAATAGTCTATACATTATAGTCCACATAATAGTCTACATAATAGTCCACATAATAGTCTACATAACAGTCTATAACAGACTACACATTAGTCTACATAATAGTCTACATAATAGTCTATATAATAGTCTACATCATTGTCCATATCAACATAACATTTGCAACTAAATTCATATCACCATCACGTACGTATGAAGAGTTGTCACAATAAAGGCTTATTCCGGTGGCTGAAGTTTTTTTTCTCACAAAATCACCGGAAATTATGGACATCTTTAAGTGAAAACCACATTAATATACCATTTTGCATGGCAAAGCGCGTGAAGCTAGTCAAAATAATTAGATTCAATCAAACGAGTGGAATCGGTTTTCACGTTAAAGATGAGAATTACATTGCCTACCGACGGGGTTATCATGCACTGAAACTTAAAAATAAATTTAATATTGACGCAGATGGCGCCTCATATTTCAGTTTACAACCTAAATCCTTGACGAAAACCAAGATGTCAACACCGAACAGTCTAATATAGTTGGAATTAAAGATCGAAATAAAAATGTACCTATCAGTGAAGTGAAAGCAACACAAACGAAACATAGTTGATAAAGATAAGGTTGAATTATCTCATTCAGTATGGAGGAAACTGAGTACTGCTCAATATCGTGTAGGACCAAATAGACAAGTGTGTCCATCTTTTGTTGTAATACTTATATGAATTGATTTCATTTCCAATTCAACAAATTTACATTGACGAACGACTGTAAAGGAGAGTGAACGAAGGAGTAAGTACTAGTTGAAAGAAAACTGAAATGGAATCGACAAAACTCAATCCAGGTATGTTTTTAGCTTGACTAGTAATTATTCATTTGAATAATCTATAGAACAAAGTCCGTTTACAAGTGATTCATACTAACAATACATTGTCTGGGCGGTGAGTTATATGGAATCTTCAATTGTTCGCTCATTAACCAATCTTCTTTCTTAACTTTTTTTGTGTTTAATTACAGCATAGTACAACAGCATGAGTACAATTACGGAAGAAAAGTTGTAATTGGTATATATGAAAACAAGGCGAGTACAAGGCTTCTAGCGCAAGTACGGGTAATTTGTACTAGTATAATAGCTATTGTATACTACATATATATGAGAACGGGTACTTAATATAGTATACAATAGATATATATATATATATATATGAGTAGGGTACTTAATCTTGTACTCGTATAGGCTATTGTATACTATATATATATATATATATATAAGTACGGGTACTTAATCTTGAACTCGTATTGGCTATTGTATGCTATATATATATAATCTTATACTCGTATAGGCTATTGTATACTATATATATATATATATATATATATATATATATATATATATGAGTAGGGTACTTAATCTTGTACTAGTATAGGCTATTGTATACTATATATATATAAGTACGGGTACTTAATCTTGAACTCGTATTGGCTATTGTATGCTATATATATATAATTTTGTACTCGTATAGGCTATTGCATACTATATATATATATGAGTACGGGTATATCTTGTACTCGTATATGCTATTGGATACTATATATATATATATATATATATTTATATATTTGAGTACGGGTAATTAATCCCCCACTAGTAGCCCTATAGGCTGTTGTATATACTATATATATATGAGTACGGGTACTTAATCTCTAATATAGATTTCCAAAATGTGTCAAGTACAAGTATGTTATACGTTCTACAAGCCGTTCTGAAGTTTCAACTAATTGAGAAAATATCAGCAATCTTGAATATTGTTGATTCGCTCTTCATGTTTTGAATAATAAATATAAATATAGAGAAACGTCGAGGAGTGGGGAAGATGGGGTTGTGTCTCGAAATTGTGTGAATCGAACGGAACGTTGACTTAATCACTAAATTAATTTCGAACGTTCAACAAACGACCAATAAGGTACTGAATCCCATACGACGAAAGTTGTACAGACGCATGTAGACATGCGTCTAGCGGTGCATAAGGCCTACTTGTTAATACAGCCCACGTAATATAATTTCTCGAGTACCGTATGCAACTCGAACAAACGTTGGCGCCGCCTTAGGGCGAGAAACATATTTCCAAACTATTTTATACTACTTTACCTCACAATCATAAACATACATAATAAAACATTATTGTTCCGTCGGAATTTGATAACATACAAGAACAGCCAAACGAAATCCGATCCGGCTTTTCCTTCGTATCAAACTATTGATCTGTTGATCTACCTCGCTATCATGATTGACAACCGAGAGGATGGCTTTCTCTCACAATTTCTTCACCAATATTTCGTAGGTCATTTCCCTCCTTTATGAATCTTATTTAGCAAATTGTGGACAGCTGTCTAAAGCTGTAGAGATTATCTCCTGTTATTTTCATCCCAAACAGTACTTCAAAATCCCCTGAGGTAAATGAGAGGAAAAAAGGACTGAGCTCTTAGTCTAAACTGAATTGACAACTCACAGGGTTATAAATGCCATCCGTGATCATTTGAAAGCACAGGGATCTAATATTATACGTGTGCGTCTTCGCTTTTATTACGCGTTGTCTTTCTAGCCGAACTGGACAAACCGTCGGCAATCTAAGATATTTTTTTTCTAAATACGTGGAAGGGAAAGTTTCTCATATACAATCATTTTGAAAAATTTAAAGTATCTTTCCAAAACTTCTAAATAAAATTATTAAAATAAATAGCTGTAATATCTGGTTTTATGTGGTCGGTCATTTAAGTATAAAGAATTCAGTTGGTGAAAGACATTGTCTTCTAACTACCTGTCAGAGACGTTTCGAAAGTAAACTGAATTAATGAGAACCTTTGTTTCTTTAGTCTTTGGTTTCTTTCAGTAAAGCAGTTTAAATGCAGGTTGACGTTTGTCAAACTATTTTGTATATACTAAATAAAGAAACTAAACGACAAATTTTATACATACATATATATATATATATATATCTACCCCCTCTCACCCCCACCCCCCGATACCAGAACGAGAATCAGGTGCTCTATCGGTGTACCCGTCTGGCATTCTCATTATTTTTTAGATCGTCTTCAGCCGTTTCCATAACCAGGTCACTCATATATTCATTGGAGAACCTATTTCGAAGTTGACGATTTGTTCCAGAATAAACATGACATTATGTTATCCAACTATTTTCTATTCTTATAAACTTGACGTTTGAAATGTAAGATAAAACGTGACCCATAATACATTAAATTAAGGGCAATTTTGTGGTTATTAATGAAAAGTAATAAGGTATTAAGTTATTTATGTTGCATAGCGGTGACATTTTGTGTTTAATTTTATTTAGGTCACATAAATAGCGTAATTGCGTTCCTGTTATGGTTTATTGCTCAATTCTTCAACAAGAAATTTAATAATATCAAATAAAAACAGGGAACGAATATAACTCACTTTTTCTTGCTCTTACATATTTAATTGTTGCCCTGATTACAATTCAGTTATCAATTATCTATAAATACACCTAATTCATATTTTTTCTTCTTAAAATTCATGATTATCAACAAATTAAAATAAAACAATAAAACAAAACCAGTATGAGTTCATGTTAGCGATTATGTAACCGTATCATTCTATAAATGGTAACATTAAGGCGCATGGTCGATATTCTCAGACATTTGACTAACTTGCGCAATACCGTTTAGAATTAAGAATCGACATATTATTCTTGACCGCGCTACTGCAGCGCAACTTACGTCACTCACACCTGCTTGAAAGTATGTCACTCTTTCTAAGTCTAAAACGTTAGTTTCAATTAACTTATTAACTTAATGTAATATATATATTGATTACAATACTAAATTCACGGCACAAAGTAAACCATATAGTAAAACTACATCTCAGATATTTGACAAACTCGCGCAATACCGTTTGAATCAAGAACCAACATATGCGGTAGTGCTTGACCGCGCTATACGGCAGCGCAACATACGACACACTAGCTTGAAGGTATATGTCAAAACACTCCTTCTAAGTCTAAAAACGTTAGTTTCAATTAACTTATATTAACTTAATGTAATATATATTGATTACAATATAAATTCACGGCACAAAGTAACCATGTAGTAAAACTATATGTTACTTTTTCTATTTCATTATAGTCACCTTAACCTAAATATTCATATTTGAAAGTATTGGTTGATATTTTTTTTTTTCACATTTGATATCGTGACTTTGTAAATCCACAAAATCTTAAGTGGCTTATGAAGAGAACAAGAAGAAAACATGAAACGTATATTAATATTCAACAGTATTCTATAATGACATAACCATGCATGAAAACCACACACAAATAATAAAAGCTATAAGAGAATGAGAAGCAGAAATAGGAAAGGGCAACTTCAGTTTTTATTTCATGGCTGGTTTTAAGGCTTAGTGACGTCAATCTGTAGTCTCTTCAATTTGTGACATATGGATGATTCCAGCAAATAAAATAATGCTAAAATATTTACCACCTAAAGAGTTAATCCAATAAAGGAACAAGGGATTCTGTCGTGGATAAAGGAACGCAACGGGGTTGGGAAGGGAAGGGCAGTGCCTGCCAGGGAAGAGCAGGACAGGGCAGGGCAGGGAAGGGAAGGGAAGGGAAACCACCATTTGATTGCTCCTTATATATAGGGAATTATTAAAAGGTCATTTAAATTCTGCAAATTTTCTGTCCCAAAAGGTAATTTCATTTTGAGAAGCATGAGATTGTTTTAAATGCTTTATGAACTGGATATACCGCCTATAGCCTATATTTATTTATATAACTTCGTTAGACGTTATGCTAATCTGAAAGGTCTTGACATCATACACCTAACTCCATCTTTACTTCAAAGCTATTTATACACTGTAAACAAATTGCTAAATGTTATTACGAAAAACACTAAAAATAAGTCATGTTTTAAATGGGTTGAACTGTATTGATGAATTTCATCGTTAAATACAAACCTACATGTATTATGTGTGCAAACACAATACGTACAAGTTGTACAACGTTTACACAGTACAACGTATGTTGCTTTATATCCCTTAACCCTACTCAATTTTGCCAGAGGTAATGATGAAAATTTGGTCTTCTTGGACATTTCTGCCAAATTTTCATAGGCTATTGACTTGATTTAGTCTGACAATTATTGAATAATTTTTATTATTATTATATATTTTATGATCATATTCTTGTGACGACAAATGCTAAAGGTTTGCATCATGAGCACCTTCGACTAAACGTTTATTTCTGTGAGCCAGTAACTGGAAGATAGCGGCAATTTAACTGCTCGGAATTATTCATAAAGCTAATACATTATTTACGGAGATATATAACAGAATGTAATAAGGAATAATGGTTAATGGTTGGAAGGCTTAGACTTATTGACGCTTGCAAAGGCCTTGACACCTTCTTCATTCTTTGGGCACCGATCTGGAAAACCTTTCTTGTGTTTGATACGCGGACAATCAGAAATATGAAGAAAGAAAATAAAAGTTATGGACAATCAGTGATATGAAGAAATAAGAAAAGAAATAATATACATCGAAGCTAGATTTTAAAATTCTCAGCTCTGATCGGTCAATATATATATGACAATTGCTTTGCTTGTTTCCATTTAGGCTTATTCTTATGGAACTGATACGTGTCTATATAGTGGTATCGTTATGAAGTTAACAAGGCATATATCATATAGTGAAGGTGGACAGATTAATTCAATTAGTATTAATTTTCTTCAGAGAAATCAAGAAAACGCTTTCATGTGTCTAGCTCTTCGGGTTTACCGTAAGTGTCCAAGTAAAGTTCCATTTTCACAAAATAGATATGGTGCATATAAAATACCCATAAAACAAAGTAATATTATTCAGTTTACTCCAGTACAAGTATATAATGATTCAGGCATTACGTTTCAGAATAGAAAAGTCGTCCGCACCATGGAGGTAAAAACAGAGTCTGTTTTTACCTCCATGTCCGCACAGATCCAGAGGAATTTCGGATAATCTCTATGAGTCATACATCACCTATACTCACATGTGTCGTATTGATTGAGGTTTTTAATGTACATAATTTTAAGGGAGAAAGGAATTGATATGTAGACTTGCTCTCGTAATTGAGATATTTTAGGAAATTTAGTACAATCTTGTACTCTCTCTCTCACGTACTCATACTAAGTAGAATTCTACTTGTACGGGTATACTCGTGCTGTTTTACTCGTAGCCTGATAAGTATCGCTGATTATATCCACTACATGTATATTGTGAGCTATACGAGTGCATAAGGTACTTAAGCATTATCTTATACAGATGTATAGGCGTATTATGGCCACTTACTGTGCTGGGACATAGACTCAACAGAAGTCAACGAACTTGACATATATTCTGGTCAGCCCTCACGCTGTGAATGATTTATGCTCGTATAGCTACTTGGCAATATGAAAAGAGAAGATAGATTTGTTCTTGTCTTTTATGTTTTTCTTTCATGTTTGGAGAAATCGATCTGTAACTGAGCTTTCTTATAAAATCAGTGGAATTTGGTGAAATTCTAAGCGTGATTAAGTAGTCGTAGGGACGAGACATCGATCATAGTGAACTAGATACGTGAGCCATTCGAACCATTCGTGAAAATCGCCATGGCAACAGCTTCCGTGACGTGAGTCCTCAACTCTCAAAATGAACTATACTTCAGTATATATATAGTCGTTCATTCTGATTCCAAGAATAACTTACTCGTAGACTTCATATATTAATGAATATTCATGTATTTAAATGAGGAATTGGTACCGTCACATCCTTCAAACATTCAAGTTGTCATGTCCACTCTGTAAATTCGAAAACGTGCGTCGCACAAACGTTTCGATACTATATATCGCCACATGCGTAGAGATGGTTAGAGTCAGTTTATTCATGCCATGTGTAATTATAAACTTCTTGATTTAAAATGATCCTTTTTTATTTCGACTATGATCCTACTCAGAAGCCGCATTACCTTGTAACCGTTTAACTATAAAGGGATCACATCCAAGATATATTCTAATATGCTTTGAAAGTGTGGGTATCCCTTTAATGAATGTGTAACTATTTCGGTTTGAATAAATATCTTGTGAGTTGTGATGTGAACTACAACAAACAACCAATATCATCGGTGCTCAGTCATTGGCGTGTTAGAGTGCATTGTTTTAACCGTAAATACTTAAATTTCAATGCACAGTACAGATCCTTTCGGTTGCTATAAATAATTATACATATCTCGAGAGCAAATGGTTAGGCCTACATAATAAGATATGCGGGCTTGCTTGTGTGTTTGTGTGTTTATGTGCTAGTGTCATGACGTAGCCACACTTCAAAATTCTTCCAAAGTTATCCTTTCAAAGTCTGAGTGGAATGAATATGCTGCGGCTATTTCGGTACTTGTACAATGAAGAATGACGTCATCGAACCTCGTGCTCATTTTTTTTTATGCACCTCACGGATGTGGTTATTCATACTATAAACACGTGACATCACCCGAACCGAGCCTCCACCGAAGCTGTAATTGCAGTAAACGCATGTGAATCCCAAATTCACATGACTGTGAAACAGCTATACCTTCAAGGGAATCGACAGATTCCTATTTTAGGAAACTTAAAACAGGAAAGCGGTAATTTTTCTCGGCGGGTTACACACTGTGTTGCTAATATAAATGGTATTAAATACTCACGCGATTACCCTATCAGTAATAACGTTAGACCAATTTAAATGTAGAACATATACCTTAATTTAAGCCTCATGTCGTGCGTCTTTTAAAACTTGGACAATTTATTTGTTGCTATAAAATATTTAGGTGCATTAAAGAGACATAATTAAGCAACACGGACTAGTGTGTCTAGATATATGTAGTCTATATTTTAGTGAGTCAGAAGACAGAAGTATGTAGTCTATACTGAAGGGTAGTGAGTCAGAAGCCAGAAATATGTAGTCTATACTGAAGGACAGTGAGTTAGAAGCTAGAAATATGTAGTCTATACTGAAGGGCAGTGAGTCAGAAGCCGGAAATATGTAGTCTATACTGAAGGGCAGTGAGCTAGAAGCTAGAAATATGTAGTCTATATTGAAGGGCAGTGAGCTAGAAACCAGGAATATGTAGTCTATACTGAAGGGCAGTGAGTCAGAAGCCGGAAATATGTAGTCTATACTGAAGGATAGTGAGTCAGAAGCCAGAAATATGTAGCCTATACTGAAGGGCAGTGAGTCATAAGCTAGAAATATGTAGTCTATACTGGAGGGCAGTGAGCTAGAAGCTAGAAATATGTAGCCAATACTGAAGGGCAGTGAGCTAGAAGCTATGTAGTCTATACTGGACGGTATGTAGTCTATACTGAAGGGTAGTGAGTCAGAAGCCATATATTTGTAGTCTATACTGAAGGGCAGTGAACCAGAAACCAGATATATGTAGTCTATATTGAAGAGCAGTGAGTCAGAAGCCAGAAATTTATATGAAGAACGTACATTTACATTTAGACTACCTTCAGCATTGAAATGTTGACATCTTCTTTAAAAAGACGCCGTGAGAAGGTATTTCAAAAACCGTCGTAGCCTATCACATAATGTCTCCGTGATAAATTCTGGAGAACAAAGACAACTCTATACATCCTCTCATCAGCTATAGCTTCCTAAAGGGTCCCTTTATGCCAAGATTTATTTTTAAGTCGAAAGTATACCCCAGCTTTAAGCAACTTCCATCCAATAAAGACCAAGACGAATCTAAATTTGACGTGGAATTTTATTTAAAATTTCGCCTTAAGCGAATAAAGGATCAATCCATCCACTGTATTACACCGTTTAAAATGAGTAAGTTAGAACACGGGTTGAATGACTTCAAGTATCTTGGCAGTAATTTTTGTGATTAATTTGGTGTTTTGTGATGATTACTGGCATATAGCGTCTTGCGGCATCGTGTAAAATATATCATGCGCACAAAATCTAAGATGTGATTGCTGTATTTATACATGAGTGTTCAAGGGTGTAGTCAAGTGCGTGTAAGGAGATATAGGCTGGCCATTGTATATGTCAACAGTACCGCAAAACAAGTTGGCTGATTTGGATATTTTTTATGCAATTCAAAGCCAAAATCCAAATCCAAAGTATAATTCATTAGCATAAGCAGCCAAGTTTCAACTCTAGTATTGAAAAATGAACGAAAATTGTACTTTGCATTTTACTTGTGGTTGATATTAATATGTCAATTTTCTGGTTGGGAGAAAATGTTAAAGATTAAATGGAATCAACAATTACTATCGGCTTAACCCTCATTTTGTCGAAAAATAGCTAGGAGATTCTCTTAAGTTTATCAATCGCAATTTTATTTTGAGTCATGCTAGGGAGGTTAGTAAAAATTGCGGAGAAATATGTTAATGTATCACTGTGCCGAGGTGCATTATAAACTGCATTAAACACTATTTCGAGGACACACACACAAAGCATGCAGTATAGGTTAGATAAAACTGACTTTAAATGTTCGTTCCTTTAAATATATGTGTACAGTTGCCTGATATTAATATATATTGTATATGCTATACTCAAAAATTGATATACATATTAGTCTTGAAATTAATTCCCAGATGCATTTGCATGCAAATAATGACTTCATTGATTTTACTTTGCGAAAGGGTAAAACAATGATTACAAAGACACATAAATTGTTAGATGTGAGTCAATTAACGGGATATTCTGGTGCATGACTGAAGTTGATTGTTTAACAAACTTGTAGGAAAGTTTGTGCAGCTTTAAAATTAAAATCTTATCTGTCATAGCGCTTTGTGTGATATTGGTGAATTTGGTGATATATATATATATATATATATATATATATATATATATTGTTACCTTGATAATTCTTAAAACAAAACTACACAAAGGCGAATTCCCGCCAAATTATTGTTATTTCCTGAAAACACAACGACAGATTCATTCATAGTTTTTTTCAAGTATTGTTTAATCTCCATTTGCAGTATTCAATAATAAATATATTTCTCCAATGGGTAATTATATTTCTCGGAAAAAAAAGGTCATCTTGAGTTTCCAATCATTTATGCCAAATTTAATTTACCAGCTCAATTTACACACGATCATAACCAACTCTTTATGGAACGCCGAAACTGCCATGGTTATTAGCATGGTAATCCGTTACTTACGGTTATACAATTTTACAGAAATTGAAGAAACTTGATCGCTTCAGTGTGGTTAATCCCCCCCCCCCCAAAAAAAAAAAAAACAGTAGGAATAAAAAGAAGACTATTTGAAAACTATTTTGCGTTGGTTTCATTACACCTGCAATAACATATTACCTTTACATGGTACGTGTGACGAATTTCAAGCCAATAGTGTTATGCTTGAGATTGGATTGGTAAGTGTTTAGTCTGCAGGGAACAAGAATATTGGAAACTTGAAGAGCTCAGTTCTACTAGAGTTGAATTCACAATTTGACGATGAAACCGCAGTTTTCTGTATGTTTCTTGTATGAAACTATACTAACGAACAGCAGACGGCGCTTTTATTCTATTGCAGTCTTATTAAATAGTAAATTCACGCAGTAATATTTATGAAATCGTGATAGAAACATTTTATCCTATATTGGAATTTCCTATTGAAAAAACGTGAAATTTGACTTTGCTTATTCCAGCAAACCATAGGTTTTTTTTCTTAAAGAAAATGTGATTCGGGTGAACACATGTTGCAACAACGTTAATACTGATATTCTGGTTGGTTTTAAGGGGATTTTTATTTTCTTTCAGTGTTTTATATACTTCCCTTTTCAAATATTTCTAAGCTTATTAGAAATAATAAAATCAATAAAAGCTGTTTCGTGAAGAGAAAATATCCAAACATAGTTTTGAACACAAGAGCTAGAATTTCTCACGAAACTATTTTGTTTTTTACATAAACTTCTATAATGCATAGACTTTAAAAAAAAAAAAAACTGGCATTTGTCAGTTAGCCGCGTCCAACTGAAAATCAAAAAGTGTTATTTTTATCACAAAATATCACTAAACGCAGGTTGATTTATAGAAAAATAGGGGGGGGGGGGGGTTAGCTGGATACTGTCATCCTAAGATTCAATCAATTTGTTTCAAATCCCTTCTCAATAGTCGGATAGTTGCCCAAGAGACACGTATGGGATAATTGCCAAACCAAATGGGAAAGAAGTGGAGGTGTTAATTTCGGCATTTTCTTTCTAAAACCGTTGCATATTCCTGGAGAATAGCCAAGCGATCCCCTTGTTAATAACTGTCATAGTCTCAAATATACAGGAAGTTTAAGTTATTAAAAACCAGACAATTTCTTGATTTGATGAAAAACAAAATTGAATAGATGCATTGAAACCATCTTTCGAAATTAAAAACGTGATTCTGGTTATTTATGTGGAATATGTTGTGTCAAATTGATATATAGAGAAGATATTGATTTGTAATATGTGTGTGTTTTATAACGTATCTTTCGTGTTTGGCTGTTACTTTCTAGAAATTTCACCCAAAAGATAATATTTCAATTTACCAAACTAAGACAGCACGTGGAAGGTGTCTTTCATCAAATGAAGTTCGAGTTCAGGATTCTGCTTCTGCAAAGTTCGTCTCCCGGACACTTTTTTCTTCATATAAATAAAACGGAAACATGCACAATGTTTCACTTTGCTTCATTACTTGCAATGAAAGTAGACTAGCTTAGCCCTAGATAACAATGTTACATTGTCATTTTTGTTTCAATTGAACAGCATCAGAAATGTATCAAAATTTACGCATAATGTTGCGTTTATTTATAAGAAAGAAAGGTTTCATGCACTGTGTACCTTATGTCACCGTGCATATACAGTTCACCATATGCCATACAATTTATGCATAGTCGACACCTAACACCCACTAATACTCTTTACACACACACGCACACCCCTGCAGTTGCTCTATTTACTCTGTTGTGGAGCGTTTATTTACAGGGACCGCGACACAGGTGTGAACCATCGGAAGGGGAAGGTGTAAGGGGAAGGGGTAAGGGGTAAGGGGTAATGGGTAAGGGGAAGGAAGAAGAGGGAAGGGGAAGGGGAAGGAAGAAGAGGGAAGGGGAAGGGGGAAGGTGTAAGACTAGTATTCAGACCACCCCGCCGGGTTAAAAGGTATTGGAGACCATGGTCATGTCGGGGGACTCATATTACAGAGGAAGAACAATAACCTCCAAAACGGCAGGAAGTAAACTGACCATAGCAATTTGGGAGAGTTCATCATCATAAACATCACATAGCTTAATGATGATATAAGGGTTTATTTCTCCTCAAGCAAGTTGTAATATTTCGATGAGCAGTTAACTATAATCATCGTCTTTAACGTCTTACGGTATTTCCATCTCCTTTCAATATTTTCACCTCCGTCCTTTTTTTAGCCTCCCTGGACGCATCCTTCTGTAAATGGCATAATCCTCTTGTTAATGAAAACACATGCACGCTCACGTGTCTTTCATTTCAAGAGATGTATTTTCATGTCACTTCTTGTATTGTCACTAGTGAAGCAAAATACGTTTCCTTCCAACTGTCCATTTACTTGTATGCGGAGTGTTAAAGCTATACATGTTAGTATTTATACACAGGATCAGGGGGTAGGAAGCTTCCAAAAAGTGTGGGGGGGGGGCACAACACCCGAGGGGTACTTTCTCATTCCACAACCACCACTAGTTATGCTATAAACCGATACACACCGGCCATATCACTTATATATATATGATGTGTTAGTATGCTAGAAATACTATTTGTTGAGATTGTTTATTGTTAACCGTGCTACAAAAAGATATGGGATGCCTTTTTAAAAATAGCATGTACAGACTAAAAAAAATAATAAAATAAAATATTAAAATTAACAAAGATATCCAATAGATATCCAATAGACAGTTCTTCGTCAAAGGGGCACATTTTATTTGCCAGTAGGGCACATTTGCTATTTTGGAGAAAAAGAAGGTGGGGGAATGTGCCCCCAGTGCCCCCCCCCCCGGCTCCTACCCCCTGCACAGGATAATACCAATAATACAAGTACAAAGCTATACATGTTAGTATGTATACGCAGGATACTATACCAATAATGTATTTATATATGCTCTGTGAGAATATGCCTCAAATTAAGAAATTTTTCCAAGATGTAGTAAAGTGACTTTCAGAATATTGTTTCGTATACGAACATTACGAGGGCTTCTTTACGATTAAAAGAATGAGAATTTCATGATTTTGATCAGTTATTCTTGTTTTCACTTAATTTTCACTTAATGATAGTTGATTTGTTTGAAATCAATATATGTCTTTAAAGACAGGTCTTACACGGACCATTACAAAGACGTCAGACTAATAACGAGTCAAGAATGAACCACGATTGAGTAGAATCACTTCGTCCTCTTACTATTTCTACTGACAAACTGATCGATGTGTCTTCTGTGGATATTCTTGGAGAAGAATAAACCTAACCATCGCCTTGGACTGTTGTAATATATTTCTTCAACAAACGTCCTTGCCCCCCCCCCCCCTCCTCCTTCTTACTCTTCTAAAACAAATAGAAAGAAGCAGGAACGGAAGAAGAAAATGTAGGTCTGTTTGCAAAATATGTAGAAGTCGGTTTGTAAGTCAGTGTTGTATCATGATACTCTCAGCTACTTGTACTTCTGCTAATTGTGGAGTAATTCATCATAGCAATTATCTATCACACCGGTTGTTTGTCATAGCTTGCATTTCCAGGACGTTGGAGAGAGAGAGGGGGTAAGGGAGGGGTAAGGGAGGACTAAGGGTGGGGAAAGAGAGGGGAAAGGGAGGGTAATGGGAGGGGTGAGGGACGGGTGAGGGAGGGGAAAGAGAGGGGAAAGAGAGGGGAAAGAGAGGGGTAAGGGAGGGGAGGGGCATCGCGTGAGGCAATCAAAATCATTAAATATGAGTATTCATATGTTGTGATTTATCGTACTGATGCTGATGGGCCACCAGATGCACGGAAAGCAAAGAATTGAGATTTTGAAATTATTGCTGCATGACTTCACAAAGTGCATGAAAAGAAAATGTATATGTTTTGTTTATCCTGGCTATTATCAGCATAGAAAAATGAATATATTATGCGGTACTGTTATGTAGCCAAAATTTCATAAAACAAATAAAACCAACAGATTTTGATATTTTTTCAAAAGTCAACCACGCACAAAACCAAACAACCTGATCCACTTCCAAAACCAGTTCCCTTACTTCGAGACTGAAACCGTATACTGGTGTGTATCTCATGTCATCTTGCTGTGGTTTACTCTTAAACTAAACACATCTGTACCGCATCAGCAAAAGGAAATGATTGGGCATAAATTATTTCCATAGTTAAGTAATATGGTATGATCTTGTACAACTACAAAAGTGTTGCAATATATACAGCTCTTTCTGATATACCACTGACAAGTATTTAATGGCGTTTTCTATGAAAGTACCAAAAACAATCAAATTTTCTCTTCCTCTACGAGTATTGTAATTAGTTTTGAGAAGAAATATTTCATGATGATCTGGGTTAGTTCTTATATGGACATTAATTTTCCATGTTTCTATATAGTGTACCTTTTGTATTTATCTTTGAGTGCAGGTTTGCCCTAGTATTGCTACATTTTGATTGGTCAATTTTACATGCGCATCATCTTATAGGTCCTGCTTTAGAAGAAACCCGAAGGGCTTTTCAGTTGTTATTTGCTTTCACTCATTGAGATCCGTTTTCGTGACTTTCCTCCTTTTGGAAAGAAGAGACTCCTTAATGCAATTAACTAGCAGCTGCATGTGGTGTTTGACAACAAAAGAGGGACATATACAAATGTTCATATTGAAAGATACAGTCAGATTTGTCACGTGACTCGCGTGTAGCAACCACGAATGCACGATTTGATTGGCTGGACTATGACATATACAAGAAAAAGAAAGGATACAGATTAATTATTCAAAATGGAAAAGAAATTAACGTCCAAAATACTTGGTCTTATTTTATGTTTTCCTCAATTTTTTTTCGTAATAAAATTAATGAACGTGGCTATATGCCTATTAGATGGATTGCTGTATTACTAGTCTAGTCACAAAGATGTGCTTCAACACTCGCATTAACTACATAATGTAATACTAGTCTAGTCACAAAGATATGCTTCAACACTCGTATTAACTATACATATTGTAATACTAGTCTAGTCACAAAGATATGCTTAAACACTCGCATTAACTGCATCTTGTGTTATTAGAATAGTCACAAAGATATGCTTCAACACACGCATTAACTACATATTGTATGACTAGTTTAGTCACAAAGATATGCTTCAACACTCGCATTAACTACATAATGTAATACTAGTCTAGTCACAAAGATATGCTTCAACACTCGCATTAACTTCATAGTGTATTACTAGTCTAGTCACAAAGATATGCTTCAACACTCGCATTAGCTACATATTGTGTTATTAGAATAGTCACAAAGATATGCTTCAACACTCGCATTTAACTCGTAGTGTATTACTAGTCTAGTCACAAAGATATGCTTCAACACTCGCATTAACTACATATTGTATTACTAGTCTAGTCACAAAGATATGCTTCAACACTCGCATTAACTACATATTGTGTTATTAGAATAGTCACAACGATATGCTTCAACACTCGCATTAACTACATATTGTATTACTAGTCTAGTCACAAAGATATGCTTCAACACACGCATTAACTACGTTTTGTATTAGTAGTCTATAGTCACAAGGGATCTTCAAACTCTCGAAAATATATCTTTTTCCAAACATCAATACCATAAGCCTAATTAACGTATTAGAAATGGGGCTGAATTTGTTATTTTCGCTCAAGTCTCATCTTTGATTTCTGGGTAAGAACCCTCCGAGAGCAAATTATTATTTCATTGTGCATTTGTGTAAAGAGAATAACTCAGATATGAAACTTCGTAAAGAGGTATACCAGTGATTTAAACTAAATTTGTTGTGAAATATTTTATGAAATAGGCCTATCACTTCGATAACTGACTAATAACTAGCTTCATTAAAAGAGAAATATTGATCGTCTTATACATCAATATACCAATGTGTGAGATATGAATACCAGTATAAGATAACAGTGTTATTACTTTAATCTTCCCTCCGACTGAAAGCATCACAAAACTACTAAGGTATTCATGGAATTACACGGGCGCCGACCATGGGGTGCATCTCAGGGGTAACCGTATATGATAAATATAGCTGTATAATTAGGGTAATCGAATTCAACGTTCACATTTAATTCCCAGCTTGATTTATAAAGGCCCGATTCGTTGGGTGGCACTGCAGAATTAGAACACCCAAAATGACGTCAAAATGGTACACGAGATGAGATATACTAGGTCTGTATGATTATACTCTATGAATATGCAACATGGTGTTATATACCAGTTAAATTACTATACTTCGCCTTTATGCGAATCGGTTAACCAGGGAGATTGCCAGACAGTTGTATTATGGGACGCTGTATCTCCTTGTTATCGTTAGGGGGAGAGGAGGGAGAGGAAAAGGTTGAATGCTGGTGAGTTGCGCAGCTTGAGCAAGTTCTTAGGACAAACCGTTTGTCATGTTTACCGTCTGATATGTAATTAAACTGTTTGGTTGGAGTACTGTGTCGCTTTAAGTTTTTGATTATTATTCCATTCAATGCTAGTAGTCTTTTCTAATTGATGAGTTTGACATAAAGTACTATCATCGAGGTCGGGTCTTGGGAGAATTGATACCATCGATCACGTCCTAATTATGATTATTAATCTTCTGAATCTTAATTGATTTGTCGTTAGGTCTCTTGAGTTCAGATCTAAAATGATTAACTTTCTTATAGACAAAAATGATTCCATGTGCTAACAGCTGTGAACATTTTTATATATGATCGTATTATACGATGCGCCTACTGCATATAATGTTCCCATTGGCTAACATACTACATATTCGCACTAATTGGATCTCTAAGAGCCTGAGATGTTTTCGCAATTAGGCTAACACTATACCGCTCACTGGACTGGCAAAATGACGTTATTGTTATTTGTGGCACACTCAGTGTTTCGTTCTACTTCCCTTCAGGGGCTTCGAGCCAACTCCAGGCCTGGGCGACAATTATGTCACAGCTCTCTCTCTCTCTTCATTGTTGAAATTATATTATACAAATGAGAATACATTATTCTTTATCAAATGATTATCCCGGGACTCAAATTGAGCCCGGGCCCAGAGGATGTAGCCCCATGACACCCGCCCAGGTTCTGTCTGAACCGCTTCCATGTAGATGTATGAGCCATCAGAATGAGGTCGAATCTCTGTTAGATGAATCCGAACCTTTACACTCACAGAGAAAGATATTTTCATACTCTGTCTCCAGAACGGTCGCATGCATGGAGGGGTCTAAACCTGTTACAGTGTGGGAGGACAGCACAGCACAGCCCAAATGTTTCGCACAACCAGTATACGGGTAATAAATTGCCCACGGTTTGCCAAACTGCCCAACCATTCTCTAGTCTGCAATACTCTCTATATGTACACAGACTCTTGGTTGGAGTTACAACCGTACCTTATGCAAACAAGTAAAAACAGAGTCCGTCCATATATAGAGCATCAAGAGAGAAAATGAAAGTTGTAAAATTGTCTTTTAGGTGCATTTGTCATTTCTACTGAAGCCTACATATGTCAATAAACTAAAGAATAATGGGAAATCTTGCCAAGTGACAGGATCCAAGCAGGGCAAAGATATTTCAGATGAAATATTTCCAGAAGTTTATAGAGTGACGTTAATTCATGTAGTACCACGTGGACTGTTTTGATGCTTAAAGAGCAGTGATATTTCATATTTGCAATATATCAGGATTACAAAATTATAGCGACGTATAGCAAGCCACTTCACATTTTGGTTCTAACTTATGCAAATAAGTTCTGCAAATAACTTACAATACTTCTGCAAATAACCTACAATACTTTTATATACATATTATTGTTATTTTACATATCAACTGCTTTACTTTTTCTATGTATAAATACCCAATAAAACGTATCTACTTCATATTTACAATAAATCTGCAAAGATATGTAAAAGGATTCATTTAAAAGAGTTTAAGAAATCTTCAAATTTACTAGAACGGTAACAGTTGACAGGTAATGACTTCTATTTTATTGAGAGTATTTTAAAATATGTACGCTTGCTTGCAATATTTGACATCAGTGCATAGCATCTTACCTCACTATTAAATAAGAATAATGCAAGGAGGGCGTCAAATAAATCCATTGTAATAAAATAAGTATGAGAACCATAAAGGGGAGCTTCATATTAAGAAGGGCAATTGTTTCTTTTCTAAATTTTTCCGCGTTACTTTATTTTGCGGATGGCTGCTTTGTTTGCCTTTTTAATCTTTTGATTTGCTTTCTTTATTTTTTCTATTAGTCTCTCGTGTGCCAAGTAAACTTAAAATAGACTACCTCTTTAAGATTTTCAACACGGCTCTACGCGAAAATTTCAAATTTCAACTATTATGTATTTGCATAATTCACATCAGGTGCGCATATTTTTGGATACAAGAAATTCAATAAACACCAAAAACAGAAAAAATAAAAATAAAGCAACGAGCAGGAAAAAGCTGAAGGATGTTGCATTAGGAAGGTGTTACTTTCCCTTCATGTGACATATATTAAGTTACACTCCATTCACGCCTGCATGGTTATAAAACTTTTAGCCCGAGCTACTAAAATATAATTTCCCAAAAAAAAAATAATAATAATAAGAAAACTGTAATCGACAGAAAACAGGAAACCGCACTGCCCTATAACTAGCTGTATTATTTTATTACTTTTCTCCGCACTGTCCTATAATTAGCTGTATTATTTTATTACTTTTCTCCGCACTGTCCTATAATTAGCTGTATTATTTTATGAAATTACTCCGCACTGCCCTAAAACTAGCTATATATTTTGCTTCGCACTGCTCTATAACTATAGCTGCATTATTTTCTCTCTCAATAATTATATCCTTTCATACTCCACCGATATACACAGAATGCCACCCTTCACTGCTTTATGTTCATCCATATTTATACTCCACCAATGCCCAGTATGTAACTATTCATTTTTATATTAATATACTTATTTAAACTCTATAAATGTCAAGTATGTGTCTCTACATATTCATACTCCTTCATACTCCACCTATATACACAGAATGCCACCCTTCACTGCTTTATATTCATCCATATTTATACTCCTCCTATGCCCAGTATGTAACTATTCATTTTTATATTAATATACTTATTTAAACTCTATAAATGTCAAGTATGTGTCTCTACATATTCATACTCCTTCATACTCCACCGATATACACAGAATGCCACCCTTCACTGCTTTATATTCATCCATATTTATACTCCACCTATGCCCAGTATGTAACTATTCATTTTTATATTAATATACTTATTTAAACTCTATAAATGTCAAGTATGTGTCTCTACATATTCATACTCCTTCATACTCCACCTATATACACAGAATGCCACCCTTCACTGCTTTAGATTCATCCATATTTATACTCCACCTATGCCCAGTATGTAACTATTCATTTTTATATTAATATACTTATTTAAACTCTATAAATGTCAAGTATGTGTCTCTACATATTCATACTCCTTCATACTCCACCGATATACACAGAATGCCACCCTTCACTGCTTTATGTTCATCCATATTTATACTCCACCTATGCCCAGTATGTAACTATTCAGTTTTATATTAATATACTTATTTAAACTCTATAAATGTCAAGTATGTGTCTCTACATATTCATACTCCTTCATACTCCACCGATATACACAGAATGCCACCCTTCACTGCTTTATGTTCATCCATATTTATACTCCACCTATGCCCAGTATGTAACTATTCATTTTTATATTAATATACTTATTTAAACTCTATAAATGTCAAGTATGTGTCTCTACATATTCATACTCCTTCATACTCCACCGATATACACAGAATGCCACCCTTCACTGCTTTATGATCATCCATATTTATACTCCACCTATGCCCAGTATGTAACTATTCAGTTTCATATTCATATACTTATTTTTACTCTATAAATGTCTAGTATGTGACTATTCATATTCATACTCCTTCATACTCATTCATACTCCACATATATACACACTATGCCACTCTTCACTGCTTTATATTCATTCCTATTTATAGTCCACCTATTCCCAATGCATCTAAAATAAAAAAAGTTTTTTTAACATGTGTTTATGCGCCTTTTTGATTTCAACCAGTCACTGATATTATGACGTTAAATTCTTCCTTAACTTTTCTCTGGCGCAGAAAACTAACACAAAATGCACAAGAGTAAAGGAAGTCTCACTGTATGTGTATCTTGTTCTTTAAAGTCCACATCGTCGATTTAGTAATATTGCGAGAAAACTCGTGTAATAGCATACTGGCTCAATGACGTAATATACAAATAACCAATCAGCATATACCACCATACCTTGCAGTAACCATATTTAACTATGAGTGATATTTAGCTATAACGGGGCGCCTGGGTTTCGGATATATTATTATACCGCCATCTCGAAGGCTTCAGTATGAAAGAGTCAATGATATGAGCGTTTTGTTCACTATACTCAGGAAGTGGAGGTACCTTGCATATTTTCGTTTTACAAAATAAACTCGCACACAGTTGTAGGCGACAAAAAAGCCTTGATTGGTTAGGCTAGACGCGTTCCTGGTACAGCCGTTTCCTGCTCTGTTTTACGTTAACTCTTAAAGGAAATATAATATCGCGGAGTTTCATAACATTTCTTGTCGCTTGAGCGAACAGGGACTAACTAAATTTTTACATATTCAACATTGATGAAGATAGATGTCAAACTTTAAACCAATAAGAGAACTTTTGTCTTGTAATTTGATCGTATTACTATGACGATATGGATTCCGCTAGCTTAAGGGCAAATCTGGAAAAGAAAGCTAACCCGTTTTTCATTTGTTCAAGGTAGGACAAAGAACTGACTATAACGGCGATGTTTGTGAGTTACACAAGACACGCAACGCTATTAACGAATTTTATCAAGCTGTAAAATTCAACATCCGATCCTTTGAATTTTTTTTTTGTGGCTATCCTGCAATTGCAGTTTCTCTTCTAGAATTGTCTTGGAGCTGACTTTTTGATACGTTTTTGAGGATTTTCATTCGCTTCGTTTTTAAAGAATTGTTTATCACGTGATCTTCTAACTTATCCAATAACATTTTTGATTACCCCTGCCTAATTCCTCAGTTCTCGGTCATTAAATGTGACATAAATGTCATAAAATATCGACTCCAAACCGAAACGGAAATGAATAAATGTTACATTTTGACAAGAGAATTCTCTCGCAAGTGATGAAATTTCTCAATAAAACACAGAATCACATAAATATATAAGAATAACGGACAACATTTGGATTGGCTCAGCGTCGAATTAACGATCTATATAACTGTAACGAAAAATGTGCGACTTACCTTTCACCAACAATACCTTTGGATTTTCTGTAAAGAAATGAGAAAATCTTGGATTTCTTGTAAAGAGATATTTTTCAAGATTAACTACGGTTTGTAACTTTAACTTTTTTGATTTATAGTCCTCTCTTTTTCATTTAATCCATTATCTAAATTTCGTTTTGACTCGTATTACACAAGTAAGAGTTAAATGTCATCATTTTAAGATTGTTTTGGGAATAAACTCCTCTCACGTTGTGTCATAACGTTTATTGTGGTTTTGCGGTAATCAGCAATGCAATATATCAATGAATTACTATCGAGTGTCAATAACTCTTATATGCATTTTGATATCGCCCTAATTAAAGTTTTTTCCATACGAATCGATAACAATCTCATCTCAAATGAAATCAATCCGATTCTTTTAACCTCAACATTCTTTGTTGCCACCAGATGCTTTCAGGTGAGCAAAAAATATTTTGAAATTATCAGAGAGACAGACGAACCAGCTAGAAACGGTTAAAATGAAAGGTTTTGAGAGAACACAAAACAGAGAAATACGTTTGATTGTATGAATTAATAGAGATGTTTCACATCAAAAACTCGGAATAGTATATCTTAGTCGCAAATTCAAAACAAGTAAAAAATGTAACAATCTTCATATTATTAAATGCAGTAGCTTGATTTACTTAAAAGAATAGTCCAGGTCAAAATTTCTTTTTTGACATAATCTAAGCATTTTGGATTTTTGGTGAAATTTGCATTCAATTCCTATGTACCGTTTTTGAGATATTGTTAATTGAAGTTGCCACCTTTCCGTACCCAAAAGTGAACTTGGAGCAAACAGGTGTGACGTCACTGTTGCACACTGATAAGTAATGATTTGTTTTCCTTTAAAATTTACGTCTAATTTTATACTCCACAATTGGATGCATCCATAAATGTGAATGTACCATAGGTATTGGTATTTTATAAACTTCACATCCCCTTTAGACAAACTAGTAAACCTATCCAATCAAAGGTCAAATCAATGGACTGAAAAAAAAAAGCAAAACATTATTTATCAGTGTGCAACTATGACATCACACCTGTTTACCTCAAGTTCACTTTTTGTAGAATATCAGATAACTTCAATTGTTAATATTTAAAAAAGGGTACATAGGAATTGAATGCAAGTTTCACTCAAATGCTTAGATTATCTATGTTACATATAAATGGACTATTCTTTTAACGAGACAGGGGAATCCACTAGAACCAAACACATTGGTGTTAAGTGACCCTGTCAGATTATCGAGTTATGAGAGATGGAAGTTGTCATTTATCTAGTTTGGAATGTGAAAGTACCTTTCCTCCATGATCCAAATGCTTACACAAATATTTGAAATTTTAAAATTAGAACGAAGTAATTATTCTCACACGTGTTGGTTTGATTCGTTGATGAGAGCCGGTACAGCACCCGAGGCAATTATGTCACCCTGGTCCCCTTGTCGAAGTTACTCTCTTTTTTTCTGATTTAAGTATATTATGAAATGAGAATACAATTTTCTTGATCTCATATATTTCCAGTCACCACCGGATATTCCTATACCCTCTAATTCACCTGCTTGGGATGTTGAGAATAGCATCAAATTCATAACCAGTACTCGGGCATGAAGATCATGGGCATAGATATTTGGTGCCTTAATTAATTGCCATCACATTTTGAGAGATACTCGATAGGTTTTTTGAAATTGATTTACCAAGTGCATCTACTGGATCAGATGAATTGACCCAAGCTGCATAAGGAAATTGGTTAGGTTCGTCTAAAGTTCAATCAGTACTCGAGAATCGTTGACCACTCTACTGGCAGTCAAACTGATGCAATGATAAAACATAAGTTAACTTACAAGTATAGCGACAAGCCAGGCCATCTTGATATGAAAATACTGAATATTGTTTACAGTCAAGTAAAATATATCACTTTTCTTAATTGGCGATCGACACTCGAAGTGAGTATGAACTTTGTACACATAATGACTCATTTTTTCCCCAAGAGCAGACGAAAAACACTTTCACAGAAACCAGTTGTTTTAATGAAACGTTGCCTACCACCTGTTGCATAAACACCCCCCCCCCCGCCCAAGGTATGAATTGAGCTCCCTTATCCGTCATCTAATGGTAGAGTATTGTGCCATATGCAAGACTATGCCAAGTTCTATGCAAAACACTACAGTTAAGAAGGTTGGGCAGGCAGGATTTCCCAATCTCTAACGTGCATCCTTTCAATTAACGTTTGCTTTAGAATATTTTACAAGCATGTGTCTTGAGTGAGGATTTGTAAAAAATAAAAATAAATTTCAAAATAAAACTAAATTTCTAATAACGCAGTTAAAGCTTTGAACATCATTCTGTTTCATCTTTCTTATCCGCTCGTTATTATATAATTTTTAGTTTCAGTTTCATCTTATCATATAAGATCCTCATCCCACTAGTGTCGCTGCTGGTAAAATATATTCTCTATAATGAATGAATTGATGAATTATGAATATACAAAACACTGGAATTAAAGAAACCAACGTTTACTATCTTGGTCAACCTATACGCTTCATTACATGCAGGAAGTCCGATTGATTTTGCAACCATTTTAATCTGCTCTCAAATGGACAAAAATACCATTAAGTACAAAATTATAAAGAATAAATCACGAGGCCTGGTATGAAAACGAAGGCAAAACAGTAAATAAATAGATAAATATTCCCGAACCTCCTGAATTAACATTTAATATAAAAACAAATTAATGAAACCTTTTCCAAGGTCTTGTTAATAGCACTGCAATGGCTTTTTATGAAAGTCACTTTTAAGTCATAAATAAACAAACCAATTATGTAGTAATACCGAAGGCCATTAAAAAAGTATAAATAATATATTCCACTTGACTAAGCCAACTGGTTTTTAGTAAATAAAGGATTCCTTATTGCTTACCTCTTTTGATCTATGTGCTTTCTGTATGTTGTGTGTGAATACACTTATATAATGGATTTGACGGATTAATTTCTAAATAAATTATGTAATGTTCATTGGTAAACAAATTTAGAACGATGTTGTCATAATTTTATCAGTCGTATAAGCTTAGCTTAAAAACTATCAGCAAAAACTGGGGAGAAAGAAATTCTACTATTTCTCAGAAAATCAAGAAAACTGATTGGAAAATTATGAACAGAGTTTTAAAAAAGAGCAAAGAGTTCCCTTTTCCCACCTTTTTGGAATAATGATTCGATTCTGCAGTCACTACAGGATTATACGTAAGCACTAATATCGATTGAGATAAACATCAACTATAGCTGCACTTAGAAGTTCAATTGCAGGTGTAGAAGTTTGAACTTTTGAGCCTGGTGTTTGAATCCTGTTCTAGTCAAACATTGATCTGTTAACATATACTCCCTTTACGCTCTTTACAAACTTGCGATTCAAACTCCTGACCTCATTACCTGACCATTGATATAGTAATATTCAAATAAATCTATTCTTTGTGCGTAATTTATGGATATGTGCCACTCGCTGTAATACATCCTAATTTTAAAACTCCGTGTTAACGTCCCCTCCGGCGGGCTATTTAAATAGCGCGTGATTACTATATCCAGTATTAAGTTACTTATTGCTCCCTGTTGAGTCTTGATTCTATATTGCGTTATAGTTAATTCTGTACCGGTTTTAGTTTAAGTAATATGTAAAGAAAAAGATAATAAATTATTCTTGCCTTGCACTTAGGTAACTACAGGCTTAACATTCATAAGTAAATATCTTTAAATATAAATAAATAAGGTCAGCCAATCCTTTTTTTGATTATTAATGGATGCAACTGTGAATTGACAAATTTTCGATTTGCTTGGTCGAAAGAATAATAGGACTGGACGGAGGATTTCGAAGCCCGGGATTAAAGCACGCTTCATTCTCTACCTAATATTTTATTTTCATATAATGTTTTCTTTCCTACAAAAAAAAATCATTTACATAATCGAGACTGAGATACAGGTCTACATGAGGTATTATGTTTGTATAATTAACTTAGTGAGGTATTATGTTTGTATAATTAATTTAATTTTAGTGAGGTATTATGTTTGTATAATTAACTTAGTGAGGTATTATGTTTGTATTTTAAACTTAGTGAGGTAATATGTTTGTATAATTAACTTAGTGAGGTATTATGTTTGTATAATTAACTTAGTGAGGTATTATGTTTGTATTATTAAACTTAGTGAGGCAATATGCTTGTATAATTAACTTAGTGAGGTATTATGTTTGTATAAATAACATAGTGAGGTATTATGTTTGTATATTAAACTTAGTGAGGTATTATGTTTGTATAATTAACTTAGTGAGGTATTATGTTTGTATAATTAACTTAGTGAGGTATTATGTTTGTATAACTAACTTAGTGAGGTATTATGTTTGTATAACTAACTTAGTGAGGTATTATGTTTGTATATTAAACTTAGTGAGGCAATATGCTTGTATAATTAACTTAGTGAGGTATTATGTTTGTATAACTAACTTAGTGAGGTATTATGTTTGTAGATTAAACTTAGTGAGGTATTATATTTGTATAATTAACTTAGTGAGGTATTATGTTTGTATAATTAAATTAGTGAGGTATTATGTTTGTGTAAATAACTTAGTGAGGTATTTTGTTTGTATAATTAACTTAGTTATTTTATCTCGTGTTTGAAGGAAGATTATTCCAAACAATTTTCATTAGCCTGAGGGTTGGGATGCGGAGGAGGCGTGGGGTTGAGTCGGGGTGGGAAGGGAAAGTAGAGGAAGGAACGTGGTAAAATATGGGTCTATCTCTGAAATGTTCCCATACTATAACATTCATTCATTCTATAGGTGCAGTTACAATACATGAGAGGATGAAATCTCCTCCCCACTCCCCCCCCCCCCCTCATTTCCCTATAACCTCTAGCTGGACACCACTCAGCTCCTAATATTTAATGTCGTCTCCCGTTAATGGAAACAACTTGAAACAACAAAATACCCTCTTATAAAAACTGTGTGAAATTTGACAATTTAGTCATTGGTTTGATCAACTATATCAAAGTGACGGTGTTTATATACATTGCGAAAGGAATTGATTTAAAATCCTTTTGCCGGCCTGTCTACTAAAGGTCACGCCCTGTATAACACAATAATAACCAAATAACATATAAACCAAATGGTACTTTTTAAGAAAAAGTCGCCCAGGAAAGAACCTGGGCACGAAAACCAAACTACCGAACGACTGATCCGCTCTCAGCCCCAGTCCCCTTGCATCGGGACTGTGACTGTGTGATCATCGTCGAGTGTGCATAACCATTCCCCTCGAAAGGGAACAGATACTACACATGACCTAAACCAAATGGTAATACAAAATAAACAGCAATGCTGAGTTAATTAAGTAGGAAATATGTGGATTTAGTCACTTCTAAGATAGTAACTCCTTAAGTTTCTATTGAACGATGAAACAATGCTAAACGTACTAATGTCCTGTGGCAATCATGAATTCCAGAGAGAATTCACAATTTAGCTTTGTTCGTTCTAAAACGTGATGTGTGAAGGTTATCAGGTTATTATATCGGGGAGAATCGCAGAAAATAAATTAAGAGGATACCATAAATGTGCCTAATTATACAACGAAATGTTGTGATACGAACCGCTACTTGTGTGGGTTGAAATAGGGGCTGATACCCACAACCCTACAACCCCACAGCCCACAACCCCACAGCCCCACAACCCCACAGCCCCAAACCAACGGTGGATCAGCGAGTGTCACTACGGCTAGTGTTTGAGCGTTGCATAGAATTAAATGAGAATCGTGTGATTAACAAATTATGTAATTACTAAATTTCCAAACACATTGTAGTTTTCTGATTTGTGACGTCGGCCTAACGTTAATGTATGGTCATAAACTTGATTGCATCTAAAATATCTTGAATGTCCAAAATCTAATCACTGCGCATGTTCAAACTAAAAAGAAATAGCTTCCATGAAAATTTACTCTCGGCTTACAAACAGGAACATGTGCCAAACATCCTGAGAAAATTTGCTACATGCGACTTTTGAAGTATTTTTGGGAGTCATGTTGTCTCAGTTGTGCAGGAAGAAAAAATGTTATGATCAAGCAATCAGATATGATATCAAAGATAAACATTACTAAAAGAATAAATGATTTATCTTTCATTATTATTCTCCTCATTGCTTTCAAATTACAATTGGTTTAGTTCACATTTTAGTCCAGAGGGTTTGCGAAGTTTACATAATATTTGTAAATATCGTTTAGGCTTATTCTGCTCCATTAAACATTCTGACGGTGCAAAAATGGATGCACAATTTTCATATGAATAACAAAACTGTTATTGTGAATCTATGAAATCACACATGTTTGCTGAAAGTTCATTTTTTATCAAGTTTATGTAGGTCAGCAATTGTTATAAAGTAATTGAATGCAATCAGCTGTATCGGTAGACTTTGGCGTAGACTATAGGCTTCTTTTCGATTAGTCATACATACATTTCTTCCTCGGCTGACTATATAAAACTGTTTTACTATGTAATTGGTTTTAAATAGACCCAGCAGAATATAGGAAAAAACGCTTTTATAAATGATTAAGACCGATGGACTATGATTGATAGTTTTACAAGTATTGTATTAAAGTATCTTTTATTCATTCAAGTTGATCATGATTTCTTGCTGGTATTCATAGCATGCAGATCATATACATGCTATACACAGACAATATACATTGACAATACACGGGCCTACATAGAAAGTTGTACCTTCAAGTTTTACGGTATATGGAAACGATAACTGTTATTAATTATACAAACCTCACCATACGGTTTTTTTTCCTATAAACCTACATTCAATTCACGATAATGCCATAAAATATTACGCGTCTTACATATATATATATATATATATATATATATATATATATATATATATATATATATATATATATATATATATATATATATATATATATATGTAAGACGCGTGGGATTTTATGTCATTATCGTGAAATGAATGTAGGTTTTTAGAACAAACCGTATGGTGAGGTTTATATGTACTAACACATAAATACCGTAAATTTCACTACATTTTAACCACCGTAATGACAAAGGCGCTCTTTAAAACAAAATATCGTTTAACTAAATAATCACCCTACCCTCTCCCCCCCCAACCCCCCCCCCCAAAAAAAAATAACCAAAAAGAAAAAAGCCATCGCACGATTGGTTGGATGTATACATTCTTGTATGAAACAGTTTATCCCACAACTTTAGACATTATACCGGTTAATGTTGTCTGTCAAAATCAGACTCGACTTGGCATTGTGATCAAAGGGACAGATCACATGTACAATTAGGTAAAAAGCCACTGGAAGTTTGACTATCAAAGTAGTCACTTACTGTAGTCACCATTAATTGAATAGCTTTACTATTTAGAGTAGATAAGGGTTGTTATCATACAATTCCTCTATACCACATCATATCGTGACAAGCCAAACAGGAAGGCACGTTTGAAACACTTATAGCGGTACCAGCCAAACCTAGTCATCTATATGAAACAATAAAGACTATAAAAGAACACGATACTATGACATTATTAGTTACCTGAATATAAAATCAAGCTATGAGGATGATGTTATAGGAGAATTTTGCTTTTGTTATATTCAGCTACATTGATGTTATGCAACAGAAATGTATGATCACACTATGACTTAATGCAGTTCCATGAACGGTTCCCTGACTAAGACACGTTTTCCTTGCATGTAATTATTCCTTTATAAGAGTCCATTTGTGGCATATGTGAATTCCTGGCTAAGAAAAATGGATTAATGATTACTAGATATTTGGTTTTATATGATAATTCCTGAATAACATAAATTTTTGTTTGGTTTCTTATTTGAATTCCTGTCAAAGAAATAGTGTTGGTTTCATGAATGTATTTCTGACTAAAAGACGGATGGTCTCGTGTGCGTGAATTCGTGACTATGAGACTTTGATTAGGCATGTAAGTTCCTGAATAAGAGACCTTATTTTTGGTTCACATATCATTTCCTGACTAAGAAAATATTTGGTTTCATGTATGTATTCCTGATTAAGAACACCTTGTTTTCAATTCCTGACTATAATTCCTGAATAAGAGACTTTGTAGTTTCTCATAGGATTTCCTGACTAAGAGATCTGTGATTCATTTAATGTAATAAGGCCTGCTGCAGTGACGTTTGGTTGCTTGCTTGAATGCCTCACAAAATATTCCTCATAAAGCTTATTTAAGTTATAGATTTAATCTGCTTGCTATAAGAGACATTTACGAAGGATTTAGATTAAAATATCGTACTAGTTGCTTACTCTCAGTGTGAAAGATAAAGCATATCAGGCTATAGTAGAGAGCATATCAGGCTATAGTAGAGAGCATATCAAGATATAGCAGTAAGCAAATCAGGCTATAGTAGAAAGCATATCAGGCTATAGCAAAAAGCATATCAGGCTATAGCAGAAAGCATACCAGGCTATAGTAGAAAGCACATCAGGCTATAGCAGAAAGCATATCAGGCTATAGCAGAAAGCATATCAGGCTATAGCAGAAAGCATATCAGGCTATAGCAGAAAGCAAATCAGGCTATAGCAGAAAGAATATCAGGCTATAGTAGAAAGCATATCAGGCTATAGTAGAAAGCATATCAGGCTATAGTAGAATGCATATCAGGCTATAGTAGAAAGCATATCAGGCTATAGTAGAAAGCATATCAGGCTATAGTAGAAAGCATATCAGGCTATAGTAGAAAGCATATCAGGCTATAGCAGGAAACATACCAGGCTATAGCAGAAAGCATATCAGGCTATAGCAGAAAGCACATCAGGCTATAGCAGGAAGCATATCAGGCTATAGCAGAATGCATATCAGGCTATAGCAGAAAGCATATCAGGCTATAGCAGAAAGCATATCAGGCTATAGCAGAAAAGCCTGTCTTCTATTAGACCACAGTTGTTTATCGTGAATGGAAATGAGATTTCATTTGACGTCACATATTCGCCGTTGGCATGTGACGTCATCTTAACATGTTGTTGAGAATGTCAAGTGTTTAACTCTATGTTAGTTCCTTGTTAATGTTCTCCGAGCTATCGACCCGAAATATAAATTGCATGATTCACCCTGGTAATATCCCAATAGACTTTATCCCTGCAGTAGGATTGAATGCTATACTATCGCACTCCTTAAAACCTTTCTTCGGTATAACTTCAAGTGTCTGCTCGAGGCTAGGGAAGTTTTCTCTTTGAAAAAATCCCGAATACGTTTGTAGATGGCGATGGTTTACACTTTTTGTAAATGAGGGAACAGATTGATTAAAAATATACACACGACAAGGAGGGAAGTCGTATTGAGAAACCACACAGGAATGATAAACCACTTTGCAGAGTACATTACGAAGTGAAGTGAACTATATATGAGAATTCATGTATACACTTAAAGGGTGACTACAATGCAGAATTTTCATAGTTCGGTTTTCAACATATTCAGCTTTAAAATATACTGATGTCTGTAATGCTCCTGTAAGGCTAACTTGATTTCAACGTCGACTCGTCAGTGCGGGCCTAAATATTAGTGTTTTCCATGTTTTTCTTATTAAATGCTCATAATTCAAAATCAGTATGCTCCTTTGATTCGATATGAATTTCAGAGAAACCTTAAAAGGTACAATTTACCATGTATCCTCCAAATTGTAATGCATTGTAAACATGTTATTTGAGGCAATTAGCGAATCGATTATTCTCATTTATCGATTTTTGTTTTCGCACTTGAGGGACTGATCGAATGTTTCGTGGGTTAGACTGAATTCTTCAGTCGCTTTACTTTGTTAGATTTAGACGTTTAAATAGGCATTTACAGAATACAACCCTGGATAAACAGCAGTGATTTTAAAAGTCTATAACACATCCAAATTACTCTTGTCCCTAAAGTCACACTTTAATATAGTTCTAATTAATAACACGGAAAAATACGAGTTTTAGAAAATGTAATGTAATTGACGACAAAATATTCAATCCCATTTGCAGATCGTAAATGTTACGTCATCGATAATTCGTAATTCATAGCAAAGCAGCTGTGCTAAAAGGGTATTAGTTTCACAACTCTTTCAGAATGTGAACAATGTATTGAACTAAGTTATTGTTGGTCTATATATATATATATATATATATATATATATATATATATATATATATATATATATATATATATATATATATATATGTATATATATATATATATATATATATATATATATATATATATATATATATATATATATATATATATATATATATATATATATATATATATATATATATGTATGTATATATATAGAGAGAGACTATTAACAAATTAGGAAACAACACGATCTGTGAAAGGAAAATAAAATCTTTTGACAAAATGAAAAAATCACACTCACCATGCATGTGATTCAATATCATGGAGTATATATGACGGATTTAGTACTTACTGGCAAAATGCAGTCAAACACCCCATTTGTAAGGTCGTGAGATTTTGATAGTGAGGGTTTCAGCCAGCAGTGTTGCCTGACACTGGGATATTCCTTCATAAGTGTAAATGAGTCGGACATTACCTCTTCCCAAAAGTCCGTTTTTCCGGTGCTTCGGTTCAGAGGCGGTCTGACGAGGAGGATGGACTGTTATGGGAATCATTCGTTCGTTCTGTCAAAGCACTATAGCATATTCTGTTTAGACGAAACATAACGGAATATTGACTTTTTCTGTTAAGTTTTCCTTACAATTTCTTCTTGTCAATACAAGATTATCTTTCACCGATACTTCAATATAAATTTACAGTAATTCTTACATTATTTACATTACCTGTCTTCATTTTACTTAGAGGAGTGATTGGTTTGTGTGTATGTATGTGTGTATGGTGATGTGTGTATTTTGCATTTGTGTGTAGTGGAGCTACATGTTCTCAACATTCATAACTTGATGTGAAGCCTAAATACTAATCTGTATAGGAAGTTAATGTGAAGTACAGGTTAAGAGAAAGAAATTCTTCATTTGATTGACATAGATTTAGTTAATTTTATTTTTCTTTGGATTCATTGATATTTACTTAGATACAACGCCATGGGATATTTAGTGATACTAAAATAGTTCGTTTCCCTCTTTCTTTAGTGGCGGCGACCCCTAAACTAAGACCAAAAAAATCGTCAAAAAGGAAAAACATTACCATTAATAGGACAGTACATAAGGTGTGACATCACATACATAGCAGTGTTCTACCGAGCGCTGTGCTTGGTGGACTTATCATAATTCGTGGCGTAGTTTTCTCCAAGGTGTTACCTGCGGAACAAGGCTTAATTATGAAGCCGTTTGTCCTAGAAAAATTTAACACCTGTACAAATAGGGCCTGATGTGTTTCCATGCAGTAATTACCTACTTTTAAATGACTCGTCCTGAAATTCCCGTAGGAAATCAGAATAGGACATAGAAGAAGCTGGATATATTTAGATCAGGATATTGACAGAATTGTCAATGCGTGTTAACTATAAGATACTAATACATAAATAAATCCGGTTATCTTATTGGTCTATTTATACCAATAGTTCACGTGCGATGGCACGAAGGATAATATATATTATAGGATAGATTATACCTATGGAGTATTAGTTAGAGGGATTAAGGAAAGGGATATGTGTGGGGATGGGGGTAGAAGGAAGGGGGGGGCTCATAAAAGTACGGTCTTAGTAACCTTAGTAAATTTAGATAATATTGCCTATGTAAAACATAGTACGTTGTACGATTGTACTAAATTCAACTCTTTTGACGTGGTATTCCAATAATGTGGCACTTTTTAAGGAGAGAAAAATATGATAAACTCTTAGTTACAATCCCATCTCCATATCATATTCTTTACCTCTAGATATGGTTGTTTGAATATAGGCTGTGTTTACAACATATATGCTACACCCATCATCGCCAAAGTTCCTTTCCATGACGTGGATAGCTTGCAATGACGTCATGACATGTGTTCTTCGATAGCTTTTTACTTTCCTACTAATAAAGTTCTTGTTGATTCAGCGTGGAAATGTGATACTTTTAGAATCTCAGCTTGTTTGAAAAAGTTCTATTACTATAGAAGTCATCATTATCCTCAATTTCGTTAACTATAGACACTTGTATTACTAGAGTTAACCACATGTAAGACGGCAACTTAAAAGATTTAAAAGAAAAATTGGTTTTTTAATTAAAATGAAACTTGAATAGTCGAGCTAATGGACTTGGATTGTAATAAGATTTGTATTAAATAAACTTGGATAATTAATCAGCCGCTTTGTCACAGCTCAAATCTATGGAAATAATGTCTATGGTTTCCAACCATAAGGATAATCAAAATAAAATAACTTTAATTGTTGCGTTTTTTTCTCAAAGGTTTTTAAACATTAATCAATTTTTAAGTGAATATATCATGAAATAAATTCTACAAATTTGCCAATAGATTTGGAATGAAATGAAAAGTGTCATTAGAAACACTACCAGCGTTTTACAATTCCGTGTGCTAGTTTCATACGATGTCTGTGCAGTGAATATATCTCCCTCCATACTCTTCATACCAGTCAATATTCTTTTAGCGAAGAAACGCTCTAAAGAGTTTGCCTTCATTTCAACCAGTTATTAATTCGATAAATTTTCAGGGTACGTTGTGACAATATTAGGAAGGCAAGGTTTCCTGTTTGGTAGACTACAATGCCGCTACTTAATACAGTCTATAATACGCAAAGCTTTGTACATTTCCCGAAGGATTTTTTCTAGAAGAATTTTGCTATTACCTATTTGAGGGGGGGGGGGGGAATCGGTGTAACTACCGACTCGCTAAAACTGGCATAGGAAGCTGATTTAAGTACTATAGTGTACAGACATATGTAGACAGGAGATACCGTTGACTAATGCGCTTCATGGAATATGATGATACTAAGATACCAAGGCTTGCTACACGTTACCAGTATTTATCAGGGAATTCTGAATTTCTTGCCCTATTTCTAAATCGAAATCCTGCAACTGTTTGGTCATACAACTGTAACAAACAGACATATTTTGTCGGTGTGTGCAAACGGATTGGGTAACCTTTAATGTGGTGTGTTTATTCGAACACAGGTGTAAGATAGGCGGTATACGTTTTAATTGAAGGGTTCATTGCAATCGCCATATTTTGCACGTCACGTGTTACAGTTCCAAATATTCATTATTCAATCACGTGGTCTAGTATTTAGCGTGTTCCATGGTTTTCTCCTACGTAATTACCATTGTTCCCTTTCCATTCATATCAACATATTTATATAGTCATATAGTGTAACTACTTTAAAAATACATTTTTGAGTTCTAATAGGCTATTATAACAGCAGGGACTCTCTCGTGTTCAACGGTCTCCAGGTTCAATAGAGAGACCAGCAGGGGCGGATCCGGGGGGGGGGGGCCGACCCGGCCCCGGCCCCCCCTTTTTGGAAATCAGTTGCGTTTTTTTTATGTGGGAGGACTTCAAATTCCTAATAGGCATAACTTGGTGAAAGAAAAGCCTAATATATATCCAGCTGCTCTTCCCTGAAACGCGATCGTTTTTATTCCAAATTTGAAACTAAGGCAATTATCAGGCCTACGCGACATCACGTATTAATTAGATACGGCTCAGTACTATAGTGCTGACTATTACTGTCAGGGAAAATCAATGCACAGTTAGCAAGTATATCATAATTATCTGAATGAAAGGGGGTGTAGGCGGTTTTACACTATCTAACGCAACGTAGTCGCCAAGAACCTGAAGTATTTTTAAGGGAGGGCCCGAGGAACATAATTGTACCTATTAGGTGAATTGAGTGTACTGTTAATAGTAGGAGAGACTAGTGTAGGTTCTTATGACCAACTAGACCGGTTTCTGCTCTCAAACTTTATAGGAGGAGCTTCATCAGTAGTAGCCTTTGAATATTTTATATTCGGCCTGGGCGTCTCGTTCTCAAAATGCATCTATTTTGTGTGCACGAGTTTTTATGGACTCATAGTGCAGCTATAAGAGCATCTGAAAGAGCTTCGTGTGAACCTTGAGAGTCAGCTGATTCTTCGTTAGTATGAAACCTTGAGTTAACAAGTAAATCTTTGAGATTTTGGGCCCTTTTGTAGGCTAGAATCGGTTCTTTTGGAAACAGTTTGGATAATTCCGCGTGCAGGGGCGTAGCGAGCGGGGGGTGTGGGGGGTGTCACACCCCCCAATAATTTGGTCGCTGTCGGCAAATTTTGGGTCTGTCGGCAAAAGGAGAAAAGGTGAAGAGAGCGGAAGGGGAAGAAAGAAGGAAAGCTGAATAGAGAAAAGGAGAACGGGAGCTTCTTTATCGGTTATTTCGATTTTCCAGTTCTTCATCTGATAAACTCATTCACCAATCCAATCACCCGACGCCTGCAAGTTCAAAACCTCTCGGCAAATAACTGATAATGTCACGGCCGTCAGTATAGCTACTGTAGCCAGGCTCAGCTAGACGAGTGCCAGAATCGCCGGCAACTCAGTGAAAGAAATGGAATTAAATGCTTCCGTATAGGCCGCAGCCAATGAGTCGTGCTATCGTGTGACAACGTGTTGTTATTATCCTCTGTTCAGAATGACGTCATCGCAGATGTCATTCGTTCTCCGTGGAAAACTTAAGGACACTGCTCACGAATTGTACACAATTTTTAACGTTTCTCGCTTGTATATAGATGAATGTTGTTATTTCTCATTACCGGAAAGTTTTCTGAACATTTTCATCACGAAGTTTCACTATTTCAACGATCGGTGAAAGAGAAAACACAGTTCGATAATTGGTCCCAATTAATTCTTCTTCTGCCGACTGCCATAAAAATAATATCGAAATTGAAATTCTACGGTGCCAAATTTGACTTAAAATATGCACCAGATTGCATCTAAGGACGTTTCAAAACTTAAAATTTTCCAAAGGGGAGGGGGACACCCCCTCCCCTTAAACCCCTCCCCCATTTCAGTCACCACTTCCAGATCCGTCGGCAAATCAAATCCTCCACACCCCCCCCCCAACAAAAAAAAATTCGCTACGCCCCTGTCCGCGTGTCGCGAGATTAAGTGCCAATGTTTCAAAAGTACATTTTTCAAATGCGTGGTTTTGATGTGGGGTGTATAGGTAAGCTTGAACACCCATTGGTGGTTCCTTTTGTTTAGGTTTGGTAGTGAGGTATTGCCCACGGTGTTCAAATTTTATGCCTTTCATGGCTGAGGCAATTTCCCCTTTCTTATAGTTACGGAGTAACAGTTTCTCTGTGAACGCATTCTTTTTCTGTAAGAAATCAGTCTCATTGTTACATAGACGTGCGTATCGTAAGACTTCCCCTTTAATGAAGCCTTTAAAAGTGGCAAGTGGGTGTGCAGAGTTTCTGTCGAGGTATTGGAAGGTTTCCGTGGGTTTGGTGTAGACTTTGGTGTCTAATAACCCATTGGTTTCAAACCTTGGACCTTTGAAGATTTTCAAATCTAGGTATGTTACCTCGGTGTGTAATATTTCTACCGTAAACTTTAAGAAGCGGTGAATTTCATTCAACCTGTTTACTAGTTGTTCAAGTTCCTAAGGTGAACCGTCGTAAAGCAATAGAATTTCATCTCTATAGCGGAGCCATTTTAAGATTTTATTATCTGTCGGTAAAATCTGATTTTCCAGTCTATGCATGACGATATCACAGATTTCCGGAGAGGCTTGGCTACCCATGGCGCAACCGATCTTTTGTAGATAGAATTGGTTATTGAACTCGAAACAGTTTCTTGTTAAAAATAAGTTCAATTAGTTTGCGCATGGATATGGAAGATATTTTATTGATTCCATATTCGCTTTTTTCCGCCTTTTCATAGACTTCTTGACATATATCTAATGCCTCCTCTTGGGGAGTATTGGTATAGGCCTACATGGCGACGACATCGAGTGTAGCAAGTACTACTGCTTTTAGTAATGGGGTGGCTTCCACAATTTTCAGAATGTGATTTGTGTCTTTCACATAGGTGCTTTGTTTTAATACAATAGGAAGCAAGAATAGTCCACAAATTCCTATATTTTTTCGGTTGGTGATCCGTTTCCGCTTATTATCGGGCCCTCCCTTAAAAATACTTCAGGTTCTTGGCGACTACGTTGCGTTAGATAGTGTAAAACCGCCTACACCCCCTTTCATTAATAAGTATATCATAATTATCTCATTGAATATATCTTGTTTTATGTTTTTTCTTGGGGTGAATCTGGTGCCATAATTTTCGGGCAAAAGAAAAAACGAATCGACGCAATAATAGTGTATCCATTGTACATGCACTGTTGAGCGTTGTTAAATATGTGTCTATCGAGAAAAAATATGTGCACAAAAAAGCGTGTCTGCAACGTTTCTGGTTTTTCTACTTTTTGGCGAAATGTTTCACCATTTTGCATCTAAGCACTCACAATTAACCAAAAATTTTCAAGGGGGAGGGGACAACCCCTCCCCCTAGACCCCTCCCCCAGGACGCAGATCACTAAAGTGCTACCATCGGGATGTCGGCCCCCCCTTTCTCAAAATCCTGGATCCGCCCCTGACCAGTATAAAGAAACTACAAGCACAATGATCGCACAAGGCCTCATGAACAAGACATCACAGCATCGAACAGCCTGTCGTGTTGCCGTGCGAACGTCAGCATTAATCAAGGTTGCTAACGAAGCAGGGAACGGATACTACTTAGTCTAGTCCAGTCACCTTGATGGTCATTACATGTATGACTTCCGCGATATTAACCAGATTTAATCTTTTCATTGAAATTGAAATGAGGACTTACCTGATAGATTTTGACAAACGTTTCAGACATCAACGGATGTCATTAGTTGTAATTCGGTGATACGTCAAAATACAACGATTACATTTAATTTGTGTTGACATTTACCCAATGTGTATAAATCATCGGTTAGCTTCACATCTATCAACAACAAAAAAAGGTTTGTAAAGGAAAGGGCGATTTTATACGTTAGTTCTTGTTTTACTAGTTTCAACGTGTATATAGCAAATTTTGGTTTTGTTTGTCTAAACGTGGTTTTGAAATAGTTACCAACTGAACCGTGATTACTCGTGAAGGGAAGAAACCTCTCATTCTTCTTTGTTGTGGTGACACCTATGCGCTTCGGTTGTATGGGTAACGTTTTGTCAATAGTCAATAAAACGACTGGTTTTAGCCTAAATTCTAATATGCAATATAGACGTATACCTCTGCTATGTACAAGTTAGTCCGTTTGTGTACTATTGTGTTACGTGTACTCGGTATCTTGGATTTGTACTCGTGATCTTTCTGTGGGAAATCTAGTATAGGTATACTATACAAGATAAGGTAACCGTACTCCATGTAAACTACCGCTAAGAGCTTTATCCTCGTACTCATAACAAGGGGGAAGTACACTATTACTATAGTATACCCATGCTATTGTACTCAGGCTAGAAGTCTGACTAAGAATGTGGTATAGGCTAAGGCTGGACGCTGATCTCAGTTCATAGGCGTAGGAGCCCAATTTGTTTGTTGTTTTTTTTTTGGGGGGGGGGCTGTAACGACATGCCCGTAAAATATATCCAAATTCAACATGTTAATGTACTGGCATGCATCGGTTATTACATCGCATGCCAATTACATACAATTATTTGCCGTGTTGGCCGTATTGGTTATAATTTTTCGGGAAGTCGTTACAATAACAATGATAATGATAATAATAATAAGGGTTTAATCAACGGTCTAGCGTGCGTTACTCACAGGATTAATGCACGATCGGGGGATAATGCAAGCGATGTACGAGGGCGGAGCCCGAGTGCATCCAGCGATAGCAGTAACACCCGGAGTGCATTAATCATGTGAGTAACGCACGCTAGACCGTTGATTAACCCCGTTCATTCATGCACTACCATTTGTGTGGGGGAAAAATCATAAAACAAAACATTTTTGGTTACATATAACCAAAGATTTATTAAAGTGATGCCCCGTAATTTTACCGTGCGTTACTCACAGGATTAACCACGGTCAGCTGACCTGAATGGACCAATAGATTTAGGAATCTTTACTAAGTATGAATGAATATATGTTTAACCATTGAAAAACACATTGCAATTTATTTTTCTTTCAGTAGGTGCCCGAAAAATTCTCAGTATATTGCCCGAATTTTCACAAAAAAGTATTTGGTTGGGGGGCTGTAGCCCGCAGCCCCCCCCCCGCCTCCTACGCATATGTCTCAGTTTAATAGTTAGCAACCTACTTCCTCAAGATGTTAAGGTTTAAAATACAATAACTATCAAACGCTTAAATGGTACGGACACAGAAACGCAACAAGTTGCTTTCAAACTGGGTTTTTATGAAAAACAAAGTTCCCAATTTTAAACAAGTGCCGAAGTTTGATTTGTACTGTGATTACAATATCAAAGATAACATAATTTCCTTTATTTTAGTGCATGAAACACCCATTTCTCATACAAGGTTGAATCTAAATGCCAATCACTTTTTTACATCAACCACCTTACATGTTTGCTGAGCTTCTAATATGATGTCAAACATAGCTAGTGAAGAGGTTAACAACGGATGCCGTGTATACATAGTAGTATTAATTACAGCTGCATGAGCATTGTATAAACCTACAGATTAGACTGAATACTTATGTAACAGACTGTGTTAATATGACATTGATACTGCTAGACTGTAAGTGCCTGACTTATTCCATACCTTGCAGAAAAGCCTACATTTGACCATGGAGGTCATAATCCCACGACTTGACCATGAAGCTGCGAAGGCCCATACAGTTTGGATTACACTTCTTGAAAGAAAATTGTTGCTCGAAAGAGGCATCCCTCCCCACATTGATTTATAATACAATAATTATTATAGCAAGTTTATAGTTCCTTTGGCAGTCGGCAGAAAGTGCTCTTTGAAAGTGAGTTCTATTTGTTGGAATTAACTTTAACTGTCCTTCAGTCATTCTGCGGTATTTTGTATTCGCTGTTGTAACTTACGCTCTGTGCATGAAAATATCTGTTAAGGAACATGTAACGAACATGCCTTAAAATAACTTGCACCGTAAACAGTACGTGACAATACCTGTCTTAACTGTTACACTGTGCATCAAAATACCAGCACATCAGTAGTTGAGATTCTGCAGTCTAGTTGCTCTAGTTATAGTAGCGTCGACCGAAAATTGGGCAAAACGCGAACTCAATCGCTTGCAGCTGTTACTTACTTATTTATCGTTTGTTATACCTGACCAGAAAACAACAATTCCAATAGAAAAGAAAGGCATCTGCAAGATATTGTATCGATCGATCAAGGAGTGTTAGCTCAGTGGTTAACGCCGGTGCCTTACATTCATAAGTTCGAGTCACTCCAAGATTAATGTATGTCGTCCAGTTACAGAGTTGTTGACAATTAATAATCATGGACATTAAATGTAAATCTAAGAGACTGACTTCGGTCAGCGTGCGGCTTTGATAAGCCAATGAGGCTTCTTCGCGAGTTCCTGATTGCAGGAGGATCGAAAAAACATACATACATACATACAATGTGCAGTTACAGAGTTGTTGACAATTGACAATTCATAATCATGGACGTTCAATATGAATCTAAGAGACTGACTTCGGTCAGCTTGCGGCTTTGATAAGCCAATGATAGCTTCTTCGCGAGTTCCTGCTTTTTTGAGGATCTAAAATACATTCATACATACATACATACATCCATACATACAATGTATGTCGTACAGTTACAGAGTTGTTGACAATTGACAATTCATAATCATGGACGTTCAATATGAATCTAAGAGACTGACTTCGGTCAGCTTGCGGCTTTGATAAGCCAATGATAGCTTCTTCGCGAGTTCCTGCTTGTTTGAGGATCTAAAATACATACATACATACATACATTATAATCCTAATAATATGAATGAAAACATCGATATCGATAGATCAAACTATTGCAAAATATTGTGCAAAATGATCCGACTGTTTGAAAAAGCCATCAGAGTGATATTCCACTGACGCTTACATACGCGCTATATTTACCTCATAAAGATAAATCCTAAGTTGCAAGTGCATGGATTAAATTAACATCCTCTCAGTTATTTTCATTAAGTACCTTTAAATTCCTGCTATCCTTTCTTTAATTTAAAGTGTAAATTGTACTCCTTAATCTGAGCTAGGTTTTGTTGTGTGTAATAAACGTTTGTCCTACGTTTTGTCTCTGCAAGACGTGCTTGTCTTTTATACTAAGTCTTTGGCGTCTTAAAGGATAAGTGTTTTGTTTGAATGTCTTGTGAATACTTCCAGGGAAAGTGCCATTAGTAAATACAATTCGCTTCAGGCACACTGGATGTGAATTCGATAAATTGATTGGTGCTGCTATGCTTAATAATCCATTAACTTCATTAGTTATCTTCTTTCTTTATTTCTTCATTAATAATCCATTAACTTCATTAGTTAGACTATTGTCAATTATCATTACAAATAATGAATTTTATGAAGTTAATGAAAATTTAATGAAGATTTTGAATTGATAATGAAGATTTTGAAGAATGAAGAAGTTAATAAAGATTTAATGAACTAACAAATAATGAAGTTAAAAAAATTAAAAGGAAAAAGAACTTCACCAATTCGCGTGTTCCATGTGAATATACTGATACGGGAAAGCGTCTGATGGAGTCAATGTTGAGAATCGGAAGAGGTCCCAAATAGAGTGAAATTTCCATGTAATGTGGCATCGCTAAGAAACATCATTTCCATACAAGAACAGTTCCATTAAGTATAGGATTTCCAATATAGTAACATTTTCATACGGTTAAAGTCATATTTAGTAACCTATTTTATGTGGTTAAATATCCATATATATTAATCTCTCAGTATAGTAACACGTTCATATAGTAACAATTCAATGTAGATAAATATCCATGTTTAGTAATATATTTCATCTTCTTACATTTAGTTACATTTTATGTTGTTAAATATCAATACAGTAACATGTCAATGTAGTTACATCACAATCTAACTGCATTTCCATATATAGTTACATTTTTCATCTTCTTACATTTAGTCACATTTTTCATGTTGTTAAATATCCATGCAGTAACGGATTGATGTATAGTTACATCTCCATATTGCTGCATTTCTTCATACATTTAGTTACATTCTATAGTAACACGTCTAGGCCTATATAGTTACATGTATTACAGATAAATCATCATATTTAGTTACATTTTTTCATCTCGTTACATTTCCATATACTTGCATATCAATATATTGACATTTTACATTCTTACCTATCCGTATTGTGACATTTCCATTTTCAGTCTTCTTACCGTATATGGTGCTAGTTATACTTCCAAAATACAGACTGGGCATCATGTTGCATACTGCAGTGTGAAGTACCTTCCCTCCACCCCCCCCCCCCCCAATCTCCTCCAGTCCCCTCCATCCCCTCCAATCCCCTCCATGCTCTCCATCTCCTCCCATGCATAATTGTATCTGTCAAAAAAAATAAAAAATAAACAAACGTCTCATGTCGTAAGTACGAATCAGCTTATAGAATAACGACCCGTTTATGGTCATTATTCAAATCACGATTATATTCGGGGTTTTTTTATATATTTTTTTTGCATTTGTAAAATTTGATCTTTCTGGGTAGCCTTGAGGAGTTCGATCGTAAGTACTTATTGTTTCTATGTCTTGTTGAAAACTGATAGCTGATTTGATGGACTTAAAACTTTGGCATCCTTGGATGTGGTGTGATGTTTCATTTTCTCATATACAACACAATTGAAATCTAATACCTCCTTCAGAGAAACCAACGACCTTGACTTCTAGCATTAAGCAGAGAGTTATTCCTTGCATTAACATACAGTACTTAGTCTTCCAAGGGTGACATAAAGTGGAATTTAGTGTCATGGGATATTACGGTATTAATCAATTAAATTCCTACGAGTGCTACAGAGCAAATATTAAGTTATAAGAGAAATTAAAATCTTCCTGGTGGAGTTAAACGTAGCGTATTAGCTTTATAAGTATCTCGTGGACCGGATTGGCCTGCTGGTCGCATATTGAAAACTTCCGAGCTGTTCTGAAACGGTTAGGTATAGTACAACAACATAAAGAAGATCATTTCACCGCTAGTTATGTTTCTTCATTATTTATTTATTTCCATTTCAAACTATATTCACTTTTTGAGAATGCTAAATGTATCTTTGAAGCTTCAAAGAATGATGACGTCTGTATATTATTCCAGGTCTAAATATTAATATTCATCCACTGTTTTGTAAAATTTCTAAATAAACTAACATTAAATTGTTCTTTCTGGTTCATCATAAACAACAGAGCACAAAATGTATGAAAGCCAATCACTGCAAAATGTTTTCAAATGTTTCTTGAATTGTTAACATGTTATAACACTCCAATGTTTGCATATGTCCAAAGCTATATTATTGATCAAGACAATAGCCATATTGGCCCCCTGTGTCGTACCATCAACATATCCCCTCCCCGCCCCTCCCCCAGCCCCCTTTTTTCACTACAATAAGTCTCAAAGTGATATATGCTCAGTGTTTCATGTGTAAGTTCGCTTCGTAATTAAACAATGCGTTTAGCTTTAAACACAGCATCCAGTCTTCATTCAGATTTCATGTTTTCCACTTCCGTAACTAGTGGATTGTTTCGTGCGAAGGGAGATCTTAATATTTTCCCTGGCTCCCAAGGTCGGCAGTTACTAAGTTACCAGACTAACCGATTGCTGGTGACATTCACAGTTAGTTATGTTATTTAGTTGTATAACATACAAACAGAGGCGCCGAGAACCAGGTCAGTTAGTCATGCTATTTGTTGAAGCACACAAACAGAGGCGCCGAGGGCCAGGGGCCATTTTTTTTAACCGCGTCCCATATTTGCACAATTCAGATTTCCTAAAGTATGTTATGTAAATAAGTATACACTATACTATATATACAATGTATTCATAGTCTACCGGGCCCCCAAATTGGCCTCTTGCCTTGGGTTTGCCTCCCCCTCTGACCCCCCCCCCCCCCATTTGTCCAACTTGGAGGCATATAGCGAATGCACATACAATTTGTTTCGAAGTGTATATCCTTAATGATGCAAAGATGTAACATCGCAACTTATACAACTAGCTCCATTTGCCATTCAGTTTTTTCTGATTTTCTCGGTTTTCAAATGTCACCCAGGTGTTGTAAAGTGCCTCGCTCAAGATTCAATCTTGTCTAGAACCTAACTTTGTGAATAAATTTACATAGTTCAAATCCTAACCAGACTGCACGACAAAGCATGTCTTCGTTTTAGTTTTCAGAGAATCAATTATTTCTGCTTCCCTTGCACCTTTAGGCACGCAAACAAGTTAAACCTATATTATCTTTATTGTTTCAAAATATTTACTCAAAAGGGTAACCCAGCAGATGTACAACGATAATAAAAAAAAAAAAACAATGTCGTATATTCCACATGCACCCTCTCCCCCTCCGTCTTGCCCCTCCATCTCCCCCCTTCCGTATCCCCCTTCCCCCTCCTCCTAGCATCTGTAGTATGCACCTAAAGTAGACCATGTCAAGTTCTGTATATGCATACAAACGCCATAATACGAAGAATTTCGTCTCGCTGAAAAGTGTGTTAAAAGCTGGCTTACGTAGATAATGAGTAAAACAATGTCAGACAAACTAGAATTTATTATGCAAACGAGGGTTGTACTGTAAATATTGGCCTATAGTGGTATATATGCAACGTGTTGGTATTAATTTAGAACGTTAACAGACTTTTCTTGTAGTTTGAAGAATTTATTGAGACCCTTCTATAAATACAAACCATGAAGAACTCTTTATTGTTATTTGGGTTTTCATGTCTGCAATAATTTACTACATATCTGCACAAACCATGAAGAACTCTTTATTGTTATTTGGGTTTACATGTCTACAGTAATATTACTACATATCTGCACAAACCATAAAGAACTCTTTATTGTTATTTGGGTTTTCATGTCTGCAATAATTTACTACATACCTGCACAAACCATGAAGAACTCTTTATTGTTATTTGGGTTTACATTTCTGCCGTAATATTACTACATATCTGCACAAACCATGAAGAACTCTTTATTGTTATTTGGGTTTACATGTCTACAGTAATATTACTACATATCTGCACAAACCATAAAGAACTCTTTATTGTTATTTGGGTTTTCATGTCTGCAATAATTTACTACATACCTGCACAAACCATGAAGAACTCTTTATTGTTATTTGGGTTTACATGTCTCTAATAATTTTCTACATATCTGCACAAACCATGAAGAACTCTTTATTGTTATTTGGGTTTACATTTCTGCCGTAATATTACTACATATCTGCACAATTCATGAAGAACTCTGTATTGTTATTTGGGTTTTCATGTCTGCAATAATTTACTACATATCTGCACAAACCATGAAGAACTCTTTATTGTTATTTGGGTTTACATTTCTGCCGTAATATTACTACATATCTGCACAATTCATGAAGAACTCTGTATTGTTATTTGGGTTTTCATGTCTGCAATAATTTACTACATATCTGCACAAACCATGAAGAACTCTTTATTGTTATTTGGGTTTACATTTCTGCCGTAATATTACTACATATCTGCACCATTCATGAAGAACTCTTTATTGTTATTTGGGTTTTCATGTCTGCAATAATTTACTACATATCTGCACAATTCATGAAGAACTCTTTATTGTTATTTGGGTTAACATTTCTGCAGTAATATTACTACATATCTGCACAAACCATGAAGAACTCTTTATTGTTATTTGGGTTTACGTGTCTGCAATAATTTAGTACATATCTGTACAAACCATGAAGAACTCTTTATTGTTATTTGGGTTTACATTTCTGCCGTAATATTACTACATATCTGCACAATTCATGAAGAACTCTTTATTGTTATTTGGGTTTACATGTCTGCAATAATTTACTACATATCTGCACATGTTATTGCGTATCAGCATTACTGAAATTGCAATTCTTGATATTTTAGAGTTATCTCAAGTAAAAGCCAAGGTACATTGTACAGCAATAGCACATGCAAACTTCACCTAACTATAGTGTTACATTATTTTACCGTCGTATATAGCTGGGATGTTAAACCCAACCGTGCTGCGGAATATATATGCTTCCATATATGCACGCGTCACGATATCAGTGCGTAATGTAGGTTGGAAAACGTTGGCCCCTGAACGTAAACGATTTAAAATAGCTTTACAAACAAAGATGAAAAAAAGGTTAAAACAAAAGGAATTCTCAATTAGTTGATTAGCCTTGTATGGTTGATTGTCTTCATAAGATATCGATCTTCATTCACCCCTTTTTGTTTTATCAAATTATGTTCCTTTCGTCGATAATTCTAGGACATTTTTTTCCCGAAAAGGCGACGTGTTTAGAAATGTAATTGTGCAGGGCTGATAAAGCGTTTACAATTTAATATGGAATTTAAATTTAAATTTATCTTCAGTTATGTGGGGACGATGACAGCCGCAAGGCTATGGTTTTGGTAAATCATTTTTGCTTGAATGACCTTTTAAGCCGAAATGTTTTTCATATATTAAAACAGTTATTTTAAATTATTTAGAAAATGATACCTTGAAGAGTAGTGACGTTAGGAAGAATTTTGAATTTCTTATGTCATATTCCAATGACAATTATTTCAGTGCTGCTTTTATAGCTTCCAGGTTTTGAAGATATAAAGTCAGCTAAAGAAAATATTCTGGATCTGTAAATACTAAAGGCTAAACTGATGATGACCTCAGCAGCTCAGTTCTGGCCTCAGTGCTAATGTGTTTATGGATTGAAAGGAAAACATGTTAGTTAATTGCATAAAAGTATTACGTCTCCTATTGAATTTTGTGTTGCATCTTATATGTACAGACCTAACATGTTAGTGTGTTAGACTAAGTAACAAACCCACTTTAATTAATGGCTCTCAGATGTTAAAAAAAGTCGTTTCTAAAAAACTGAAAACTAGTAAAAGAAAAAACTGGGACCAATCGTAGTGATAATTGACGGGCTACAACATATACAATTTTGTACCCGAAGTCATTCTTTAATTTATTCATCTAAAGATGATATCAGAGTTTCTTGGCGCCGTATAGTAAATAGCTCGAAGTGTGAAATTGTCTGTCACTGGTTGAACCTTTATATATATATATATATATATATATATATATATATATATATATATATATATATATATAAATATATATATATATATATATATATATATATATATATATATATATATATATATATATATATATATGTATTCTCTTCAATTGTTGTTTGCTTCTTATTTGATGACGTATAGGGGAATTCCCAAGTCGTGCGCATCGATCAATAAACGGGCAAAAAGACCTGACTTTGTCACGGATATATTTTTCCAGTGAATATTCTTTAATAATATGCAAAACCACGCTAAATAAGTATTTGGTTCACTGCCTGACATTTTGCTATTTGTGGACTCAGCCGACAGTTGAAACTGCTCTGGGAGTTGATAAGATCACGCTGGTATATCTTACCCTGTTGAATATGGAACGCTAATAGGGCATATATTGACATGATAAAAGCACGTGAAGAGATTATTGGTTGTATGAGGTACCATGTGTCAGTACGGCTACCACGTTGTAAGTAAACATGATAATACACATTGACACTTGGTAGCTTAAGTATAGTTAACTGCTTGAATAATTCGACACTTTGTTGATAGTCATCTTCAATGCAGTGCGTATATGCTTCGGAAGGCTCTGTAATGCATTGACGTGTTGCGTCTCTCGTCTATGTACGACAAAGAAGGAACTATAACGTTGTTCACATTTGCCATCTATTATTTACGGTGGCTTAATAGGGACATAGGAAAGAAAAAACATTGAGATAAAGAGTCAAAATTTGAAGATTTGGGGACAGTTTTCCCCCTTATGTCCCTATTAAGCCACCGTAATTATTGACAAAACGCGAGAACGCAAGCGACTGTGCTGGGTTTGGAGTTGTGATGGCGTGGGGGAGAGTAGAGTTGTTGTAGACATCTGCGACCTGTTATTGACGAAACTAAAAACACGAGTAGCTGTGCTGATGGTGGGGCGGGTTGTATAGAGGGGCCGAGGGGGGTTAGGGTGGAGCGGGCAGTGGATGGGATAGAGGGGGTTAGGGTGAAGCGGGCAATAGAGGACGAGTATAGAGAGGAGTGCCACGTTGTGATTAAGCATTTTCAGAAAAAGTATTATTGTTCTGAAATATGTTAATTCACCAAGAAAATGTCCTGCTTTATAAGGAAGAAAGGCGCCCCTCCTTCCTTAACTCCCCACACCTTGTTCACCTCCCTCCACAAACCTTGTTCAGCTGTATTGAAACGCAACTTTGAGTAAATTATGTAAAATCATTTCGTTTCACATAGTTCTTATACTTGTGACGGTGAACGAACACAAAGCTCATGATTCACTTAGCACGTCATTCTCCTATCTCCACATAGCTTTCTCATTCTCGCCAAACGGCAAAAGCAACCCTTGGCAAGCAACTTATGAATACCTAATTTTTGCTCTAGACGCTCAGACACTCTATGTTGAAAAAGAAGTCTGTATATGTACCCGTATATCGAATGAGGGCAGTTCTACAAGAATACAGAATAGCGGTAAACATAAGATAGTGTTGGGCTTTTGCAGGAATAGGAAGGGTAAACCTGTAATTCAGGGGTTCCCTAACTGGGGTGCATGGACCCCTAGGGTGCGTGAGTCCATCCCAGAGGGTTCGTGAGACGTTTCTGAAAGTCAAAAGTAGAGTACATTTTGTTGAACTAAAATCTGATGTATGATATAATTAAGAGATGTACAAAAATCGTACCTATCGACAAACTCTTTTCGCGTTCCATACGCATATGTTGCCATATTAGTACCGTACCGTACAAGTGATAAATAACTGAATTATGAAACAGACACAGGCTGTTATGCGTATTATAGTATAATAATGACTCAGATCGTGTTCTCGAAAAGTTGGGGGTTCGTGGACAACTCTGACATCCACAGGGGTTCGTCGGGGGGGGGGGGGGGGTAAATTTAGGGTTTCCGTGTTTATCTATGTATGATGACTTGAATTCGTTACCTTTGCATTATTCGACTTCTCTTGAACTCAGCATATTTATCTCAAGAACGATGTATTTTATTTCTTAGTTTACCCTCAATTCTCGCTTTGACCACAACATTTTGGCAATCACGTAAACTAACCAGCAGCTTTTAAACGCCACAGGGGAAGCAGCATTTACTAATTAATGTATAAGTGTGTCCTTTGTGGAAGTTATATAGAAACATAAAGATTTGTGATTTTCATCGGCCTCCATCCAGATGCGGTAATTTCCACGAAGACTGTAAATTTACACTGGTCCTCTTTCCATGTAAGGGGCTCTTTTGATAACATTTTTTTAACAATTCGGCTGAAAAGGGATTGTCAAGCTCGTTCTATGATCAGTGAGTTTAAACAAAATAATATTTCCTTCCCAACGACTCGTTAAGACACACGGGAAAAAAAAACCTTTTAGTATTATGATAATGATGGAATTATATCTCATACAGACCTACATTAAGTATAGAGTGACAGTTCCTAAAGGCCGGAAATTGCAAATTTCCGGGCAAGTTTAGCAAACCCCCACCGAGATCAAACTTAAACACCAGTCTAGGGCGGTTTTGTTTTCAGCAATAAAAATTTTGACATAAAATGATTTCGCCAAAAAATGCATTAAAATTGCTGTTAACCATTTATGACGTATACATTACATGTAATTTCCAGATAAAAAGTCGGATGCGATATCGACGTGTTCATTGAACGCCAAATGTTTTGTTAAATAAGATTATAGTTCATATGCCATTGCACTCTGGACTTATTCTAGACTTACTCAACGTTAACGGCCCATATTATTGGAGAATGGCACAAACAATTAACTGTTCTAAGGAAATATTAAATTCAATCAAATCATATAATATGACATACTGTGGATTTGATTCTTGACAGGTTCAAGTAAGGTGGATTTAATATCTAGGAGCAAAACCATGATATTCTCATCTAAGTAAAAGAAAAGAAATTTGCAAAAAATGAGCTTAAGTTGTGTAGTATCCTCAAATGAGAGCCATTCGGCTTTTCACCAGATGTGCAGGTCGAGACTAGTATTTCTTCACGCATGACGTCATACCATAAGGCTACCTACCACCGTTACCATGGAGCCTGTTTTGTACTGCCCCCTCCCCCCTCCTTCAAAGAAGGAATGTTAGAAATGCACAAACATAGTCTCCAATGTTATAATTACTACATCTCTTTTAATGCCTTCCAAATAGTTACACATTGAACAGTTTGATTTGAGCTGCTTCAATGTATGAAAATGAAAAACAATCTTCATCCATTTTATAGCATGCTTCACCTTGTGTCGTGCAACAGATGCCTGTAATGCTTTCTGTTTCATTAGCATATTCAGTAATCACAGAAATATCTAAAAGCAAATTCTTCCTTTCTCTATGATGCTGACGTCATCCCGATGCAGCCTGCATATACACTACGTAATCCATGCGATACACTACATAAACGTTATACATATTTCAAGAACATATTCTTTCATTTATTTTTATTTAAATTTTATTTTAAGAGGGTAGCTCGTTTAGCAATAGCTAATCTTCCACGAGGCCCTCTAAAAAGACATATAATTATATAAACTGTATGAAAATTTACGAAGTCATAAATACATTAATAATGCTTAATAAAATAGTTAAAACGTGTACAGAGTAAGGAAAATTAAGAAATTTGGTAAAAAAAAAAATTCTTTACTAAAAATACTCTTAGCTGCACACTTTGCTGTCATAAACCCATGTCTGTATTTCTCAAATCTGTTTAACCTCATGGCTTTTTCGATGATATTGCTAATTTTCACGTTTGACTTTAGTTATCTCTTTAAGCCTTATACCCTACCAAATCATGTCCCTAGAGTGATTGAGAGGAAATTAGATGATACATGATAAGTCCGAAAGGGGAATTGTTTAAGATAATTGCCTCCAGTAGGAAGTCAAAAAAGAACTCAACAAAAGAGGGCATTTATCGAACATTCCGAATTAAACTTAAAATTGATTTCAGAACTAAATTGCTTTCACAGACTTATATGCAATTGCGATTTCATCCCTAGAGTATTTACATTGGGGGGGGGGGGGGAGGGATTCTTTCAAAAATAGAAAAATACGGTGGATGCACAATTATGACACATCTTCACGTCAATTATTTATATATGTGTATTTACTCATTGGTTGCCCCTTTTTTCTTTACATACTTTTGCTTTCCAATTCTAAAAATTAGATTTTTTTCTTAACAAATTTGGAAAAAAATAATAACTTGTGGAACGCTTGAACTCGTTATGTATTATAATGATTAAACATATTTATTCATACCTCGCAAGGGGACTCGCTTATCCTCAGCTTGCCCTAATTTTTCGCTTCATCATATAGGGGTGATCTTGTCGTCCAGTCTCTTTGGTGTGTTTATTTTCCCCCTTCAGCAGACATGGTTGATCTTGTCGCAGCATTCTCTGTGGTGTGCTCTCCGCAGGATATAACCTCCGTCCTCCTTAACAAAGGTCATATGTAAGGCATAGATATTTTTGTTTTCTTTTTTAAATCTATCGAGATGGCGCTTTGCATTGTTCATGGTTACAAATGGGCATCGACCCTTCGGAGTTAAATAATAATATTTCCTTTTTAAACAAGCCGAAGAATATCTGTCTATACATAAGCGGCATTTGTTTACTTTTGCTGATAGTTGTGTTCACTGCAAAGGTTGCAGTTTGAGCATTTCGTCACATTCATGGCCGAAGACTCGAACCAGACTAAATATAGCATCGAGACACATATGCACATAATTTTGAATCCATTTATTTTTCATTACAATACTCTTTTTTTCCCCGTAATATTCGAAATTACTGAATCTAAAATATTGAAGTTCGTAGTATGCCTAAAGGCTGACATTGATTTCAATCTTGACAATAATTAATTTAGAAAGAAATTCAAATTGAAAGGCAAAGTTTTTTCACCATCTCGTGGCGCTTCGTTATCACATCTTACCAAACTAGCATCCCTCACTCTTCTAATCCAAATATCTCCCAAACGTAGCAGGATTTGCTGTTATAAGCATTTGGGTGAGCTCAGCTGTTCATCACAAAAACCTCCATCATATTTACTAAGTTTTCTAAGTCAGTTTTAATCATTTCAGAAGACTTAGGAAATAATCTCTATATCCGGGATATTATTTCAGGATAAATTAAGTAACATTGTTTTGTAAAATTATTCTCGAAATCAAAGCTGTTAATTGAAACTGGTTCCGTCTCCAGAGGCAAATTGGTAGAAACCTAAGAATATATTTTTACCACACGCTTTTATAAAACATCTGTCTGTTCTCCCCTTCATGATATGGATAATTGGTGCATCAACTCCTTAGGGGTTTCTTCATGAATTAATTAAATTAATTCCTGCCTTGACTAAAGACACCTGCAAGATTGTCTGTTTTCATCGATCTACTGTAAGTAGCGAGAGCATGCATGTGATACAAAAACATAAAATAGCAATAATCTCGGAGAAAATGAAGGTTGAAAAGCAGAATTTGACTTTCAAGAATCCTGGAAAATAACGTCATCCGTTTTTAGATCACTATTATTCTCGTGAAATTAGTGAACTCTTTGCAAAAGGTCGGATGTTATATAACAGCGTGTATTTAAAGATCTTATCATAGCCAAAAGACACCACTTTCGTTTGGATGAGTAACATATAGGCCTATATGTACGAATTGCAGATCAGACGTGCCTTTACTGGGATTAATCGTCGCTACTTTAATTATATTTCTTCAGTACTTTGAACTTGTCTACTAAGGAAAAATAACCGCAAGTAACCTTGAAATACCACGCTCTTAGTGTCTTTCAGTGAAAAGATCAAGATTGTCTCACAACGTGTGTTGCGAGGGGCATATTCTTGGTTGATTTGCAAGTATGTATGTTTCATTACCTATGTATAAATTTAGAGAAAGAACAAGGATTGCTGAACAATTGTTCTCGAAATACTTTTCATCCTAAAGGGCCGAGAAATCAATGGTTATCATAAAGACAAGCATACGATAAATTATCGGAGACGTTGAACCTTAATTGCCCAGATCAACCATACGATGATTCCCTATGAAAAAAAAGGAAACTCCTTAAGTGGGTAAGGTTGTCAACCCTCCCCAGCCCCACTCACACCTGACCCCACCCCACACCTATCCCACCCCAACCCACCCCACCAAATTCAGTAATGCAGATGATCTATGTACAATCACCTACCTACTTTCACCCTCAATCTCCTCCTAACATTCTTTAACTGCAGGTTTGTAAAACGATGACACAATGCAGGCGCGTATCCAGGATTTTCAAACCAGGGGCGCGCGAATGACTATCTAAGCGGAGCGCCACCATAAGTTGGCGCGCAGCATACCCAAACATTTCTGGTTTTGATAACCCCCCAGATCACCGGAACTGGCACTTCTCGGGCTTGAAAATGACCAACGAGATGTACAATTTTGCCTGAGAACCAAGTATTTCCCAATAGTTTTTTTTTCCATCTATATCCTTTTTGAAGATTGTCACCAGTCACACATCATGTTCGACCTCATCGCATCTCCTGTGGATCATTGCTTTTGTAGGTGATTCTACGTCGCGGGCCACAGTACCCGTCAGCCCCACTTTTCAAGGTTTTAAGCCCATTATTTGTTCAGAATTTGAAAATTCACATTTCTTGTGAAAAAAATTCACTTCAAACCATACCCATAATGTTGCACAACATTTCATCTATGGACAAATAATATAGAAAAACCTCCTTCTACCCCTCACAGACCGGTAAAAATTGCACGAGTAGAGGGAAATATGATGGAGAATACGTTGGCCAGGGAATTTTCGAAAATACAGACACAGTTAATTTATTGGTGTACAAATATTAAAACCTCTAATAACGACTGCTATAAAACTTCGTTGAAGGAAATAAAAAATACCAGATATTTCCGAAACCGAACACTACACACTTAGACGTAGGAGGCGGGAGGCTGCAGCCCCCCCCCCCCTCCTCCAACCAAATAATTTTGGTGAAAATTCGGGCAATATGATGATCATTTTTCGGGCACCTTCTGAAAGAAAAATAAATTGCAATGATGTAGCTAAAGGAAATCAAAAGTTAAAAAAAAAATCTCCATGGTAATTAAAATAAAGTTCTCAGCTTGGCCGACTATAATTCGCCAATCTGCCAATCATAACTTTTAGCATGGGCGGGATTACGGGGGGGGGGGGGCAAGAGGGGGCATTTGCCCCCCCCCCCCCACTTTTTCCCAGACCTTAGTTCACTTTTTTGTCGTTTTTGCAGACAAATGTGCACAACCCTAATCGAAATTATTCCCCCACAACAGCTCTATCATATTGGCCTGTTTGTTTCGAATCCAAGTAGAATTTGTGTTTAAAATCGTAACATGTAGCATGCAGAATAACTGGAGCTGGAGCAGCACATGGTTCGCAGCACAGGTTACGAATCCTGGAGCTAACACACTATAGTGATTCAATTCTGCATGTGATGAATCCGCGGCATGTGCTACAGTGCTAGCTTCAGGAATTGATTTTCAAGTGCTGCTCTACTGAATGCGTTGAATAACTAAATCCAGAGAAACGATTTACGAAAGCCAGATTTGCATATTGGGTATATCAATAATTAAATTCAATACACTGACACATGACCCCCCCCCCCCCCCGTGTCATTCAACAATATGCAATGGCAATGCCGATGTAATTTTTTACTGCTCGAAATCCTGGAATGATGCATGCAAATCGAATAATGTAAATTACAAATTGGCACTAACACAGTAACAAATTAAATCCATTGTTACAGTATACAGCACTCGGCAGTTTCGTTGCAGTGGCGGAGCGTCCATACAGTCAGAGGGGCGGATGCCCCCCCCCCCCCTGACGGACTTAAATGGACTGCTGGCGCCCTTTTCAGCTTTTTACCACTTTTTACTTATTCGCGATTATTGACATTTTTACTGCGCTCTCATCTACCTATTGACATTTGTCACATTTTTTTCGGTGTAATTTTCTGACAAAATGCTCTAACGGCTATTTATTCTTCGTTTATCTGCAAATTAGCAAGGCCCAGAAAGGGTCATTTCCGGCGATCTAGGGAGTATCTTTACTCAAAAAATGTCTGTACGCTCCGCGCCAACCTGTGGTGGCGCTCCGCTTAGATAGTGTCGAAAGCGCCCCTACAGACCATTCTCGCCCCCTCTGACCAACACCCGTAGCTACGCCACCGTTTCGGTGGGGGGGGGGGTAAAGGTATGTTCAGTCCCCAATATTTGCCAAGTGCTCCAAGAAGTGGGGACCGCGGGGAGAATTTCGAGTTGGGTGCTGAACATATTCTTGATCGCTCCAATGCACAATATACTAATAATTTTAGGGGGAAAGAACTGTCTAGATGCGATTTATTGTTACCAGAGGTGTCATTTTTGCTGATCTAGGATTTCCTTTTTGCTTAAATTTCGACGCGCCGCGCCAACTGATGGTGGTACACCGCCTAAATAGTGACGTATAAGCTTCAGTTGTACTTCACCATATAAGTTCTTCTATCCGTCCTCCCTAAATGTACACACGTTCATTAATTGTTTAGATGCAATTTAAAGCCTATATGGGTGTTAATTTTACCGATCTAATGTACCTTTCATCGAATATTTCGACGCTCCTTGCCAACCGATGATGGCGCTCCGCTTAGATAGTGACGTATAACAAAAGTTGTACATCACCATCTGACCATATGTTCTACTATCAATCCTCTTCAAATTTTTAAACGATAATTAACTATCTAGATACAATTACAGACATGAGATCCATATTTCAAGGATGGGTACATGCAGCTTAGAGCACTCGGGAAGTGCCGTTTCCGGCCATCTGGAGGGTTTGTAAAGCCAAAAAATTTCTTGTACGCTACGCGCCAACCGATGGTGGCGCTCCGCTTAGATAGTCTTGCTGGCAGGTTTGCCCCCCCACTTTCACATCTCAAATCCCGCCCCTGACTTTTAGGATAATGTCGAGCACGAAATAGGTCACGTGCCTACGTGTTTGGTTCGGTGCCTTCTCCTTGTCTCATTTCAATTTTGTTTATATATTCATTCATTCTGAAGAAGAAGAACTAATGAATATTTATATCAAGTTAGATATATAAAATGACAAGATTAAATTCACAACGCATTTGATCACTGTGGGTTGAGCCTAAGGTGATTCTGAAACTCTAGTCTCGTAACCATCGTTCGCCACTGCCCGTCAAATTTTGACGGGATTTTTATTCCTCTCGACTAAAATGACCAGTAGGAATTATTTCATAGTGTTGTATAGTATTACTTTATATTTGATTGTATATTGCCAGAGGTTTGATATTCAAATGAGTAAATTATCTTGCAGGTGGAAAAATTCCCTATTATTAATGAATTCAGATTGGACAACTTAACCGACAAGAAGTGTAAATAATTTATATTCATAATTGAAAATTAAAGCATCTTTCCAAAGAATAGGAAGGTTGGTTTCATCAAAAAGAAAACCTCAAAAACCAGAATCAGAAACATGATGGTGACTTAATCATTGGTTATCCTGATATCGGGAGGTCCCTTGACAAATTAAAATACAGTATTGTACTTCAACTGAGGGTAGCAAGAACTTGGCTGGATTTGACAGACTTGTGACAGCAAGTTTACTTTCGCAAGAAAGACATGCATGGTCACAATTAATTCTCCGCCAAGTATGATTTGGAATGAGTATAGGTTAACTTTAGCCACAAATTCTAGAATATAGACCTGCTTTGCTTATTGTATTCACATTTTTGCAAAGAATTAATTATCTACAGATTGTTTTTCTCTTGTTACGTATTACCCGAACTGATCAACTCCACATTGTAGCACTCAGTGGCGTAGCTAGAGGTTTAGGCGCCCGGGTGCAAGAGTAGAAAATTGCGCCCCCAATTATAATTATAATATTGTGAAACAAATTCCTGACGCCATACATCAATTTCGTCATGTTTTTCTAAAACGTGCTTATTTACATACTCTCATTCTCCCATTATCAGCGCCCCCTTCAACCGGCGCACGGGGAACGTGCCCCCCTGACCCACCTGACTACGCCACTGGTAGCAATAACACACTAATACATAGTGTTCCTTTAATGACGTGTGTGACATTCATATTTTACTGTTTCAATTATTTTTTCCAATATTCAGGAAATCATGTAACTAATAACATTCTCTTCTTTTGTTACAGATAACTAGCGTCAGAAAAGACAAGAGAGGGTTGCGTTGTCCCCTGAAGAGGGAATTAAATATCAAGAGCGCCTCCTTAGATTAGACTGCATTGCCTGCAGGGTTGTCCGTCTCCGTTGACCATGAGAGTTAAGCTACGTCCTGCTCTCTCTCTCTCTTTTCATTTAATAGGATAACAGCAGTCTAAGATAACCAAGTCAGTTCGGAATCGTTTGAACTTGAAGAGAGGCTACCATTTGCATATATTCTTTCATTTGACTCTCAAAAACAAACAAATAACTACTTTATAAGTGTACTTTACTTTACTTCAGTTAGTATCGGCTTTTACTTAAAAGTTTTTTACAAAAGTGATTATTCCATACTTACAAAAAATTAACAGAAACGGAGACAAATAACTTGGATCATGGAAATAAAAAGTGCAATGGATCCTACAGGATTTGTCACAACCGGAAGTGTATACACAACAGAAGGAATACCCACTAGTACATCGGTAACCGATGTTCTACTTCCGGTATTATACTTTATTATCGGGTTCCTTGGAATTTTGGGTAATGGGGTCGTAATCATTGTCTTTCTCGCCAACCGTAAAGTATTCCGATCAATAACCAATTTATTGATTTTGAATCAAGCAATTATGGACTTTGTTGTCGCAATCATTTTTCTTTTGGATCGATTTGGACCCTCTCTTTATAAGTTGACAACCAATGAAACTCTTTCAGAAATGTTATGCCGTATTTGGGATTCGGAATATCTTCTTTGGGCGTTCTACATCGCATCGACACAAAATCTTGTGATGGTCTCGCTGGAGAGATACTTTGCAACTTGTCACCCCGTTAAGCACAGGAACTACTTTACTATTCGCGGAGCAAAAATCGGTATCGCAGGAATTTGGCTTTTTGGACTAGTTTACCAATCCTATTGGATATTCGTCTTCTTTTTTGAGTTTTCATCACAATCTTGTTTTCCATTGTGGACAAATAGGACCTTACAAGCGTGCATGGGTGTATTCGTCTTTCTGATGGAGTACCTCATACCACTTATTGTTATGACGTTTTCTTACGTCAACATTATCCTAATGTTGAAGAAACGCGGTCAAGGGAAATCCGGGAGTGTTTTTCAGCGAGCTAAAAGAAACGTGACAATTACTTTATGTCTTGTCTTCGTATCTTACGTGATATGCTGGACGCCTACAGAGTTCGGATACATCTTGTACAACTGCGGGCGTCCTTACGACTTTGAAGGGACATTCCATTACGTCGCAACTGTACTCGTATTATGTAACATGTGTACGGCTCCGTTCATTTATACTTTCAAATATGAACAGTTTCAGAATTATTTAAAGCGGATGTTTTTCGGTAGGTGCCTCGGGGTAAACAGAATCGATGTCAATACAGTCAGTGCTGTCCCCGAGCCTCAAGACCAAACCTTAAATCGCTCCAGCGACACGGGCAAACAAGCTGCCACTACGGCATAACTGATTATATTGGATATGTAAATGGTCATCATCAAAGTTGTCCAAAAATATGCTAGGAACTCGAATATTGGTCACTTATGTTCAAAGTTCAAAGTTCATATTTTATTTTATTTTTATACTTTGGACATATATACGCAATATGCCTCCTACAAAGCCCTTCTTAATATTGGTATATAGGAGTAAGTTTCTACAAATCCATGCGGGCTTCATATAATTAATTTACTCCATTGGTCTACAATACTTGAAGGTATATTCCGGTGACAGAAAACGTTATATTGTGACAAAGAGAGAAATATTCTACATTGCTAGTTGAAATTTCATCTCAATTTCTTGTTCCTAATTCAAGACGTCCTTCATTTCACGTATCCTAGTTGGACTGGCTTAACCCAATCTTGCCCCAGGAATTTTATCGGAATTTTTTTTTGTAGAAATAGTATTTCCCTCTGTGGATCAATGATTGAAATATGTTAAAGAAAAGCAAAAACCATTTCCAAATACCAGGATGAATCTGCTACAGGCGAGTAACTAGCCTTCTAGTGTGGATAGGTAAGCCAATACAGTAGTCCCCATTATAAGAGTCCGGGAATTTACGTTCAGTAACGGTTGTATATTGATATGACTTTTCATGACTTTTCATGACACAATATAGGCTTCGGTATGTTAAGAGTGATGTGGAGGGGGAGGGGGGGGGCTGCACAAACTTTTGCTGACGTCCGTATGGGGAGGGGGATGTTGTCGCTTTAACGGGGCTTAGATGCAAAATGGTGCTATCCTTCCCATCATTTTAAATGATATTTATCTATACGACTCATTTGCGTGCTTGTTTTATAACATGTTAGCCATTTGGAAGAAAATATGGCGGGAAAGGGATGGTAGGAGTCACGTGTTCCAGTGCTCCCATTGGCTACGGCGATGGAAATATTAACCATGCCAAACAATTACAAATACATTATTATACTTGTTGGTATAGGTATACGTAAGTATCTGTATTGATACAAATGGAGATGTTGTGTTTTGTTTCTTTGTGTTATTCGTATTCTCTTGCGCTCCCCGTTTCTTCCCGAAACTTTCTGTGGGTGGGGTTAGTTTGTCCCCATGCACTCTCTGGCTACGCTACTATTTCATGCGCTTGTCAGATGCATTCAGACTATATATCTTTGTTATATAAAATGCTATGATAATATGGTCTTAACAATAAAGATGCAGAAACGTCGGGGCAATTGAACTAAACAACCATGTCAAAGCACGGAAACATCCTTCGAGGTCATCAGAGGTCACCAGAAGCTTACAATTAGCATGTACTGAGTACGTGATGTGATAGCCTATGTTTTACTTGTAGTGACGTTTGTTAATTTTCATTCAATGTTCACTAAGAAGTTAAGGTAGTCAATTGAGCCTATATGGACCGTGCCATGTATTTATAGGGTATTTTAATGTTGAATATCTTGAATAAGTGGAGTATACATAGCTGCATTAGTATAAACATCGCTTCTCGGCCTTTTGGCTAAGATCATGTGTAGTATCTGTTCCCTTTCGAGGGGAATGGTGATGCACACCTGACGATGATCACATAGTCACAGTCCCGATGCAAGGGGACTGGGGTTGAGAACGGATTAGTCGTTCGGTAGTTTGGTTTTCGTGCCCAGGTTCTTTCCTGGGCGACTTTTTCTTAAAAAGTGTTAATATAAATATGGAATTATTTTTCTTTTCTGTCTTAGAATATACGGTATTATACATCAAGCCTTACATTCTATGAACAATGAAACCATATCTGAATTATCTATTTACGGTATATGATAGATGAATCTTTGAAATACGCAGATTGTGGTCAAATGTTTCTTGTTTTGACGTTTTAGTTTAGAAAAATATTGCAAGATTATCTCAGGTGCAGCAAAGAGAAATTTAGTCTTACCTTTCTAGCAGTTTAGTAAGCCTAAATGTATTTATGCTATCCTCACAACCTCAACAAAGATACATTGCACTTAATATCCCATCCACGCCCCGGTAGACTGGTAGGCGAATTAGTTACGTCACAGCAAAACAAGGATTTGTGTGTGTGTGTGTGTGTGGAAATTAACGCTATGATCGAATTTTAGGTTCTTCTGTGTATTTTGAAAAAGAGATTTCTTTTATAGGTTTTATCCACTGCACTTAACACAGAAATGTAACATAAAGTAGTTTTGATATGACTTAGATATTATGTATATATATAAAGTGTACATTAAATAAAATAGCAGAACTGCATTATACAACGACTGTTGATGTGTTGTAGTCATTTCATATAGCAATATTTCTAGCTGATTAAATGAATTGCTGACTGGTCACCTGAGTCGATCAACTTGCGTCCACCTCAGAGATATAAGTGTAAAGCCGTTGGGGGAGGGGGGGGGGTCTAGGTAAGATTAGGCCTACATTTTGTTTGCTACAAAGGAAGACACTGATCGACGTCACGGGAAGTGGTCTAATGGGGAGGGGGTGGCTTGTGTTCCCTTACCTACAAAACTGGACGTTGAAACTTAAAGTTTCATATAGTCTCTGTACATTTGCAGTTTCAGAGGCTAGCTGCGTAGGCAACTTATTCTGAGCCTGTCACGACGCTCACAAGCGCCCTCACTTTATAGGTAACTACATGACTATACTCCATGGTGTGTTATCCGCCCCCCCCCAAAAAAAAACACTACGAACAACCGAAAAGTTCTTCCTAATACTGTCGTCACTCCACGCGCACTACAATACTGTTCTAGTTAGTTATTGTATCAGTCACAGGCAGATGGTGAAATGTTTAATTAATGCTAGTCTTCAATGTACTCGCCCATATCACACTTCAAAGCAATCGCATTGAGAGTATATGAACTGTTCAGACCCTGCATCTTGGCCTATATAAAGAAACTGGATATATGAGTCATATACTACTGTTATTAGTAGTCTGAATAAGTGTGTCATGAAAGTATAGAGTGGCAGATCCATGACTTCTAGTTAAGAGCTTGGGGCCCACACCGGGAGACAAATATCTTTAGCCGAACAAGATTAAAACCGAAAAAGAGGTACAAAGTAATACATTAAAATGGCATAAATCTTCCCACTATTATGCAGCTTGCTTCGAACGAAATTACAGTATGCTTTTAGCTAAGTTTTAGTGCCAAAACTACTTCAGGAACAACTTCCGGTACATAATAAATGATGGAAGATCAGTCACCATTTCATAAATAAATTATTACAGGCTGCAGATTTCCATGGAATCCCCCAAACGCCCCCCCCCCTCTCGGGGCATGCGGTAAGGATATATGGAATGGGTCAATGGCGCATGCGCGAATCACGCACTCTACCTACTTACTATGGGTCAAAGTAACGGTCACGTATGGACATAGGATTACTGCGGCTTCTGTTTTGTATCAAAGAACAATGTTTTGTGGTAAAATCATTTAAAACATGTTATTTATAATGCTCATGGATTGTTAATTGTCCGCTGTGTAAAATTTACGACCTTGGCAGGTCGATTACATAATCACAAAACTTTCCTAACTATAGCATGCTATAATTGGAGCCAATAAAGCAGATCTTTATGGTATGTTATTCCATAAGGTTTACGTCGCATTGTCACAATACGCTTAGAAGTATATGAACTCTTTCAGTAGATGATATATTCATGGCCACTTTCTTTGGGGAGAGAGGGAGGAGGGATGGGGTATAGTAGAGAAATATGACATTTCTTAACAGAAGATAAGAAAGCAGGCCTGTTTTTCATCATTTATAAGAATATTATGCACAGTTGTGTCGATGCGTTACATTATCGTAGCCAAGAACATAAAACGAGTAAGATAGTTTCCCTTGAGGTTAGTACTTCATGACGGTACCCGTCTAAGGCCTCTGAGGCCAAACGCATCTACTAGTCCTATAAGTGCAATTGATCCGCCAAAGCTGTAAACCATCTACAAAGTTTTACTCTACCCAGATATCACATAACGTCATCCAACCTTGAACATCAAACTTCAAATAATTTTTCCTTTTGAGTATATTGACAGTTGCCATAATTTTTTTTTCTCTCCCCATAACCAATCTTTAGACTGAATCCGCTTCATGACCACGGCTAGTGTAATGTTGATTTTTTTTTTCTACTTGTGTATCAATACATTATGCAAGAAAAAAATCAGTATATACACGAAATATACAAAATAGATATTGCCCCTTGTTAGTCAAAAGACGAAGATTATCCTTAGTGAACGTCCGAAATCAAATCAAATCTAATTATTTATTGGAATAATCACTCATGGCAAAACTTATGAATTCATTGAACCCATGAAACAATATTGGCCTCAATGAGCAATTTAATTGAAGATTCCTCAATGCCTGTAATATTGAAGTGTGACAATCTCCTGGAAAGTACTTTTCAATACATTAAGGAACTATTAGTAGGCTAACCTTTGGGGTTCATACTGATGAGCTACTTACATTAGTATTGCAGGCCAGTGTTAGGGGGTTAATACTGATTAGCTACTTACATTAGTATTGCAGGCCAGTGTTAGGGGTTAACCCTAACCATTAAAGAACTATTAGCAGGTTAAACGTTGGGGTCATACTGATGAACTACTTACATTAGGGTTGGGGGTGGGGGTAGGGGCTCAACCCTAACCCATTAGGGAACTATTAGCAGGTTAAATGTTGGGGGTCATACTGATGAGCTACTTACAAATAGTAAAGACAAAATCTTGCGTCTCAATTGTCGTTATGCTTTCATTTATTGATTACAATGTTTACTTTGTAACACAAGGAGGCTTTGAAAATGGTGCTCCAACCATGCCCATAATGAGAGCAGGTGTTCATATATTAATATATTATGCTTGTCATATAGCCTTTGAAGAAGATCCTGCTAGGATCGAAACGTCAGGCCAACTTACTTTTACACATTCTCTTACACAGGCTCTCTAGTGGATAAGCAGTTAGGTAACAGTTTTATTTTAATATATTATGTGTTAGGTTGCGCGTGTGTGTGGGCCGGTATACATATGATAACACATCATAGATTACATACACGGGTACCACAGGGACGTAGTGTAATTACCAGCAAACTTCTCCGCACCGAAAACAGTTATTGGCCCATCACCAAGTAGCATAAAATCACGAAATCCTTCAGTGATATTGGTTACTTCAAGAAATGATACTGCACAGGCATGTTCGTCGGCTGATGCGTACTTCATACACACATTCGGGAGATAATATTTTTGTATTTTAGCCTATGCATGGAAGCGCAATGGGTACGGTGGCACAATAGGGACATAGGAAACAAAAAAAAAGTCCTCAAATCTAAAAATTTAGATTTTTTATGTCAAAATTTTGATATTCTTTATCACAATTTTGACTGTAAAAGTCAAAATGTTGATATTTGGGGACACTTCTTTCTTATGTCCGTATTAAGCCACCGTACATGAGTTTATGTGACCTGGAATAAACCGCGAAAGAACATAGTGTTTCAAGTGCTCAAATATTACGATACATATATATGAAATGGGTTCATATGGCATAGACGCATACTCGAGATACTGAATAGGAGTTTCTTGGGTTTCATTTCAGGGATAATAAAGACTGAAAATTGTTTCCCCTACCCTCCCTTCACCCCCAACCTCGGCCTAAATAGAAAAAATAATAAATGACAGTATATTTTCAGTGTAACCCTACTCTCCCTGCATCCCCCAACCCCAACCCAAAATTTGTATAAAGAAATAAAAAGAAATAAAATATAACAACTAGCAAACATGTATACAGATATAGATATATATTTGATAAAGGCACTTTTCAAATTGTACACATTTTTGAAGAATAGCTTTGACTAACACATGATAAAATATTAAACATAACCAGACTTCCCAATGACAAGTCCACACATGAATTATTTGGTCATACAAATATAGGAAATTTAAAAACAGTATCCATTATGACTTAGCGATAAAGTGAAAATAATATCATGCTGTCATTTTGAAATTAACTTAAAGCTAAACTGAAGTTGGCTTTGTAATTCCCCATCCATTATCACTTCTCTCTATGTTATGTGATTCAACAAAGCTACAAGTCTTGGTCAAACCAGTCCAAAACACTACCCATTTCTCAATAATATCATCTTTTCTGTTTTCTATTATGATTATGGTGTCTTCCCAACAAAATTAAATTGTCTAAGTTTCAACCTAGTAGCTGGCGAAACATCGTTCTTTTCTTCAGAGGAGCTTTCCCTTCCAGAGTTCCTCCTTATACCCTTCTCTTTGCAAAGTTTTCCACCTACATTGCTCTGAAGATCAGAAGATGTATCGCCCTCTTCTTTTGACTCCATGAATCCTGCATTGCCATCGCTACATTCACTTCCCATTCTACTCGAAGCACTACTCTTCGACAAAAAAGAAAACTTGTTTGAAAGTTCGTTGACTTTCTTCTCGTTCCTTAGTAGCTCTAACCCTCTGTGAACTTCAGGACCACTTGTCTGCCCTCCTGGTCCTCCTCTCACCCCTGCTACCCCTTTCCCTCCTTTCCCTCCCGTTCCTCCTTCTCCATTGCTGTCTTTTCCTCTTCCTCCATCTCTCATTTTCCTTCCCTTTTCCAATTTCTTCTTCTCTTCCAAATTTGATCGGTCAAAATCAAAACTGATGTCACTTAACATTTCCACCTCAAATAAGTCATTGTCATCGATTTCGAATAAGTTCTTCTTCTCGGCCGCGACTGATTCAGCTTCCACAAGATTACGCACAGGTGTTTCCTTGATAAAGCTCTCTGATATAAAACACTCCTCATTCCTCTCTATGACATCTCCAGGAACATTTTCCTTATCGTTCCACGACTCATTCTGAGATGACTCTGGTGTCTCCATCACAAATGGTTCGGAAGAAGATCTCCTCCCAGTTTCTTTCCTGTTGCTTGAGGATTTGCCTTTAAAATTAAAAGTTCTTTTACCACTTGTGGGAGGATGAGGAGAAGAAGAGGCAAATATTTCACTTTTCGGATCTCCACCCTGCCCACCTCTTGAAGTATTTATCTGTCTTAGTCTAGCCAGCTGAGGTTTACCCTGACTAGCAGGGCTCTCTGGTACAGTCAGGTTTCTACTGGACTGCTGTGAAAAGGGGACAACCCTTTGCACCTGCGAATTGCTGGGGTCATCATTCTGCGATAGCAAATTTGCAGGTTTAACTTCCCTTTTGAATACCACGCTTGTATTTCCACTGCTCTCTGAGCTTGAAAAAATATCATCACCTTCACAAGCATTTCTTGGTTTTCTGGTGTGTAACTGACTTTGTCCATTCACCAGGCAGACCTCGGCAAGCGAAGGTGACCGAAGACCCTCTATTTCAGGACTGATGCGAGTTCTTCGCCGCTTTGAAACTGGCAATCCATTGTCCAGATCTTCATTTCTAGGGTGCATGCTTTTCTGTCCGTCAGTTGCCATCCTTTCACCTTCATCGTTGTTTGTCTCACGAGGTGATTTATGCTCGATTCCTGTTTTAGCACCACAACCTGACCTTTGACCATTAAATCTAAACGAATCTTGAGAATTTCTTGTCTCGTTGAGTAATGTGTGATCGTCAGTCTGCTTTACGATAGCTCGCTGAGGAGATGTCTGGCTATCGTGCTCTGGATTCGGTGACCTTTGACCTTGAACATCCTTGTCGTGGCGCTGATTATCATTCCCCCTGATAATACTACTTTGATCTGCGACGTGACTCGTGTCGCTCACATTGCTAGCATCGATGGAGGTACTCAACGACCGGTCACCATCCTCACCCCAGCTCCCTTCCACCGCTGCTCTCTGTGACTGCATCTTAGATATCTTCTCACGTTCTCCTTCTAAGATGTTGTGCAGCTGAAGGTGAGAGAGAATCAATTCAGCTGTCGAGTAGAAAAGGAATAAAATAATAAAAATATAATAAATCAAAATATGTATCATAGAAAAGATGGTTTGCATATAGCACAGGGCTGTCCACTGTGTCCAGCACACCAAATGAGATAAAGCAAGCAAATGTAGATTAAGCAATTAAAACATAATTAAAGGGTGTGAAGACTCGCGCACAAAGAAACGTCTCATGCCGGTAATCTGACCTAGTTTCGAATGAGGTGTAACAGAAGTGTTAGACACCACCATGGATCTCAGAAAATACACACACAGCTTGCTACCGTCGGTAATTAGACACTAGTGTACAGTCAATATATACAGCTTTGGTCAATACCCAAGACACAGTGTACATAGTAGAGATGGACATCTCAGGTCTAGATAAAAGATATCACGTATCACGTTTCATTACTGTCTGTAGTTTGTAGCGACAAGAACAAAACGTCACTTGAAAGCAACAGAAAGTTAACTTTTTCAGAGCGCGGCACGCGGTTTGGGGCGAGTCTTCAATGCCTTTAAAGTAGGACAAATCTGTGACAATGAAAGGGACAAAAGTAGTCGAATGCAAACAGTGATGTAGCAACATTACAGTCATTAAACAAAATGTGTGAACTACAAAAAATAAACATCGCTGTGAAGCTACGTCGTTGTTCTCATGTGGTGCTACATAGAGTCTGCCAGATGTCTGAAAAACAAACTTGTTGATTTCTATAACCACACAGGATATAAGTACACTTTCCCCGACTGTTTGCTTTATTTCAAGGTCATGTCGTCCGAAGCAATCATCCAAAAAGTAAGTAGATTAGGGGGTTTTGATGAACAAGTTGGAAAAATAGGATAAGACCCCAAAACAAGAAGAAAACAGCGAGGATCTCTGGACATGATCTCTGTATCAGGATAAGATTCCAGGGTGGTCTGCCAAAAAGGCCTGAGGGTATTAGTTTCAAACATGAAACCACAGGGGGTAGAGAGAACAAGCTGAACCCTTACCACTGAAGGGATCCAGGGTTTCTCTGACAGGGGGGACCAGAAATCAAGTTTTCAAGTTTCGGTAGAAAATTAATAACAATGCATAAGAATACGTTGGAGTAATGGTAAGGAACACCTTACATGATAAATCTTCCACCTATGTATCTTGCTGTCAGTGAAATTATGTTTGCAGCTAACTTTCAATGCCAACCCCCCCCCTCAAACCCCCTCCTTAGCATCGCCCTAGATCTGCTCTCCTGCTTAGCCAATTAAAGGAAAGCTCACCTTGTTTCTGATATTCTGTATCTGCATCTTCTGGAAAGGACGTGTGGAGTGCATTGACACCACCAAGGAGAGCAGCACCCTGATGAAAAAGCCACCGAAAAAGACCAGCCGATGTGAAAATGGAGATCACATATAGAACCATAGGAATATATTAAATTTATCCAGTGTTTTATGCAACAACAAAATTATGCTATTTATTTATATATATATACAGATTGAAATTAAGATGTAGATATTCAACTTTGAAAGTTTAGCTAAGACTTGTTTAGATGTAAACTTATGACTTTACTATTTAGGATTTATCTTTTTAAAGATCTAGATAGCAGGGACTGATCCAGGATTTTATATAGAAGGGGTGTGGCCCAGGAGTCATTGAAGCAGACCTCCATGTACATGGGCCTGGGGATACTCCCCCTCAGAAGATATTAAACTTTTACACTTAATATGGTGCATTCGGAGGTACATTTAGTCTATGAATTATGTCTAATTAATCTGTAAAAAAAAATTCTTGGGGTTGGATCCATGTCTGGAAAGGAGTACCAATTTTGCAACAGTTTGGTTCAAACTATGTTTTCCATTTGGGAAGTGTAACACCACCACTATCGTTGTAACAAAAATGCTGGTACATTTCGTTATATTTTGATTACCTGCATACTGGACTCCATGAGACTGACGGCGACAACCGCATCTTGCACCGTGACCTCTGACCTCCCCATTAACCTGGCATGCCCTTGGGTCAACCTCACGATGCTTTCCAGTAAGCGGACGGTGGTGCGAGCAGCGTTCCGCTGGTCGGCCTGTCTCTGCGCTTGGTAATATCTTGTTAACACTCTGCACAAGGATGAAACAGACACAGTAAGATGTACATGGGAGCATTTTCACAGTCCCAACGGTTGACAGATATGTAAATAGCGGTATTTTATCTGTGTTTCAATGAAATATCTGTGTGCAAAATATGTCTGCCGGGTCAAATGGACTTTAGTTCCTGAAGAATAGTATATCCCTCTTTTCTCCTTCTGAAACTACCATGCTCGACATATTTATCAAACAACAAATTTCCCTTTAAAATAAACACGCAGTAAGTGTTTGCAATGAAAGGGGGAAGGGGGAGGATAAGGAGGAAGGGGGAGGATAAGGAGGAAGGGGGAGGATAAGGAGGAAGGGGGAGGATAAAGAGGATGGGGGAGGGCAGGTGGAGGCTCTGAGGCAGTGAAACATCTGTTTGTGACAATAAATCAAGACAAAAATAAGACATTTTTGGACTATTTTATTTCCATGTCATGAGTAGTTACAATCAAATACAGCCAACTAACTTGACAGCAAAATGAGGTTTTTAACCAAAACCCCCCAAAAAACTGAATTTGAAACTACTCACTGGTTTGCTTCCGTACTCATAACTGGTTCCAAAGTCTTGATAAGGCACAGGTAAGATCGCATCTTGTCCAAGCTCCAGAGGGGCTCGTCTGAGGGGCCCTGGGGATCGGGACTCCGCCCCTCCAAGATGAACGCAGAGACGACTTCGTCCCAGTCGGCATTCTGGGAATCCAACAGAACTAAAACGATATCGAAGCGGCTGAGCAGTGGACTTGCGAGGGCGATGTTTACGCTTACAGACTCACGTGGGTCGTATTTTCCTTTGGGATTAGTTGCGGCTAGGATTGTGGTCCTAGAGCTCAACTTGCAGACAAGTCCAGCCTGAGTAAAGAAAAGATATCAAAATATATATTAAAAAAATGAAATATAACTATAGATTATTATTTCTTTGCTCTTCCCATCCCAAGAAACTTTTGTGATTTGCCCCTCAAGAAGCCACGAGTCCCACTGCCCTGTGAAGTTATTGCCTCCGACCTTGGTCACAGTCCTGACAAATCAACAACTTTTCCCAGCTATTTCACTGGGATATTTGGTCGTTTCCATACAGACAATTGTGCATTATTCTAGGACTAAAAAAGATTCCAAACTTCAGGAAGGATAAAGTTTAGACTAGGATACCTTGGCAACTGATATGGTCTGTTGTTCCATTGCTTCATGAATGCTGGCCCTATCATGCTCTCTGATGCTGCTAAACTCATCTGGGGGAAAATAAGACCATGCAGAGAATTTTTAATATTCCAATGTAGAAGACAGTATTGCACGGTACATGGAATGCTACCTCTAGTCTGTTATAGTCAGAGTTAATCCTACCTGTCCAAGTATTCACATTTCATGTCTTATATCGAATAGGTGTCCAGGTCTTACATAATCAATGAGAGTGTGGTAGCCAATTGGCTACGGTGTCGGATTCGTGATCCAAGGATTGCTGGTTCGATTCCTGCCTAGTTCATTACGTTGTGTCCTTGGGCAAGATGCTTTATCTCACTTGCCTCTCTCCACCCAGGGGTTAAATGAGGTAACTTGTCATTGGGCGCAGTATATAACTGCTGCCGACTGGAGGGATTGTCTCTGGGACAGGTTATCATTGACCAGGGGTAATATAACGTCTGTAAAGCGCTTTGAAACCTATCGCTGGTATAAAGCGCTATATAAAAAGCAAATATTATTATGATTACTGTGTATGGTGATAACAGCGTTGATCCGCTCCATATTTCACGAATACTTTCACCACCCCCAAGAGTAAAATAGGTTCTCGGTGGGAGTTAAAAGCTACTGCCATCCCGATTCACTCACATAGTTATGTTGTATAAATGAGCATGTCTGTATTACATGACACACAGATTTGATTCTGGGAGAATGCATTATGGAGTAAGTTAAAATAAAGAAATGAAAAAAAAAACAACCAAATAGGAACTTGCTCAAACTGGTGCACAGACTGCAGCAGTGGTTTTGTTAAGGACAACTAAAAAATGATTTTAACAAACAATAATGAGCATACCCACCAATGCAGCAGATACCTCCATCGGCCAGGACTAATGCACCTGCCTCTAGCTGCCACTCTCCGGAATCCTTGACAGCCGTAACAGTCAGCCCTGCACTGGTGGAACCAATACCCGTGGTGATGACGGATCTAGGAACCACTTTGGCGGCATATTTTAAGAACTGGGATTTCCCAGTCCCTAGTCGAAATAAGAACAACAAAATATGAATTGACCACCAAAAAAAAGGAACCAAGAACAGGTGCACAAGCCCATGGGAGTGGTTTATTAAAGGGATACTGAAAGGTGTAAACTATAGCCTATCATATGAAGCAGATAAAATGGAAGACATAAATTTGTCAAAAGACAAACATTGGAAAGGTCTACTCAAACCAGACAGTGATAATTACCACAAGCCTGTAGCATAACAGGTGCACCGTAGATTAAGTTGTATGCAATAGTTGTGATGAAGGTTGTTATCATTATGAACTTGTAACATATAATATTTCATTGTTTAATTGGTATTATGAATATACATGACTCAGCCAAATTACAACCTTCCCACAATGCACCACTTTCAATAAAATGCAGATTTGTATGGTGTGATTGAGAGGATAAACAAATTATATTGATTAGGACACTGTTCTCCAATTTCTTTCCTTATAAAGTGGTTAGGCCAACCAGCCTAACATGATACACAGATACAACAAACTTGTATTGTATCCTCATTGGGTAAAATGTAATACTCCAAGTACAGCATTCATATCCACAGGGATGAGTCTGGGGTAAGAAAAAAATCACGAAACTTAGCAAAAATTGCGGTATAGGCTCCAGTTTGTGTATGCTACAGTGTGTTAGGATAATTACTTTTTGTCCCTGAGGTAGCAAAGAAATCACGGATATTCCGCGAATTCGCGGAAAAAGCTCATGCCTGTATGTAGGATATTGCAATAGTTACCCGAATGAAACTATTGGCTTATTGTTGTTTACATCTTTGGTAATAAAGCTATCGACAAAGAATCAAACATGAAGTTTAATGACAACCAGCTGCTTTGATGGGATACCAACCTGGATCGCCGACTAGGAGAAGATGTGACTCTCCTCTGGTCCTCGTCCCTGATGCATGGTCCCTTGACACACCCCCTGCCAGGACTAAGGCCACTGCTAGTTTCACCACATAGAGACCATATACTTGAGGACAAAGGCTTGCCAAGATTACGTTCCTGCCCTTAACATAAGAGAAAAGTGGAAAAAGGGGATCGTCAGGGTAATGGAGCCCTGTATTTCAAGTGAATTTGTCCCAATCTGTTCAACAACCAGAATTTAACAACCATCTGAGGAAAATATGATACCTTAAACACTAATTTACTTTACTTATCCACCAAATTTTGTCAGCAGGAATAATGAAGTTAAGCATAAAGTTGTCAGGCAAGTAGTGGGTAGAGACAAATTCAATCTGGGCATTATGCGACCTGCTCAACAAATCCAAACATTGTGACCGATCCTGACATTCTTCATGTATGGGAAAAGATTGTTCTTGTTCTTTTCTACATATTTTGGATTTAAAGTGAACATGCAAAAAAAAAGGTTTCTTTCTTCCCTTTTAGTTCATTCATTGTTACAACTTTCTAATGATTCAGTCGGCAATTCAGTCATTCGATACTGCAAATTTGCACAAATTTTCAGCACTGGGGTGAGAATGCCGGCCAACATGCTTAGTAATACTGATTAAACAAAACAAAAACATATGCTCATTAATTTAATGACATGGTCATCCACAAATTATTGATGACAAAAATATGCAGGTTAAGTCATTTGGTTAGCTATATAGGTTAACATTCCCATAGCTTGGAACTTACCGACAAAGGTATGAATCTATATTCATCCCGAACAATTCTCTGATTCCTTTCTCTAAAAGAGCCATGAATTACAGTTCAATATTTCTTAGATTAACCTCTCAGTTTTTATACTTACTGTCAAAGGTGTGAACCTATATCTATCCCAAAATTCTTCAAACTCTTTTCTCTGCAAAAACAAAGGCCAAAATGGGATACTATTCTAAGCATTTCAGTTTATTCTTGACAAATATAGTTGTTTCATTTAATGCTTATGGAAGTCATTACGGTGCCTTTGGCAACGAGCAGACCGCAGGTCGCATTAATACCACAAATAATCATATGTTACACGCACTAACAATATAATCATATATGAATATTCATGATGTAATAAATATTTACCGAAATCTTAGATCTGGCTTTATATCTGTTTTAATCTGGCCATATCAAGCCTTAATATGGCCATATAAAACCAGATATTACTTGATATACAAATATTGCAAATATGCAGATAAAGTTTTATCTGGCCATATTAAGCCAGATATAACTGGATCTAGCGTCAATCCAGATATGCAGATTAAGTTTTATCTGGCCATATAAAACCAGATATTACTGGATATAGAGTCAATCGAGATATGCAGATGAAGTTTCATCTGGCCATATTAAGCCAGATATAACTGGATCTAGCGTCAATCCAGATATGCAGATTAAGTTTTATCTGGCCATATAAAACCAGATATTACTGGATATAGAGTCAATCGAGATATGCAGATGAAGTTTCATCTGGCCATATTAAGCCAGATATAACTGGATCTAGCGTCAATCCAGATATGCAGATTAAGTTTTATCTGGCCATATTAAGCCAGATATAACTGGATCTAGCGTCAATCCAGATATGCAGATTAAGTTTTATCTGGCCATATTAAGCCAGATATAACTGGATCTAGCGTCAATCCAGATATGCAGATTAAGTTTTATCTGGCCATATAAAACCAGATATTACTGGATATAGAGTCAATCCAGATATGCAGATCAAGTTTTATCTGGCCATATTAAGCCAGATATAACTGGATCTAGCGTCAATCCAGATATGCAGATTAAGTTTTATCTGGCCATATAAAACCAGATATTACTGGATATAGAGTCAATCCAGATATGCAGATCAAGTTTTATCTGGCCATATTAAGCCAGATATAACTGGATCTAGCGTCAATCCAGATATGCAGATTAAGTTTTATCTGGCCATATAAAACCAGATATTACTGGATATAGAGTCAATCCAGATATGCAGATCAAGTTTTATCTGGCCATATTAAGCCAGATATAACTGGATCTAGCGTCAATCCAGATATGCAGATTAAGTTTTATCTGGCCATATTAAGCCAGATATAACTGGATCTAGCGTCAATCCAGATATGCAGATTAAGTTTTATCTGGCCATATAAAACCAGATATTACTGGATATAGAGTCAATCCAGATATGCAGATCAAGTTTTATCTGGCCATATTAAGCCAGATATAACTGGATCTAGCGTCAATCCAGATATGCAGATTAAGTTTTATCTGGCCATATTAAGCCAGATATAACTGGATCTAGCGTCAATCCAGATATGCAGATTAAGTTTTATCTGGCCATATTAAGCCAGATATAACTGGATCTAGCGTCAATCCAGATATGCAGATTAAGTTTTATCTGGCCATATAAAACCAGATATTACTGGATATAGAGTCAATCCAGATATGCAGATCAAGTTTTATCTGGCCATATTAAGCCAGATATAACTGGATCTAGCGTCAATCCAGATATGCAGATTAAGTTTTATCTGGCCATATAAAACCAGATATTACTGGATATAGAGTCAATCCAGATATGCAGATCAAGTTTTATCTGGCCATATTAAGCCAGATATAACTGGATCTAGCGTCAATCCAGATATGCAGATTAAGTTTTATCTGGCCATATAAAACCAGATATTACTGGATATAGAGTCAATCGAGATATGCAGATGAAGTTTCATCTGGCCATATAAAGTCAGATATAACTTGATATACATGTGTAAGACTGTATGCTCTTACATATTGTATTTTAATAGAGGCTTACATTGCCCTATATTGTGGTACTGCACATGTATCAATGGTAAAGCGCTTGCAGTGCACACTAAATCAAGCGGGTTGGGGGTAAGGGGGATTAACTCTGACTGGGCTATTTGTTCTATCTGGGTTGCTAGGCAACATTACACATTTTTACAATATTCCAATGCAGTTGAGTTCTTTTTTTATATTTCATATGTTGTGATTGCATTGTCCTTTATGTCCCAATTTAAGTTTTCCCCCTCTAAATTGGAACTGGACAATAATAGCATTTTCATGGACCACACATGATTAGCCAAAAGCCGAGCACTCATAGACAATCAATGTCAACTTGTTTGGCAAACTTTCCAGCAAATTTCACTGAACAATGAACTTCAGCCACTGGAATATCAGTTTATCAACACACAAAACAGCACAAAAACCTAGCTGCCTAATTATACAACAAAACAGACCCATGCAAATGAAACCTTTTCTCTTGCCCAGTGAACTGGTTGCTAGCAGACTAGTCCTGTGTAACTTGAAGGGAGACCACGTACCATATCATCAGTAACGGTGCACACTTTTGTTTGTTCATTGTGGACTTGAATGTGGTTGCACTTGACTGCTAACTCCAACTCACATTTGGTTTCCATGGCAACAGACTGCCATCTCCTCAAGACAGTTCCTCTGTGGTGAATCACAAAGAAAATAGTTCAAAATAGCTAAATTAATTAATCCTCACCCTTAAAAGACTCGAAACATTTATAGTAAAGAGTTAAAGTTGTGAAAGGGTTTTTTCGAGTGTAATTTTATCAACATTTTTAATATTAATTATATTAAAAAATATTTAATAATTTTAATACCACATTGAGGATGGTCCAATACCAACATTGATTGGTCTCACTTTAAGGTAATTTAAAGGTTCACACCTTGTCAATGTTTTCTCGGCTCATCTCTGCCCTGCTCACCACTGTCGTCTATATATATATATGTCATTAAAATTAATTACTCTAAATCAATACTGAATACCATCCCTTTGACGGAACTTACGTAATTGTAACATCATCGCCTGCTTTACAAGAATCCACGAGATCGTCTTGAAGTACCACCCACATAGATTGAGGAATCTGTACAATGCAAGTTAAGGATTCTAGCAAAAATAACGATCAGTCTGTGCATAACTCTACCCAGTCATTTCTCTTTAAGTTCTTGTTGAATCTTTGCCATTTGAGTTTCCCGATTCGAGACGGGTCATGGAGTCATCTATGTATCATCTATATGGGGCTAACGATGGCACACTTATTTGAATCAAATTTCACTTTGAAAGTTAGAGACCTGAGGCATGAGTCATAACAAGAACTGCTGGTAAGCCACTGGAACAAGTATAAAGCTGTTTTGAGCCTTATTTCACAATGTTTGACATGACCCCCTAATGAAAATATTCCCTGGTCATCAGTGAACTTGTGACAAGTCTGAACAATTCAAGATATGGCTCTCGGGGGGGGGGGGCACAATAATGTGCCAAATCTATGCATCACCTTGGCGACTATATTAAGATGTTGCCTCACATTTCTACATGGGTGAAGATTAAGCATCTTGACTGATTCCAAGTCCATTGCCTCATTACTACTTGACCACAGCCCTCTTTGTCATTGCCTCGTCACTAATCCTATTTACAACTCATATTTTCATGATAGATATAATCTGCATCATTACAACACTAGATCTATGTATTCTCTAAACATTCCATATTCAAGAACTAGACTTAGACAGTCCCAGATTCGTTCTAGTGGTGTTACTCTCTGGAATTCATTCTCATCTAATCTCACTGAATTGAATATTACTTTATTATATACTTTTAAAATTAGGTTGAGAAAAAAATTGATGTCGACTTCATATTACATATAACTATATGCATATTTAGACCAATCTTAAATGTTGCTGTTATACTTTTGTAATTAGCACATTGATGATTATTTTCTTAATTTCTTTTCCTTTCTTTATTGTAAGGGGTCAGACTCAAAAAGCTTTGCTTATTCTGACTCCTCTACCCATCATATGTATATATATACTGATTATTGCATATCATTTATTATATATAAGTATATTAATTTAATAATAATCATGTTATAAAATATAAATTAATGATGATGGTACAAATAAACTTGAAACCACAGCCCTCTTCAAAGTTTCATTTGTTGCTGAAATCTGACAAATAATTAAGGATACAGTTCCCACGGCAAGTCTCTGAACCTGTTCTTGAATCTTGATTTCTTGGTAGTCACGGCAACAGGTAGGAGCACCGTTACTGCTGATACCGGTCAGACATTTGAACTGTGTCGATCCACAGCCTTCTGGATTCGTGCATCTTTGAGGACGACATTCGGAATAGAATCTCTCAAAGCTGGCCTAATGACCAACATTGCAAGAGGAATATTATTATAAGTTAGTACCCCAAGCAGATCAATGGAGATTTGTTTTTTTTTCCTTCCTCAACACCTTTTTGAGGTTACTGTAAAATAATCAACACTATTGTGCATTCACTCAAAAATGTGTGGACCATTCAGGTCTTGGAGAAGGCAAATAGGTCATTTGGGCAATTCTCTCTGTTGTAAAAAGAACATACAGTACAAAAATTGTATGACAAGAGTCACAAGACCAAACGTTCTGACACCCATTTTAGCATCCCAACATCTGAAGTCCAGACTATTGTAATTCTAGTGAGCTGCTACAAATAAGTAATAATAGATATTGACACTAAATCTAAAATTTATATTAAAAAGTTTATTATTTTTATTAATATCATATTATATTTTTATTATATTATATTAATATTATAAAAATTTTAAAAACTAAAAAATTTTGATTTTGATTTTAATTAAATTAAATTAATTTTATATTATTATTAAAATTAAATTATAAAATTATAAATTATAAAATAAAAAATAAAAATTTAATTTAACTTAATTTAATAAAATTATAATTAATATAAAAATTATAAAATTAAAAATCAAATTCAATAAACTTATAATTAATATTATAAAAAATTAGGAAATTATACAAATTATGAAAATAAAAAAATATTAAAAAAAAAACCTTGTTTGCAAGAAATAATCACCTGGACGCTGAAGATGTGTCGGCAACGAGAGCATATGAATTCCTTCTCATATTCCAGCATCTTCACCATCCCTGTTCGGATGACAGTACCTGAGATGATCGAAATGCAAAAGAAATTTGAAATTAATGAAAATTAATATAAATTACCGGTGCTGTGGCCGAGTGGATAAAGGTGGTGGCATTTGAAGCAATGAGGCTTAGCAATCGGGAGGTTCGGGGTTCGATTCCCGGCCGGGTCATAGTAAGGTGGGTTTTTCATCCAAGAGCAATCTACGGTTTTCCCATCTGAAATGACTTTCTAAATTGAAATGATTCCAAATATGAGTTAAAAATGTTGAATTGGAAGCTACCCGACGTGTAAGTTGTAATCCATAAGCCCTTGCGGGTTTCTCCCACATTTGTGGCCGCTTAAGCGTCATAAAAATAACTGCTGAGTATTATCATAATTATTATAAAAGTAACAACAATAGTGTAAGTAACTTACGGCAAAATGTTATTAAAACAATTTGGTAGGATACTTTGAGAAGGCATATCATTTTTATTTGCTGGTAAGCTTGATTTCAGTGTCTCATTAACCGCCTTCTTAATTCTACATAGAAAATTTGTTAAATATAAGCTGTCACAGAAATGACTTCCGGTGTGACAGCACACACTTCCTTGAAATTGAAATTCTGTTCTGGTACTACGTATAATGAATAAAGGGTGAGTAGATTATTGCTGTGGGATACATCAATAGTTGTATCTCCAATTCTCCAGGCCTTGAAATTCCGCCTTATTACTGGCGCAATGCCAGTGGATTTCATTATTTGCCAGTAGAAGGCAAAATGCACTTACATTTTTCAACCAGTAGACATTAGGAACATAAAACACAATACAATTCGAGTAACAATCACCAGACCCAAAAGTGAGCAATATTTTCTGTACCTAAGTTACCTAAGTTCCGTATTATTGCTTATTATTGACAAAATAAAATTGGGCTGCTCTCACTTGACTACTGTTCACTAACTAATGCTTGCTCTAATTCTGGAAACTTCCAGTGAGAACTTGATTTTAGCCTGTAGGTGTTTTCTAAGCTTTTTGCAACTTTCACTCCAAGTTTGAAGGAATGTAAAGCAGTTAATAGGAATAATTGTTCCACCACCTTACCTCAATTCTAAAAACAACTGATTTAATGTTAAACAAATAGAGGCATACAGTGGCATCCAAACTGTGTTTGAAACAGGAATATTTCCTACAAATGACATATTTTGATTGCATTTTGGTAAACATCCCTTGCCACATTTGCAGCAGCTTCAAATTGGATGGGCCCTTTGTTAGGGAGCCAGGAAGAATAGGCTTTCTAACTTGACAAAAAGTGCAGAGCTCCAGCCTCCCCCACCACCCACTTTCACTGGAGTTGTGTCTTTCCAGTCCTGATCTCACCAATCTGTCATTACAGCTGTAATCAAGGTCAGACTCAGAGCAAGTTGTCGACAAAAACCAAAAGCCTTTCTCGAATTTTATAATGCAACCGGTCTGCGAGGGTCAATTCTAAAATTATGTGACCCTAGTGCACAAATTTATAATTTGTTATGCATGTAAATTTGTATGAATGAACATTGTATCCAAATTCTTGTCTTTAAAATATAAGCATTCCATTGATAGCTAGAATAGTTTTTTAATTAAAAACTTAACATTATATGACCAACTTATGATTTAATATCTAGTGACAGGCATTTTTTGAGAAGTCCCTTAAAGAAATGGACAGATTTTTGTCCATTTTTTTTTTTATCAGATGCCTATTGAAGCAAGGACTTACCGCTCAGTGAAAGGAACTTCCCGACATCGATTGAACGTGGCATCGTAGTTCGGATTAACTCAGGGCAGGCTGGAAGACCCGTCAATCTAGCATGTACATATCTTTTTGAAGACTGAATGAAAGAAAAATAAAAAAGTTGGAAAAAAGTACCAAAGAAATGTGTTTGGCCAAATGTTGCACAATATCAGCCACAAGTTCAGTCTCACCTGCCAATTGCAGGCTGTCCAGCCCACTCTTCTAAAAAATGGAACAAATGTAGAAAAATGCTCAAGCAGCGCCACAAAAGTGGGACAATTTGGAGGAAAAAAGTAAGTGAAAAGGAAGGACAAAAGTAGGATTGAAGTAGTAGAGGGTTACAGTATATAAGCAACAACATTCATGTTCATCATGGATACACAAATGTCTGTAATCGTAAGAGTGAAGAAGGTATTTGGTAGCATACTTCTGTTGTTAATATGGTTCTTTTTAGTTGGTACCTGAGATACCATGCAAACAAACCGTCACATAATTTATGCCTACTCTCATAGTACATAGTCTCGTAGTGCGGTTTTGGTGGACTAAAGTAAAAGATAATGTTCTTCAGTTGCCTGGTCTCTCTCTGTTTAAAGTCTACTGTCATGAGACCAAATTTTTTGGCAAATTCAAGAGCCAAATTAAAGCCAAGAGCAAGTCACAATTTTGTCTCGGTGGGGTGTGCAATTACAGTATGACATCGATCAATTCCATTTCCAAAGGCCACTTAGCATGACGATTTCATAACATTTTTTTTTACCATTTGCTCCTTTTCCTGGTGGTTTTTGTAAATATCTGCCATAGCCTTCTGTATTGCATCATCGAATAAGGCCAGAGTAGGCAATGGGTGATCCAGGATTGCCTCGCTGAGTTCCATGCTACTCTCAAAAAGTGTCATTGCGCTGGAAATATTAAAAGAGGTGGGGAATTTAAATAAAAACGTTGGGCCAGAATAATCTTCGGAGTGATATTCATTTGTTGGTTGAACACTGCATTGATTCTAAGCAGGATGTCTATTGTAGGGACATTGGCAACTTGATTATGAGCAAGTTCAACATGCGGCATTTTTAATTTGTATTGTTGTATTCTACAAAAGCTTCATTTTATTACAGTAGTTGCTTTATATTTGGAGTGGACTAACTTGACTTATTCTAGCGGTAGTTCCCCAAACTTTTAGAATGTTGAATGAAATAAAAGTATACAATAAAACTAACTCATCTGACCTTACTTTGACAGTGTTTATTAATCTTTGAAGAAAATGTCACTTTAATTTTAAGTGACAACCAACATCTCATTAAGAGATTATTGTAGATCTGAGCAGAACCGGATACCGAGTACATCCCTATCAAGAGCAACTGATGATGAAGATGGACTTACTCAATAACCAGAGGGTAGTGGGAGTCCCTGTCATCCTCTCGAAGAATCTCTTCCAGATCTCCCAAGTGCTTCTGCTTGACGTAGGTCTCAAACACAACTGAGAAAACAAAACCAATAAATTGACAGTACTCTCTTCTCTAGTAGGCTTTGTTGGTGGAACAGTAGTACTGGGCATTTTGACCACACTTTTAATAATAGTTTTGCTTACTACAGTAAGTATGCATGATTCCATTTGGAAACAAACCCAAAGAGCTTTCACCTACAAACCTTAACAACAATTGAACCAATTTTAAACTAATACACAAGTCAAAATATGTTGTCAGTAGTTGCATTAGTTAGTTTAATGTTCAACAAATTAAAAAAAAAAAAAAGTATACATCCCTGATCTATACCATAAATTTGTGTGAATTGACACTAATATCCTTATAAATTCTCCAGTGCTCAGGACTCCAAAATAATACTCACAACAAGAAAAACAATGATCCACGACAATCAAGTCATTGAAACTGCAACTTTTTAGTTCCAGTAAAAGTTTTACTAATATTGGCGTTAAATAATCGTCTAATTTGATCATTCTTAATATACTAGGGGAGTAATTTCAAAGTTAGAAATTATGCAACTAGAGTAAGTTCGTTACTTCAAGCAACTCTTGATAGACCTTTCAGTTTCAGCATGTAATATTAAATCAGCCTACTGTATATCTATGATGGTTTTAAAGTATCATGTAATTCTTTAATTCCATCACAGGTTTAAACAACATTTTGAGCATCATAATCCTGTACCTGCAAATTCCTCCCTCAGTTGAGGCTTGAGTGGTGGTCTGCCTGTAAAGGTCATAATTATATTTCACGTGATGACCAGTCTCATGACTCTCACCTCACTTTCAAGATTTTAATTTATTCTTGGAATTCTGTGCAAGAAAAAGAAAAGAGATAGTGGTGTTGTGTTAGCAAAAACAGTTCATACTGCCTACGGTAGGCTTTCCTAAGTGAAAACACAATTTTATTCATCCTATGAAATGTTAGAATGAAAACTTTTGCAAACGACACTGGTTCCTGCTCAGGTTATAGGCTGTAAGAGCCTGTGTACTGTTTTATTCAATCATTCAAGTTAGAATTTAAGCTTTAGGGTTTTTGCTCATAACCAAAAAAGCCAAATTGTTTGGGAAGTTTTATAAAACATATGATGCGAGAAAAAGGTGGTGTCTAATGGATTTCAAACTTTTGAAAATTTATTTATTTTAGATGATGCAAGCAATTTGTTATATGAGTACTGTAGGCTTATACAGAATACTTGATTTCTTACAGCTTTGCAATGTATTAACTAACAAGTGACAGCACTGACTCAAAGCCTATGAGCTTTTTGTCGCAGTTTCATTTTATTGAATGACAAAGGTAACATGACTCCAATCAAAGTCATGAGTTATAGGGCCGAGGAATTGCCAAATCCTGAAGTCCTAGGCTTTGTTAATTTTATTTGTAAAATCATAAATGTCTTGTTTTTTTATTCACACTCAGATTGTTCAAATTTATACGAAAAAGACATGTATGATAGAACGTAACAGATTGAAAAGAACAAAAAGAGTAACAGGAGCTAAACCCATTTGGCTGACAGAACGTCGGCCTATTTCCAATGGGGGTTATGGGGCCCTAGTGAAAAAATTGCACTTTCACTGGTAAATTCCAATAAAACCAACAACTAAACTCTAAACACGCACATATTTCTGAAAAGTGCCTTCCCCTCCCCCCACACACCATATTAGATGAAATGCGATCCTTAACTCAGCTTTAAAATGACTAGAAGGCTTGATGGATTTAATATGATTTGGAAGAGCATTCCAATCCTGAATTGCCGTGAAGTAGAAAGTAGAGCTAACACCACCCTTAGAATCAATAACATAGAAATTGTGATGTCTTGAAGAGTACCCTGATTATGAATAACAGAGGTTTTGGTGAAATTTCCTCCTGCCCAACATGGAATCTTGGGCCTTGCATAAGTATGTAGCGAACCACTTTATTTTGTGTAATTTGAAGCTTCTTTTTATGAGTTTTAATTGAGGCCTGTGTACCAAGAAGAAGAGTATTAAAAAAGACATTGAATAAGGGCCATGCATAGCAGTCTTCTGCCTCGTTGATTCAGGCAACTGGCTTGGCGATACAGAAAATGGAGCCTCGCATTGGCCTTTTTAATACCATCAATAGCCTTCTCGTTTAAGCTCAAACGGTTGTCGATTAAGAAACCAAGATATTTGACAACATTAGTAGCAGAAATGGAATAGTTGCCACTGGTAGTAATTTTGAAGTCACCAGCTTTTTTGAGCATGCTATCAGTACCAAAAAGAATTAATTCAGTTTTCTCAACATTGATTGAGAGAGTGTTGTCATTAAACCAGTCTCTACACACTTCAATGGCCTCTCCAAGTCTATGGAAAATCACCCTGGCGCTCTTGTGGGAGAACAAACTGGCACTTTCATCTGCATAAAGCAATTAGTCAGTGTTCAATCTTGGTTTTTGTGATTGTCAATAAATGTCACATAATGCATCTGTAATAAAGATGATAATACAGACTGTATAGATAAACAGACTGTATTTATGTACTGTAACTTACACTTACACTGCAGTATCACAATTGACATCTTTGCCAGCTAAGTTGTAGTATGCTACTTGTAGGTTGTAGCTGCACTGTTTCTACCCAATTGTTTACAGCACACAAAAAAATTCACGATTTATTTTACGCTGGTTTGGCATGATATTGATTAGGGAGCTCAAACTCATATAGCCTATACTATAGCTCAGGCTATCGACAATATTTATCGCAATGTTACACTAACCTTAACCTTATTATATTAATTAGTTAACTGTCCAGGGACTCACTGGTTGGAAGACAGCGTAACTACAGTAACACTAGTGACACCCAGTAAGCGACTCAGCACGGAGTTTTTAGAACATTCAGGTCTTCTTACAATGCCATTACAAACTTTATAGTGTCGATTAAAATCAAACACTCCCCTTTTCACGATTGCGTCTGCGTTAATAATGTGGCAACAATTTTTAGAGTCTGGACACATTTCTGTGAGTCTAGCCTAGTATAGGCCGAATTTGGTCGTACAGTAAAAACAAGGTCTTAATTTCACATTTCGCGGCAAATCTAGCAAATAAAAAAGCCATGCCATAATACCATAGGCATAATCGGATAAACCTTTACTTTATGGAACGCCAAACAGACATGGCTGTTGAGAGCCACATATAGTTTACTATACCAGATTATTAATAATTTCTAATAACTACTAGTAAATAATTAATAATTATTAATAATTAAAAAATATTCATCTGTCATTACAAATTATTATAAATAATATAATTTGGATACATCATCACCCGTCGTTACTGCAGCATCATCCTCATTGACATAACACAATTAATGTATAAGTATATATTGCAACGCTGTCACTCTTTCACAAACTCCTGCAAACGTTGTACTATCAGCTTAACCGCATGAGACAATTAATTAATTAAAGGTATTGAAGACTCGCCCAAAACCGCGTGCGGCCATCTGAAAAAGTTCACTTTCCGTTGCTTGCAAGTGACGTTTTGTTCGTGCCGCTACAAAATGCAGACAGTACAGTAATAAAACGTGATACCTTGTTAACTTTAGCTGGACCTGACATGTCCATCGCTGTATTGTTTGTACGCTGTGCTGTGGGTATTGACCGCAGCTGTATGTACTGACTGTACACTAGTGTATAATTACCGATGGTAGCAAGCTGTGTGTGTGTATTTTCTGGGATCGATGGTGGTGTCTAACACTTCTATTACACATCATACGAAACTAGGTAAGATTACCGGCATTAGACGTTTCTTTTTGCGCGAGTCTTCACACTCTTTAAGTTCTATGACTAACTTTTCTTCTGTCCCCACTCCTTCTCCCCTTGTCCCCCCCCCTTCACTTATCTTCTCATAGCTCTCTTACCCTCCTTTTTTTTTCTCCACACCTTTCTGTCTTTGTCCCTCTCCAGTTTATTCCCTACCCTGTTCCTTTAATCCTCTCTTTGTCCCTCCACTGTTTATCTCCTACCTCTCCTCTTCCCCTGAAGCTTTCTTCTCTCCATCCCTTGTCCACTTATAATCCCCTTTCATCCATTTCATTGTGTTCACCGTGCTCATTAACCTGTCTGCATTCTGTGCATGTTTTTGTCCCTTCTGTTACTGTCCTGTTACTTGTCATTTAGCCTCTGAACAAGATCCTGCTAGGATCGAAACGTCAGGCCAACTTACTTTTATGCATTCTATTACACAGGCTCTCTAGTGGATAAGCAGTTTGCTAACAGTTTTATTTTATTTAGGTGAATATCATGTCTTAAACTGTGATTTAAGAAACGGATGTTTCAAACATCTCACCAATTCTTTCGGCGACTTTAATCCCTATTCATTGAGCACAATAGCATTTCCTGCGTATAAACTCGTACAGGGATTATACAAGTGTCTACGCGGCAATTTGTCAACGAGTTTATACGCGATTGTACTTGTTTATACGATCCTGTGCGCGTACACATGCCCAGTTATACGTGAGCGGTACTGTAGACTACTTATTTAGGAGTATTTATATAAATTTTATATCATTTCAGTTGAAAATGACCAACCTCCATATTTTCCCCTTATACTCCCTATTTTTTTGGCCCTGAAAAATGTTATTCTCCCTATTTTGGAGCCAAACCAGGTTGACAGGTCTGCATTAGGGTAACCCTAACCCATTAAGGAACTACTATCCCATTAAACTTTGGGGCCAACACTGATGAGCAACTGACATTAGGGTTGGGGGGGGGGGGGGTAGGGAGTCAACTCTAACCCATAAAGGAACTAATACCACGCTTAACTTTGGGGCCAATACTGATGAGCTACTTACATTAGGGTTGAGGGAGGGGGGGGGGTTTGGAGTTAACCGTAACCCATTAAGGAACTATTAGCAGGTAAACCTTTGGGGCCCACACTGATGCGCTACTTAGATAAGGGTTGAGGGGGTGGGTGTTGAGGGGGGTGGGTTAGGGGGTTTACCCATTAAGGAACTATTTTCAGGTAAACCTTTGGGGCCCACACTGATGAGCTACTTACATTATCATGATAGTTTCTGTTTCCTCTTGGTTTTATATTTAGTTCACCATCCTCTTCTCATCACAAAACAACACATACTGATGTAGGGTTTGCTTCTTCTTTTGGTGACTTCTATGTGACTTCTATCATAGTTCTTTAATGGGTAACGTACATGTAACTGTACCCATACCAGTCTAATAGAATGGCATCACAAGAGACCAAGGGGCACAGATCAGCTGAGGTAAAAAATATCACCAAGTCATGCTTTTAAACATTGATCAACGATTGCCATCCAAAAAGGGAAAATACATGATACACTCAGATGCAAGTAAAAAAAAAAGAAGATAATTTCATTTAGTATTGCATAGATTTTCTTTAATTATAACTTAATTTCATATCAATTCTTTCCATGTAAAAACTGCTCTGATAAGCATATGGTCGGAAGGAAATTCAACATTCGGACAAGCCCAATGGGGTTCTATGGCTTCGGCTTTTACAATCTTTAGAACCCTTTCACAAACGAGATGGTTTGAACCAAACCAGATGTAGTCTAGAGTTCTTCGTTGGGATGGAGGCGTGAGAATTTTATTGCTAGCGATTGGTTTGACTTTTGACCATCTTCTCACAGTGTCTTCGTCAGCTTCTATTCTATTGGCTGTCATCTTGGAGGAAGTTGGTGAGTTTGAATTTTTCTGCATCTGTAGCCAAGCCTTACCGGATGGATCTGTATATTCTGTGAAGGAAGGTTCTGATCCCTAGAAAAGAAAAGAGAGAGAGAGAACCAAGATTAATTAAACAGAAGTAACACAGACAAGAAAAACTTGTACTACAATAGTAGGGATCGACCAGGGGCGTAGCCAGTATGTAGCACTGTAGGCCCGGGCCTACACTTTTTTTGGCCAAGTTATCTTTTTTTTTAAAAATAACTATAATTCAAATCCATAAGCTTGCTGGACGAGTTTAAGAGTTTAGACAGGAAAAACTATTGAAATGAACGTAGCAAAGATATGGCTAAATTAGGTGACCTATTCTTCTGTCATCTAGGCTGTCATTTCTATCGCGTGCCGTTTCATTCAACACTCTACCCGCCAAATTATTAGGCTAACTTAAACATTTACTAGCTATAGTTGTATCAAAGACATTTATGGCCTATCTTTGTATCTACAAGTATCAGAAGTTGAAAGTTAAGACTATTCTGTACATGTACCTTGCTAATTTTAAAAACATTATGTAGTATTTAATTACGTATTATTTTTTGGGGGTTTAAAAGTGATATTGAATGAGGTGTCTCAAGTTAGCAAGAGGCCAGGGAACCAGAATGAACACTCGGGAAGGGCCGTTTCCGGCCACCTGGGGGGATTTTCTTGAACGCTCCACGCCAACCGATGGTGGCACTCCGCTCAGATAGTCATGTCTACAACTTTGAAAATCCTGACTACGCCCCTGGGAACTGAAACCAATGTGAGATTTATTTAAAAGTGTTGTAACAATTCAAATTCGAAACGCTGGAAAATCGTAAATTTGACAAGTGAGGTATAAACCTCCATCCCCACAAAATATCTTTTTATGAAGAAAAGCTCAGTGGTGTAAACTGAAATTCGCATATCAATATATTCTGCCTGTTAAAGCTATCATTAATGTCTGGAAATAAAAATGATTTAATACTTCAAGTTCTGAATTGCAGAATTTACAGTGTTATTCAAAATCACTTTACTACAATTGTCAGCCATGTTACCACAGACAATTGATAACACAACATTGACAGAATAGTAACAGGAAGGGTTTCATCGAATAAAGTGAAAGCTCAATGAAAAGGGGATAAATACAAGGCAGATGTACAGAGTGTTTTTCTTTGATGTTAACTCTTGCAGAGCAGTTGAACATAAAAGTGCTCATGCTTTAGTTTGGATTTTGCATTGTTCAAGTGAATTAAGACCTATGTTTGGTATAATATTCTGGACATATTAAATCAAAAGCAATATATCTCTACTACCAAGACAATTTGGGTGAAATACATTATTTGATTCAAATATCACATCTTTGCTCAAAGTTTAAAATAAAAGGCTGTAACTAAAATCGACTTAAGATGGCTGCATACAACTCTTTTCAATTCATCTGTGCAACCCTGACTTCAACTGCTACAACACTGCAATAGTGTTGGACAGAGGTGCCTTCGACTTAACCTCTGACTAAGAATGTGGCCAGGCCCTAAGATTACCACTTCCTCATCCATTAGATGGATGGGATGGTTTAATTTACGATACTAGTTATAAGATTCACTTGGAAAGGCTATTCGGGTAAATAAAGAGGCTTAAGAGATGGCTGCCAGTGTACGAGTGGTCTTTATTGTCAAGCACAGTATAAGTGGTGGCGCTATGCCAGAACCACAATACATTTATATAATATTGTGATACTAGTGTTATTCAATTATCACAAGTATGTGGTATCACAGTGTGTCAAGTGAGCTAACATTATGATCTGTTCATTATAATTTAAATCTAATATGCATTTTTCAACATCTTGCTTTATATAGGGATGAGCCTGGGGTAAAAAAAAAAATCACGGAACTTTGCAAAAAATGCGGTATAGGCTCCAGTTTGCGTATGCTTCAGTGTGTTAGGATAATAGTTTTTGTCCCCGAGGTAGAAAGAAATCACGGATATTCCGCGAATTCGCGGAAAAAGCTCATGCCTGTTTATACCAGTAAAACAAATCTTTCTCTGTATCTGCAGTGGCATCATAAGCCACATCAGGCCCAGGGGACAATTATATCATTGGGCTCCCCTATGGCAGTCTTCATTTTTACCTTAAGAATATTATGAAAATAAGAATACAACTTTATCCAATATTTCCCCTAATTGACTCAGGCCACATGGTTGAAGTCCCTCTCAGCAGTGGCGGAGCGTCCATACAGTCAGGGGGGGCGGATGCCCCCCTGACGGACTCAAGTGGACTGCTGGCGCCCTTTTCAGCTCTTTACCACTATTTACTTATTCGCGATTATTGACTTTTTTATTGCGCTCTCATCTACCTATTGACATTTGTCACAGTTTTTTGGTGTCATTTGGCGATGACACCTATTTATTCTTCGTTTATCTGCAAATTAGCCAGGCCCGGAAAGGGTAATTTCCGGCTATCTAGGGAGTATCTTGACTCAAAAAATTTCTGTACGCTACGCGCCAACCTGTGGTGGCGCTCCGCTTAGATAGTGTCGAAAGCACCCCTACAGACCATTCTCGCCCCTCCTGACCAATACCCCTAGCTCTGCCACTGCCTCTCAGCTACCTTTCTTGCTGTATGTCAAGGGTTGTTTATTTGATAGTGGACTCACCAAGACGTCTAGGTAAGCACTCAGTAAATCTTCTTGAGAATGTTGAAACCAGCTTAGAGCAAAGCTTATCAAGCAACTCTTAAATAAAATAGAAAGAAAGAAATATATATCAAATAGGAAGAAGAAAGTTGAACAGAATGGTCAAGATGGTTGTAAAAGTTTTTGCATGATACATCAGTTTATCAATCGCAATGACGTTTCAGTCCTACCAACAATGCCTGTTTTCTTGCTCTTACCAAATGTAATAATCAAAATAAAATAAAACTGTTAGCAAACTGCTTATCCACTAGAGAGCCTGTGTAAGAGAATGTGTAAAAGTAAGTTCGATCAAAAGCCAAATGACAAGTAACAGTAACAGAAGGGACAAAAACACGCACAGAATACAGACTGGTTAATAAGCTCATTAACCTGTCTGTATTCTGTGCGTGTTTTTGTCCCTTCTGTTACTGTTACTTGTCATTTAGCCTTTGAAGAAGATCCTGCTAGCATCGGAATGTCAGGCCAACTTACATTTACACATTCTCTTACCAAATGTGTTTAACTTTTCTAGTATTTTGTTGATTTTGATTTTATATTATATACAAAATGGCCAATTTTTCTTGACACCTCTAACCTATCTTGAATGAAACTGGGATGCCATCAGTTTTTAAACACTGTCACCCCTGGCAACAACATAGTTAAATATAAAGGATTCATCAATAACTAAGAGTTTAGTAGCTCAGTACGTGGCATTCTTCATGCGACAGGCCTGTATTCCACTCTAACAACTAATTTCATTGCTGTCCATAATAATTTCTCAGACAGGTTCCTGTTCATGATTTATCAATACATTAAGGTAAAGACCAAGGTCTAATGGAATCTAACTATGAAAGAATCACAAACTGATTTTCAACGAGCAAAGATTTGTATTGTATAGCAAGGAATGTTAATTTTATTGTTTTAAAACTGAAAAACAGTTAGTTATCAGAAAGGAGGTCTAGAAAATAATGAAAGTGCATAAGTAGACTGCAGACAGGTAAGAGAGAAGTGAAGGAACTTGATGAAGCTCTCAGAGAACGTGGTGGCCAATTGGCTAAGGCGTCAGACTTGTGATCCAAGGATCGCTGGTTTGATTCCTGCCTAGTTTATTACGTTGTGTCCTTGGGCAAGATGCTTTATCTCAACTGCCTCTCTCCACCCAGGGGTTAAATAGGTACCTGTAAAGGAAGATGTCATTGGGTGCAGTATATAACTCCAGCCACCTGGAGGGATTGTCTCTAGGACAGGTTATCATTGACCAGGGGTAATATAACGTCTGTAGAGTGCTTTGAGACCTATTGCTGGTATAAAGCACTATATAAAAATCGAATATTATCATTATTTTTATTATAAAGCTCTTGCAGTTTACCTTAGCAACTGGGTATTCCTGTAACTGCAGTATGCTGCTATGACTAACACTTCCATTGGCTATGACATCATAGCCAGGTTGCTGAGGGGTGTGGTTAAAGTCCCCACATAGAATTATTCCTCTCTTGCCACCTGCTGCCTCTGTCAGCTTACGAACAGCAGCAGCAGCCTATAAAATTAAAAAAAAAGAAAAGAGCACATTATCGTCAAGGCCACCTAAGTAGTTTAGGTTCCAGTCCTGGCCATAACAATACATTGTGTCCTTGGGCAAGGCACTTTATATCCATTGCCTCTCTTCAACCCGGTGTATATATGGGGACATGCGAGGGAAGTTGTAAATATAGTTCCATGTGCTAGTTTGTAGCTGCACTCTATGGGAAGTCCCCCAGTGGACACAGTGTGGCGCACTGCAGTGCACCAGGATGATTTGTGCACACTTTGGTGTGTGGGTGTGAAAAGTTACCAATGACCGGGGGGGGGGGGGGTAACTGTTGTAAAGTTGTGTGGGAAGCGTTTGGTCTTGTACAAGACTGCAAGCCTTTAATTTTGACAAAAAAATATCAAATGTTATTTTAGCTGTAATTTCACTGGCCATATCTGTAATCTGTAATTCTGCCAATCTTTACTCCATAATTTCAGTGTCACAATTTTTACTCTACTTTACTCCAGAACTCTAGAATTTGAAAGGTTTAATTTGTACCCTATTTCTGGACCAGAGAAAAACACTTTGAAGATGGGGGAGGGGGTGGGGTGTGATGGTGGGGTTGGGCTGGGCTGGAATAATTAAACCATATTAAACCATGTAAAAACCTGTAATGTGTTAATATCAAGGTATTCCTTTGTCTTCCAGAGTAGATGAATATTCATGACACATATCTCTCTGCCGGTGGGTATGTGCTTCAATGTTGAAATCATCCCAACTGATGACTGGTTGCACCTATCTATCACCGCCTCTTGCCTCCAGATATCCACATCTCTTCTTGCAGCCTATATATCACCCGCAGCAAAAGAAAAAATTATCTTTAAAGTAGTAATACAGAAACAAATAATACTGATAAAAACTAATTCTAGAGTTAATAATGAACAGAATTACTTGTTTTCGCCTTAATTTGGTTAAACATGAAATATAAAGATAAGAAGGGACTGGGAATGGGGGGGGGGAGGGGTGGGGAATGGAGCATGGGTTTGAACAATTAAGACTTTTTGACAATCAGAGTTCAACCAGATGAGGCAACAAACCCAGAGGAAGTATTAAGTTTACCTTTCAGGTATTTCTAATAAGTAAATGATCTAGCATACAATTAATTTATGTTGTTATTAACCCAATGTTTATGATTTAATTAAGATATATGTCTGAGGGATTCCATTAAGAAATGACCCTACTGAGTTTTTTCTATTTATTTATTAATCGAAATATTTGACATGCTGCATTAGGTACAACAAAACCTGTACGTTGTACCCCAGTCATGACAAAGCCTGTATGTTATACCTCAGTCATAACAAAAACAGTTTGAAGTATTTACTATTGGGGAGTTTTCCACAATGTTAGTAAGCTACATCATTTGGCACTAGTGCTGATGTCCTATAAATATATCGAGCCACATGGTCACGGTTGTTTCAAACTGTTTCAGGATAGATTAGAGTTCCTTTATTTGGCAGAAAACTACAATACATTTGTCTCCCTTTCATTTTTCCGATGGGGTGAAATATTAATGTCACATTCTGTTTACCGGTTCAATCCGACATATAAATATATTTACAAGTTACCGGTCACAACGATATGGAAATATGGTTTTGAAGAATCACTAATACCTCTCCGGCCCAATCTTTTTTCTGAAAGTGTGTAATATTACTTCACATTCTGTTTACCTGTTCTAGCAGATCTTTGAAGATAAAATTCTGATGATGAATAAGCTCCATGGATGAAAGTTTGATAAACGTAGCTGTTCCTTCCTCCTTCTCATTATATTTAGAGAAGTAATGTCCATCAAAACCAAAACTTTTCAATGCAGGTTTCAAAACATCATGAAAGTAGTTAGTTTCAACCTATAAGAGAAAAATAAAACATTTTAACAGATCTAGTAAAGAATATATATATATTAAAGCAATGAAAGAAAATATCAAAGATAATTTTTATATCACAAGCTTTTCTGAAACTCACCTGCTATTCTTGTTAAAGTAAAGTTTCTCTTTTACTTAAGAAAAGTGCCAAAAACAATGATGTTTCACAAACAACTAAATTTATTTCTCAATTTGGCAAAAATAATGTAACTAGTCTCTCAAATATTTTCTCCTTTTTGTCATTTAATTTGTAGGGTCTAAATATTTTACATATTTTACATATATTTTACACAATGGATTGAATTATGCCCTGAAAGTAGCTTGACTTCAGGAGTCTTGGTTCACATCTAATGTAGACAATCATCTCCCTAAGATGTTTAAATATTACTTAAAATAATATCCAATTCATCAGAAAAGAAAAAAAAGTTAGCCCAACATTATGACTTTTGCCACAAACTTTAACTTGACATGTTAGGGACAGCTAAAGTAAACTTCCATCAGTGACCCTTCACCCTTTTATTAATCATATAGGCTCATCAACAAAATTGGATGGAGTACCTAGTTTAACATGCAGACTATTAGCTCTTCAAATGAAATAATTGTTTGAATGGTCAATTAAATGTTAATGTATTTCACACAATTCTGTGTAATAAATTTTCCACAATTTACAATCACACATCAAGTAATGCCTCACTGGAGGATTTTACCTCTTGCAAACATATAATATCTGCCTCCTTATGATGTTTCAATTCCATCATGAGTTTCGGATGCCTTTCATATGTACCTCGATGCCCAGACGGGCAGAAAGGATATGTGAGATCATCAAAATTACACTCAGCAAGGATGTTGTAGGACACGACTGAGATTTCTTGACTGGTGTTGACAGAATTACAATCCCTGCTTTGCCAGTCCCTCTGCAAGCAGGCAGCCATTGTTGATATCATTCACAATGTTTCTTAGATCAAACAATTTCTGTGCAAAAAAAAGAGGGTAAATGAAGTAAGTTATTAACAACTTTTGTGACAAAAACAAAATTTCAGAGTGCCAGGACCAATATACCCAAAATGACCTCTTGTCACTAGCCTTTTCTCCCTATGTGCCATCTACGTAAACAAAATGAGGAACATGGTTAAAAATGGTTGGAAATCAGTTTGTAATTATTTCCTCTTGTAGTTGCAGCTGCTAGTCATAGTATGTTCTGTAGTCATACATAATTTACAGTCATCACAGCATGTTGCATGGAGCAGATACTTTCAAATCAATGGGAAAGTTGTATTTTCCTTGACAAAGGTTCATGTAGTTTTTGTCAAACTGTGAGTGATCCTTCCACAATCTGAAATGGTTCTTGGTTTAATTTCAAAGACCACTGAAATTGAAAAGCCTTGCTCTACAGTTTCTACAGGAATTTTTCCTTTTCTGTCAATAGCAGTGCCATTAACGCAAATGTTATCTTTATGGTGACTTAAAAGGACAAAGTGGGAAAAATTAACTTAATATAATAATTCATGACACTAGACGTAGCCTACCCCAACCAGTTCCGTGGCTTAGCCTAGTCTACAGATAGCCCACTGTATATAGCTAGGCCTTGACACAATATATCAGTAACAAAAAAAATGGGATTATTTACTTAATTTACGAAAAAAGTAGAAAATGTATACGTCATAAATTACCAAACTTGGAATAATTGTGAAACTTGTTGGAAATTAAATGAGCAATGCGAAAAAGCCTGTGTTACGTGAACTGTGAGTATCGAAGAGTATGGGTTTCGTTTCTGATTATTGCACCCATGATTGCTGTGAAACTCGCTTCCGGTATTTCGTCATTTCTGTTGTGGTAATGCACCGTGTGCGATCGCCTCATTTATGCCCGCGTTGAAGTTAGCTATCAGCTACGTTCATCATTTTGTCACTGTGCTGCATTATTTCTGCAGTGTACGATTTTTACACACTAGTCCATATCAAAATAAATGGGCCATTAAGCCCAATTGCAGAAATAGAAGCGCGCTAGCTTCGGCATAACATTTGGTGTCGTGTATCTAGTCTTTGCTACGTTCTTTAGTACCTGGGAACGGAAAATCGAAGTACAGTAGGTTAATTTAAGAAGAAATAGGAAGGTCAACCTTTTACCAAGGTTTCCATTCCCAGTCACCGTGTGCTTTTGAAACTCTGTCTACGATTACGGGCGACATGAGTGATAGTAAGTAGAAACCTCACATGTAAAATAAAGACCATACTTTTGCTAACAATACACAAACATAAATAACAGCTGTGGGCTAGGCCTAGCCCATCGGTAGTAATGTTTGTAAACTAACGTTACACCTTTGCCTAACTTAGGCTAACGTAGCAATTGGCTTAAATTGGAAGAATTTTAAAAGGGGTACTTCTCAAAAAAGGAGCATTATTACACTAAATGGATTGTCATGCTGTACAAAGAAAATTTTAGCTCAAAATACCTCCGACATTGCAGGAAATAAACAATAATAAGAGTATTGTGGTGCGCTTACCAGTCAAAACGTCCCGTTACCAAAACGTCCCCATACCAAAACGTACCCGTTTTGGTCAAATCGCCCCGTAAGTCAAAATGTCCTCGTCTATCACATTCATTCACAGTTGTGAATATTTATTAATTTTAAGTTATAATTTGGCTAAGTTATCGGCAAGCAGGTTGCATTACAGGCGCTAAATAAATCATGAAGGACTATATCGTTTAATTATATTTGGTATGAAAAAGGTATACGCTATATGTTTTTCAGTGAATTAACGAATTAAGGAAAACAAAAAATATTATACAAGAGGAATTCAAAAAGAATTTGGATGCGTATACTATTCAATATATTTTTAATTGAGTGAAATCACTTATCGTTTATTTTTACGAAGTAAAATTTTGTCACGGGTTCGTGCCCCTGTTGATATTTGACATTTTGAAGTATAGAATATATCGTTCGATTACCTGTAGTGTGGTAACGTTACATGTTTTACTCAAAAATGATACTCAAAAATGTTTCCGCCCTCATAACAATCAATTCCCACTCCTAAAAACTGTGTTTTCAACCTAAACTATACTTATCCTTACTCTTTGATTTGATTTGAACTAAAAACATCCACACTTGCATTCCAACTGATTATAAAAGCGGGGACGTTTTGACTCACGGGGACGTTTTGACTGCGGGGACGTTTTGGTAAAAAGCGGGGACGTTTTGGTCTTAAAAAAGCCGGGACGTTTAGGTAAAGGGACGTTTTGACTGGATACCTGTATTACATAGACAAACTTTCAAGGGAAAGATTGAGATAGGTGGCTGTAGCTTCCTTCAACCTGAAAAGAGGCTTTAATGATATTTCCTGCTTTAAGTTAAATTTTACTTTTTGGAGTACTGAGTCAAAGGAGAAGGGAGGGGAGCAAACGTTCCCATATCGTCTTCAAGGACCTCAGGGCCATATCCCCTCCAAGTGCTTAGAAGTATATAGCCTAGAACAAAATATACAACTTCTTGAGGTCATTGAAAAAAAGCACTACACAAAATATAACAAATTAACACTTACAGGTAGCGTGGTTTGACTGTTAGATGGGATGAATAGACACAAATACTAGAACTGTACGACTTGATTCAGAGTCTCTCAGCTTCAGCTCAGACTGTGATCAGGTGAATATAAGCAAACACACAGTGCTCATTATAATGACCAAAGCATAAACAGCCACAACCATCTCTAAGTTTGTCATGTACTGACTGTCTAAGAGACAGTCAAGAAACGATTTTCTGTAGACTTAAAATATTGTTTGGTTTACCAAACATTCTTTCACCATCAAATATACCTAAAGTTTTGAACACACAACAGGTCTAGACTAGGCTAGGTATGTAGGCCTAAACTAGGTTTAGGGCTAGCCAAGGTCTGTAGGCCTATTTATAATTTGTTGATAGTTGTCAAAAGAGATGTTTTGCAATCTTTACAAAACATTAATGTCTTAAAGCAAGGATTGTATGAATCACTGGAAGAAATGAGAGGAAAGTCTCAATCTTGAGGTTTCAACATAACATTCTAGTCCAATACAAGACATCTATACAAGACATTACTCTGCAAGTTGGCTTGCAAATTGCTTGGTGGCTTGGTGTGTTCATTGGCTCATTTTTTCAGTTGTCGTTGTTGTGGATTATTCATTTTATATGGAATGTTGATTTGTATGTTTGGAAGGCTTCAGCTCTTTGGTAATATGCATTTATATTTGTATTGAAATGAATGTGTCAAATAGTACAATAAAATAACTGTACAGATCTTATTATGAAATAGCACAAAATCTTAATCACACAGGAGTTACATTGACCAGTATACAGTACTGCACAGCTTACTTCACTTGGAGAGTTCACAGCATAACTTAATATTATGCTACATCACACGTACATTGATAGGAAGTATACATTTTAAATTTGACCCATAATTTTTTCACTATGACTGGAGTGACATGTCTGGTACATATAACATAACATTTTCATATCCTCTGCCATTTTTCTCATTGAAATTTTATCCCGATATTTCACACAATTTTAACAGATACAAAGAGAAGTCAACCTCCCTGGACTGCTCCAGATGGATGCGATGAACCTAAGCTCAGACTTTACAACAGTCTGACAAGGAGCAAAGAAGTCTTCATACCTCAAAACGGAAAACAAGTCAAGTGGTATAGCTGTGGTCCCACAGTGTATGATTCTTCTCATATGGGCCATGCAAGGTAGGGAACTTAATGTCAGAGCTGAAGTACATGAGTCTGTAATTGTACTTAAATAGAATATCTCTCCATTGTTTGTACTCAGAGAAAGTAAAAACTCATGCACTTGTACTCTTTATAGATCTTTCTCCCTTGTTTGTCCTCAGGGAAAGTAAAATTTATGCTTTTTATAAATCTTTCTATTAGTTAAGCCTTAGACTTGGGGGTGATATCATACTCATCAATTTCTAATCACAATACTTTATGATGGTGTGTCCTTGGCTTGAGAAGCTATCAAGAAATATCAAAGAAATGTGCCTATAGTAATATTGGTTTGGAATGCTGTTATTTTACAACATGTGCATGTGGGAAAAGCCCAATGGCTACCAAGCTTACATGCTTCACGTTGATTTCATCCAATTTACACCATTACCTCATTTTAGATTGTTTTTTGTGGAAGAATATTTCAGGAGGAAAAACTGTGGATGAAAAGCCCACTTTACTATTGCAGGCTTGGGCTCTAACTTACTACCTCAGTGAAACTGGGTTCAGTGCTTCTAATGCCACTGCCTTTACCCACTAAGAGATCTATGAAAAGTCCACCTTACTAAATGCAGGCTTGGGCTCTAACCTACTACTTCAGTGAAACTAGGTTCAATACTTCTTATTCCACTGCCTTTATCCACTAAGCCATGGCACTGATTTTTCTGTAGTCCTTGATTTAGGAGGGGCTATAGGGTGAAATAAGTGTCTTATTTTTGTGTAAATTCAAAGCTGCTCAGGTTGAGTACAGATAGGTCGACAGTGTTGACTGCAATTTCAGTGTGCTAATATTACTAAGCATTCAGAAGTACTTTTATGTGAGGGGGGATGGGGAGGGTTGACCCCAAATTATTGTCAGGACATGGAGTAGTGTAAAATTAGACAATTAAATGTCTTAGTTTAGAGGAATGCTATAGATGTGGGTAGCTATAAAAAAAATGCTTTGTTGACCTTTGTTTGACCTTCTAGGCTGTTCGGTTGACTTTTAAGTTTAATATAAACAAGTTAAAGTAATTAGAATAAACATTTCTCTTTTAAAACGAGTTTATAAAAAGTTTCACCTATCGTACTCATCTGAAGAAAAGCTGGCAATGAGTTTTAGACCCACTCATGTGTTTTTAGACCCACTCATGTGTTTTTAGACCCACTCATGTGTTTTTTAGACCCACTCATGAGTTTTAGACCCACTCATGTGTTTTTAGACCAACCCACCATGTTTCAGATGAGCATCACCCTGTATATTTCCCCATACTTTCAACAAGTTCAGTCAACACTGTGTGAGTGTGTTAGGCTACAATCTTGCAGCATGCTCATTGTTGTTTTTATAGACTGTAAGGTGAATAAAACAACTAGGAGGATAAAGAATCTTCTAAGTTTACTCTGTACACTACTGAATAAAAAGTCATCCCCCCAGTTAACCCTCCTGGCTAAAACTACTATCATAGAAGCTGTGAACTTATCTTTCCCTTTCCTAACCAATTATTCACAGAGATTGAAGAGATATTAATTAATTAAACAAAATCACATACAAGGGAGGGAGGGAAACATGAAATTAGGATGGCAGTAGATGCTTGATTAGTATTGAGTCAAGCATACTAATGTTTTGTTCTTCGTTAACAGGATATATCATCAATTCATTAATTCATACTAGTATTATATAATCTATTCACGTATCCATCTCAGCATCATCAGGATATTATAATTACTGTATATTTAATCTTTACCTATATACTGTATTATATATATTTGTACATATTTCTTTTCTTTTCTACCAGGGAGTCTCCTACCTTGTTATGTCTTTTTAAGACTTTAAAGGAGGCTTCCTTTCCCATTGTACACAATTAGGGATAAAAAAATAAATGAATTATAAAAAAAATTAAAAGAAAAAATCAATTGAAGAGAAAATTTGCTTTAAAACAATAAACAGTAGTTTGAGTGATGATGTGTCTTGACTTCAGTCCCCAGATACTGTTTGATACAATCTTTAAAGTCTGAACAGACTTTTATCTCCTCAGCCCTTTTATCTCACTGCCCTTTGTTTTGTCTAATTGTACACTGTCTCTGTCATTAAATGTGCCATAGCTTAGTCCATTTTTGCTTTCAGTTTGTCTCTGGAGAAGATTCTATTAGGATCAAAATTATTAGGCATTTTGCAGCAGATCAGTATTTTGTTAACAGATTCATGGCTAACGCTTTGATAACTGTAAATAGTATCAAATTCCTTTTTATAATTATCTAGTGCATACATGTAAACAAATACATACATATACAAACATAGTATGGTTGAGAAATATGATATCTCAACCATACTAAACTTTTGTTTTTAATCATCTAAGCAATATATTAACCTCTCAAATACAGAGCCCTTCTTTGAATTATTAAGTAAGACCATTTAAAGACAGATTTTGACATCACCCCAAGAAACATTTTACCACATTTGCTTCTCCTTAGCATTAATGAGTCAACAATTTCTCTTCCCACACTAGATCATACATCTCCTTCGACATTCTACGGCGGGTTCTTACTCATTATTTCAACTACGATGTCTTGTACGTCATGAACGTGACAGACATCGACGACAAAATCATCAAACGAGCCCGAACCAATTATCTTCTCGAGAAATATTCCCAGGAAATGAAGTGTCCCAATGAAGTAATATCCAGCATGAACGAAGCCCTAAAGGTTTGTAGTTATAAATCATTTTCAGCTATCATTTTATACAGATATCTCGGAGCTATTTCTTCAATTATCTTCTCTCAAATCTTTTGCTCATCTTCTACTTCTTTTCTTCATCCCTTCATCGTCTTAATCAGGCTTTTGGCCAAGCTGAAGCTGAATCAAGCTTTACATTTGTGGGAATAAGTTTAAAATCATTTCTTATTATTCTGGTGTACCATGAGGAACATCTGTTATTATAATGGATTCGTTAACTTGTTAGTCTCCTACAGCTTATCGTAACTAATCCCTTGGGAATCTGCTTTCACAGAAATTGTCGCCAAAATTTTTTTCTTGATGCAATCAGTACGAAAGCTGTCTGAGCTGTTGTATATAGGGGATGCTATTGAGATATAAAACCAAAAAACAGCTGAATGTAGAGACTTAACTGTAAATAAGTATTAAAGAGATATTTGAAAGTATATTTGAGAGATATTTGAGAGTATATTTGAGAGATATTTGAGAGTATATTTGGGATATATGTAAGATATAAAACCACAAACAGCTGAATGGAGATACTTAACTGTTGATAAGTATTAAAGAGATCTTTGAGAGATATATGCTCATGAAGAAGTTTTGTTATTACTTTTTCCTATACAAAAGTGCAACTCATATTTATTTCATGTAATTTGGAATGTTTCATTGAAACCAGTGTCTAATTTCCGGCAGAAGGCAAAAAGGAGTCTGTGTGGTCATGTTGATGTGTGTGAGTGTGCATGCTAATGGTTAAGGTTAGGGGTATATATTTATATATATATATACTTATGTAATATATATGTAAGTAATATAATATATATTTATACTATAATATGTGTTATATTGTGTATTCAATATATAAATATATATTTTATAATAATCTTCAATCTGATTCTTGAAAATTGAATTGCACAGAGCAAGAAAAGTGCAAAATAAATGTGAAGGTGTACATAAAACTTTCCCCACTACTTAATGTAAATTAACTCTGGCAGTGAAGCCAGGATACCTTCGATTTAAATATTGGTCTCAATTCCTGGTAGATTTTTTAAATACTAACTGATGGTCCTTTTTTCATTGTTAATTTTATATTGTTTTCCAACCTTGTTCTCTTTTTCTTAAATTTTGTCTAATACTGTAGCTCTTTGATGCAAAGATGGCAGCTGAAACCAGTCCTGAAAAGTTGGAAATGTACAAGAAGTTTCTGTCAAAGGCTCAAGCTTGTCTAGAAAACTTGAAGCTAGCTGTGAAAGATAGTAAAGGAGGAGACAAGATCAGAGCTGTAATGGAGGTTAGAATGAAATACTTTTAAACACAGAAAATCCACATTACACCAAGCAGTTTTTCATACATATTAAGTAGACTATGGTTACACAGTATGGAATGCATTACTTTGAAGGTATTATGATTTCTGGAGCCATCAGCAAAGTAATGGCAATGTAGGGATCAGCATTAATTAAATGATCACCATCAATTAAAGAATCACCACCACTTAAAGGATGGATAGCTCAGTTTATGGAACACAGGATTTGTAACCCTTAGGTCATTGTCTTGAATTCTGTTTTATCAAAAAAATTCTTTGCACTTTTCAAGTTTCATAATTTTTTTGTCAGACAACCAAGGCTATAATGTGAGGTTCTCTAAAGGACAACCAGATTATTTACTTAATGTTTAGTTTAGTTTTGGTTTAATAAACTACAGATATCATGAATATGCAACAGCAATTGCCACATTGCTATGGTAAAAAATAAAATTAATATGTAAACCAAACTAAACTGTCGGTAACATATACTAATCCAATCACCCAGTTTGGACAAGTTATTCTATACTGTAGTGTCATATCCCGCTTCAGAGCACTCGTATTGTCAGTACGAGCAATATGAATATCATGTTTCTATCAGATCAAGGTTAGGAACTATTTATACCGTCAATACCAGTGCTTTGAGAGCATGATATTGGAGTACGTTTAGAGAGGTATTAGCATTAGGGAATTGTCCCAACTGGCTGAGCCAATGATAGCAGGAAGATATCATGAATATGCAACATTTTATAAGCATGTCTAGTTAGTTTTGACAGTATCGTAATGCTAATACCACTCTATACTGTGCTCTCTATCATGCTTTTTAGCACTTGAACTGACAGTCCGAACAGTTCCTGACCTTTATCGAATAGAACCAAGAATAGTCATATGTGCATTCAGCCACAGCTTTCATTACACATTATTCTTCAAACTGGAAAACCATTTTTGCTATTTGAAAAACAAAGAAAGGACGTCCAGTTGTTGTTCCAGAGACAACCAGTAAGCATTTTGAAAAATATTCTAACAACCTGTGTTCATAAAATTAATACATAAGCCTAAAAACTTGAGAAAGTTTGAATTAAAATGATTAGTATTATAAATAGAATACTTGATTTATTCAGCCCTGGTCTGCCTTGAAATAGTATTGTGCACAAACATCTTCATTTCACATAATACCACACTAATACTTTTGTTGCTTTTTCAATGTTTTCATACTACCATGATTATATATCACAAATGAACCTAGGATGTGTGATTCCTGGTACATGCAAGGTACGGTGGCTTCTGATTGGCCAGATCTCCACCAATGAAGTGGCTATATAGGGATCACTGAAAGCATAGCAGATAGGACTTATATATCTATGGTCACTGGTTTGAACTTACAACTTGCCCATAATTTCTCTACTCTCCACAAATTGCTTAATATTCTTTGTGATTTTTTTTATTTTTGCAGACCGTAATCAAAGATGGCAAAGATCCAATGGCTGATTGGCTAGACTTGAAAAGAGGAAGTGAGGTCACCGATAAAGCCATTTATTCAGCTCTTACAAAACATTTTGAGGAAGAATATCACAAAGACATGGCCTCTCTTAATGTAAGTTTCTATGATTATGAACCTTCTAATAATTAATCAACTTAATTGTAAATAATCTTTCAAGGCAACATATTCTGCAGTAATAAAAAAAATGCTTGTTATCTGAGTCCTTTTTTTTGCTGTTGTTGTTGCAGGTAATGCCAGCAGATGTTTTGACCAGAGTCAGCGAATATGTTCCCGAGGTTGTGGAATTTATTCAGAAGATCATCGACAATGGCTTTGCGTAAGTATTTGATGTTCAATAGTTTTTGGTTTACCAATCGTCAAACAATTTCTTAACTTTTAATAGATATACATTTGGAATTCTGTTTTCTTCCAAAATACAGATATGAAGCGAATGGTTCTGTTTATTTCATGACCTCAAAGTTTGACTCGGAAGAAAAGCACAGTTATGCCAAACTTGTTCCTGAAGCGTTCGGTGATGAGGCTGCTCTGAAAGAAGGCGAAGGAGACCTCAGTATATCCCAGGATCAACTTAGCGAAAAGAAATCTGCCAATGACTTTGCCCTTTGGAAGGCCGCAAAACCGGGAGAACCGACTTGGGACTCACCTTGGGGGAAGGTGAGGGGACAGATAATTGCACATTGATAAACATTTCAAGAGATAATATTTTGTGAGCTATTTTGTATTAGGTTGGTTTGCTTAGTTGAAGAAAGGATCAGGAGGAATAAACAGTCATCATCTGGGACCATATGAAGGAAAGTTTAGCACAGGATGCTAATAATATTCCTGTTGCAATGCATAAAATAAATATATATGGATTCTCAAACCCATTGAAAGTTTCAAATAGCACAACTGACTCAATCAAATCTTTCAATTCATGCACAACCCTCTGGGAAAAGCATGTTTTCACAAAGATTTCATCTGCTGTATACTCCTGTGTATTCCCACCGCTGAACAAGGTGAAAATGAATATCAATTTATCAAAGCCATGTCTACCAGAGGCATGGATTATTGCCATAAAAGATGCTTAAAAAGTTGAGAAATTCTGTTGCTTTATAGAATCTAGATCAACACATTTAAGGATACTTTACCTGGCCTAGCCATCTTTGGATATAGGAATTAGGGTTGAAACAATAATTATCATTATTACTATTGGGTTAACTATGGAATTTCTTTGCAGATGAAAGACTTATAGAAAGATTTATAGACCTTGAAGAGAACATTTCTTATAGTGAACTTTGATTGACTCCTCAGAAAGTGAGTGACAACATATGAATAATCAGCACATCTGTTCACATAGTGTTGCCAAAAATTCTTTCAACCCTGTTCAAACCATTTGGAAAATTGATTTTTTTTATTTAAATTTTGACTTCTTTGTCTCAAAATTTGAATCCTTTTCTCTCTAACAAACAGGGCAGACCAGGTTGGCATATTGAGTGTTCGGTTATGGCCAGCTGCTTGTTGGGTGATTCCATGGATATCCATACAGGGGGTGTTGATTTAAAGTTTCCCCATCATGACAATGAGCTAGCCCAATCTGAGGTAAGCCCTCCATGTTTTCTATATTGATTGAGTAAATGGGAAATTTATACAACAAGATAGTTATTTAATATCTTGTATTGCCTGTGTCCTGTAATATCATGTATTTCCTGTGTCATGTAATATCTTGTATTTCCTGTGCCATGTAATATCTTGTATTTCCTGTGTCCTGTAATATCCTGTATTTCCTGTGCCCTGTTTTCCTGTGTCCTCTGTATTGATTCACTTGTGTTAGTATCTCATTAACAGAAATAAATTTGAAACAACATTTCTCATTTTGGTCACTAAGTCAGAATATCTTTATTCACAGCGGAGCAGACTCGCCTACTAGCTCTATGAAGTTATAAAGTGTCCTACATCTGCCACAAAAAAAAAAGAAAACCATATATACTTCTAGTTATGCTCTTTAAAGGGGTCATGAGTGTCAGCTGTTTGGAGAGAAGAGGAGTTATTATTATAGTATCATTATAGTATATAGTGTTATATTATATATTATATGTAGTATAATATATAGTATTATACTAGTATATAGTGTTATAGTATCATTATAGTATATAGTATTATATTATATAGTTTATGTAGCATAATATATAGTATATAGTATTATAGTATCATTATAGTATATAGTATTATATTATATAGTATATGTATTATGATATATAGTATATAGTATTATACTAGTATATAGTATCATTATAGTATATAGTATTATATTATATAGTATATGTAGTATTATATATAGTATTATACTAGTATATAGTATTATAGTATTGTTATAGCATCATTATACTATATAGTGTATGTAGTATAATATATAGGATTATACTAGTTGATAGTTTCATTATAGTATCATACAAAGTAGGCTGTGAAAACAAAAGTGGCCGCTCCATACACTTGCACAATTGTGTTAATGAGATTGGTTTCTTTCAGATATTGAAACAAGCCACATAAACTTAATGTTATTGGACAACACATCTAATGGCTCCTTGTTGTTGGTACTTTTTAATTCCCGGAATTGATATTATGCTCACGTGGGGAATATTCCAGTGTGATCCAAATAATACCGTGCATTACTCTCTATGTCAAACTAATTGTCCTTACAAATATACTCAATGATCATCAGACCTTAGTACAACTTGAACAGTGTGCACCAATGGTAGCAGAAATACAACTGTTTTCTGATCACCTTGAACAGCCCAAGCATGAAATCACTTCTTTGTGGGAGCCAAAGCTACAAATATACTCAATGATCGTCAGACATCAATACAACAGTGTGTATCATGGTAGCAGAAATACAACAGTTCAGCCCAAGCATGAAATTACTTCTTTGTGGGAGTTAAAGCTTACAACTTTGCATAAGAATGACACCCCTCCTGAGAAGTCCTCCAGTTAGGTCTTTGGGATCATGGACTTGTTTTTGATACGGCAAACAGATTCAAGATCATCGTAGTTATTTCGTCTTCTTACCCCGCAGGCTTACTACGGAAACAACCACTGGGTTCGATACTTCCTTCATTCGGGTCACCTGACCATAGAAGGATGCAAGATGTCTAAATCGTTGAAAAATTTCATCACCATTCAGGATGCCCTCAAGAAGTACACCTCACGCCAAATAAGATTCATGTTCCTGTTGCACTCGTGGAAAGATACAATGGATTATTCGGCTAGCACTATGGAATGTGCTCTCCAATATGAGAAGATGGTGAATGTAAGTCTGATCATAGAAGGAAAGGAAAGAAGGTTACCAATATTCAACTCAAACTTACTAGAAAGATTACAATATATTACCAATGATGAAAATGTTTAGACTTTCTCTGTTATACTGGCAGCATTTTAACTCATTTGGGATTTAGTTTTGGATGTACTTTTACCGTCAACTTGAAGAGCTACTGTCTCTATCAAGGTACTGATAAAAGACTGTTGAAGCAAAGTTTGGCATGATGCCAAAATATAGGTGATCTTTAGAGTCACATGTTTACCAAGCTATGGGTCATCAACTGTTTACATCTGGTCACAAGCCAAATAATGGATAAAAATACAATTAACTGGCAATGAATATTCCAAATGGAATCTCACAGTAAACGTCCTCCCTTTCATGCCATGAGTTGTTTACCAAGTTATGATACATGTGTCTGCTCTTGTTTACTTAGTTTCAGTCAATTTTCCATTTAATCATCAAACACCACAGAGAATATATTTGGTGATTTTCTAAATTTATGGGTGGCAGCTACAGTAGGCCCAGGACAAAATTTTGATGTACTGTACACGGTGTTTGTCTCAATGGAATTTCTTAGAAGACATGTTATTAATATCAAGGTGCATGCCTAAGATAAAGAAAACAAATGTCTGGAATGTTCTTTATAATAATAATAATAACAGAGATTTATAGTGCGCACATATCCACCCTACAGGGTGCTCAAGGCGCTGATTATTACCCCTGGTCATTGGTAACTTGTCACACCCACACACCAAAGTGTGCACAATTCAATCAATCTCTCCTGGGGCACCACAGTGCACCACAGCCACGTGTCCCCCGGGGGACTTCCCATAGGGTGCAGCCACAAACCGGCGCACGCAACTATAATTACAAGTTACCTCGCAGGTCCCCATTTATACACCTGGGTGAAGAGAGGCAATGGAGATAAAGCGCCTTGCCCAAGGACACAACGCAATGATCTGGCCAGGGCTCGAACCTGTAATCCTTAGATCACAAGTCCACTGCCTTAACCACTTGACCACAACGCCCTCCTTGTTCTTTAAGCCCAATATGATGAATTTCTTATACCAAATGTCAGGAGTTTGTATCAAAGATACACTGAATTATTGACCAGAGTTTATTGTCCCAACTAAATCTATTTCAACCTCTTTCATTTGCAGGAATTCTTTTTGAATATCAAAGATATTTTAAGAGATCTACCATCAAAAGGGAGCGAAGCTTTTCAAAAATGGGGCCCCTTGGAAATAGAGCTGGACCAACAGTAAGTCATATGTTTGAATTTAAATAGATAGTTTGATGTTTATTTGCTGTGTTTCCCCCTGAAGCTCTCCCCAAGCTCTGTAAGTTATGTACTTTTTTGTGAGTTGTGTTATTTGTTGATATTTGTTGTTTTAAGTACAGCTTACCTGTCTCCTCAAAACACTTTGCATTCTAACTCTACATATCATCGGTGATGGGATTACCCTTTTAGCACTGCCATGACCCTCCTGACTGGCCAATTCCGGTCTGCCTCCATCTCTATCGTTTTATCATGAAATGTCCTCATTGCAAACATTGAGGATCTGGAATTACGATACCATATCTTTGCTGTCTAGTGATCTCGTGGCATGAATATATTTTGTTTCAAATGTTCCAGTAGAGAAAAAAGAAAGCTAATGAAAGGATTTTGTATACATGACCTTTTGGATTTGATTGAAATAAAAATTATAATAGTGTTTCCATTATTACTGATCACTATTTTTTTGTTTTTATGTACTAGATTCACAGAGTGTAAGAGTAAGGTACACCAGGGCCTGTGTGACTCTGTAGATACAAAAGCCGCTTTGGATGCTGTACGGACTGCCATTGGACAGTGCAATATCTATATACAAGCAAAGAGAGCTTCAAAACAGCCATTTGAAAGAAATATATTGGAAAATTATGCATCTTATGTGACTAATTTGCTACGGGTGAGTTCTCTTATCAGTCACAGTAAAAGTCAGTCACAGTGAGCGTCAGTCACTGTGTGAACATCAGTCAGTGTGAGTGTCAGTCACAGTGAACACGTCAGTCACGGTGAACATGTCAGTCACGGTGAGTGTCAGTCACGTTGAATGTCAGTCAGTGTGAACGTCTGTCACAGTGAACATCAGTCACAGTGAACGTCTGTCCCAGTGAACGTCTGTCCCAGTGAACGTCGGTCACTGTGAATGCCAGTCACGGTGAACGTCAGTCACTGTGAACACAGCAATATCACAGTTTTTTTTCCCTCTTTTCCCTTTTTTTGTATATTTTTCTGGTCAGTCTAATTGTTAAGATGAATCCTGCAGAAATAATCAAGATTGTGAAGAAAAGAGAAGGAATGAAAAGGAAGGATATTTTAGTTTGTAAATCAATTCTTCAAAGATTGTTACAGATATGTCAGTTGTGATTTGCTGTCACAGAAGCAGACAGAACCAATAAATATAACAAAATAATAAAGAAAAGAGAAATTAATGTTGCAGTTGAATAATGTCAATTATGGCATACTTCAGTTGGCATATGAATACCTTAAATTTGCTTATGCCTGATGAGTGAAAGCCCATTAGTGCCTTATAAATGTGTAATCAATCAACCATTCACATTCACAGAAATCAGAAAATAGTTGTTTCCTTAAGGGATCTAGGTCACAAGTAATTCATTAACTACTATATTTTCCTCTTTAGATTTTTGGTACAATTGAAGGGGATCTACCAATCGGCTTTCCAGTGGCTGGGCAAGGCCAGTCAAATGTAAGTATTTTACATTCTACGTATGTGTCCTGTCTCTGTTAAATGTACCTAACTTAGCAACTAACTTACGATCCAAAGCGGTAACCCACTAGCACTGTGCACCCTCTAGTATTTTTATGGCATGATAACTCATGGTTGTCAGTAGCAATGTCATATAAAAAAGTCAGTCTGACAGTGATATTAAAACCCTAACTTTAACATGTAGACTTTGGTTTATATTACCAGAGATTATGGCTGATCATATGATGGACTGATGGAACATTAAACATCCAAAACTATGCAAAAAGGTTCATAGTAGTTGTTGCACCAACTGGTTAGGCTATAATTACATGCAAATCAATCTCTTCATTTGTACGAAATGGAAAACTGGATTAGTGTTCTTTTCGTGAATCTGATTTGATTTGGAATTTGGTTATGTAATCTGATTGAATTATTACTAGCTTCTTTGTTATGGTTCTTCTTACTTTGACAGGTAGAAGAAGCTGTCATGCCTTACCTCAAAACCATGGCCTCCTTTCGAGAAACAGTTCGACAGACAGCAAAGAATCAGAAGGGTACGTACCTTGCAATGTTTGGCGGAAGTGCTTATTACATACACGAACACGTTCCCTTCTAGTATTAAAGCCATTGAAGACTCGCCCCAAACTGCGTGCCGCGCACTGGAAAAGTTAACTTTCCATTGCTTGCAAGTGAAGTTTTTCTCTTGTCGCTACAAAATGCAGACAATAATGAAACGTGATACCTTGTTATCTTTAGCTGGACCTGAGATGTCCATCGCTATCGTTTGTACACTGTGCTGTGGGTATTGACCGCAGCTGTATGTCGACTGTACACTAGTGTCTAATTACCGACGGTATACGCAAGCTGTGTGTGTATTTTCTGGGATCGATGGTGGTGTCTAAAACTTCTGTTACACCTCATTTGAAACTAGGTCAGATGACGGGCATTAGACGTTTCTTCTTGCGCGAGTCTTCACACCCTTTAAACATGAGTGCCACACCTGTAAAATGTTTGAAACTAAACTATTCTCTAAAAACTTCACATATCTGTGTTGGTTATCCATTCTGTCTCTGATTTAACACTTTTCCAGACACCCAGAAGTTTTTATTTTTTTTTCTCGCCTTTAGTTTTTTATTCCTCTATTTTGTTCATCTCCCCGATTTTAGTGACGGAAATCCTACAACTATGTGACGATCTTCGAGACAATGTTCTTCCGGAGTTAGGAGTGAGGCTAGAAGATAGGGAAGGAGAGAAGTCAGTGGTGAAGCTGGTGGACAGGGAAACACTAATGAAAGAGAGGGAAATGGCTTTAAAGGTGAGTTAACAGTAAACCATTCCATCATCTGTTCTTTCACCTGTACATATTCTTAATTTCAATACAGGGGAGACAAAAAGATCTAGAAGGGGAAAATACCATCAAAGTAAATAAATAATGGGAGGATCAGATAAGGATGTCAGTTATACAAGGAAACAAATACAACAACAGGCCTAAAGAATAAGAAGAGATACATCTCATGAATAACCAGAGGGCAATCTAGGTTTTCTGTTGCTGCACCTGCCCTTTGGAATGAACTCCCGATCTGTGTGTGTGACTCCCCCACACTTGAAAGTTTCAAAAGACAGCTTAAAATGTTTCTTTTTCTTCTTAGTGTTTGTTCGATTTGTTTCTATTTTCCTTTGTTAAGCGCTTAGAAACTTTTATGTGTAAAAGTAAGTTGGCCTGACGTTTCGATCCTAGCAGGATCTTCTTCAGAGGCTAAATTCTATTACACAGGCTTTCTAGTGGATAAGCAGTTTGCTAACAGTTTATTTTATTTTGATTTAGAAACTTTTGTATTAGGCACTATATGATTGTTATTTATTATTATGATTATCTGAGCCTTGTACTGAGCATGGTAGATGCCAGATATGTTTCGTTCTCTTAACCACTCTGGAAACAGTGTAAGACACTGTTTCAGGTGTGGTATGTTGATTTTGAATAATAAGTTCTGCAGTTTCACACAGTAGGCACTGCTGGTCTGCTGGGATAATCTCTTCTGTTAATAATGACTCTGTCTTTCTGCAGAGGATTTTGCAGCTAGCTGCAGCTTTTCTATTTCACACAGTGCCTAACAATATCAACATATGATACAGATGATTTTGAAATAAAGTAGCACAGCTGATGCGAACTAAAGATAAACTATAATAATAGTATCGAATAGTTGGTGACCAGTCTTTTATAACCAATTCAGAGGTGCAATGATTTGCTGTTTTTATAACACTTTGGAAACCTATCAGCAGCTCATTGGGTGTAAAGTAGCTGTGTTTTTTACATGTTGACAAGTTCAAGATTGTAAAATTTTATGTTTTGGTTTTAGCCCTAATGATTAGTTTTCACCGTCAGTAATGCATAAACAAAGTTCAACTTAAAGTAGAATTGTCCCTGTTTGTGCTATTAACAATATGATCAACATATTTGAGAGATGTACATCTGCATATCAAGTGTTTTCCAAAACTTTCTTTTCCGTTTTTTTTTTCCCTTCTAAACAGCAAGCGGAGGAGAAAAGATTGAAAAAAGAAGCTGCTAGGCGAAAGGAAGAGGAGAGGCAGGCTGCTAAAGAGGCCCAGAGAAGGATTCCACCATCAGAGATGTTTAAGAAGGATGTTGACAAATATTCAAAGTTTGATGACAAGGTATTTATTTCTGTGCCAAACCTTAATATCTGTTATTATATGTGATCGCAGGTAAAAACAAAAAGGAAAATGCATATGAACACACATGGAAAAATATGTGTATTTGAATGCAGTTTCACAGTGGAAACCTATTGATTTGACATACGTGACAATGTGTGTAGCTATCTGTGGCAAAGCTATGGCCAAAAGCTGTGGCCGAGTGGATATAGGTGGTGGTGTTTGAATCAATGATGGGTTCGAAACCCGGCCAGGTCATAGTAACATGGGTTTTTTCATCCAAGAGCAATCTACAGTTTTCCCATCGGAAATGACTTTCTAAATTGAGAAGATTCCAAATTTGAGTTTAAAATGTTGAATTAGAAGCCACCCGATGTGTAAGTTGTAATCCACAAGCCCTTGCAGGTTGCTTAGGCGTTGAAAAAAACAAACTAATAATAACTGCTGAAAAAAAATAACTGCTGATTGATGGAAACACAGTATTTTTACATTGCACAGCATGTCCCTGCCCCCCCCCCAAAAAAAAACTGATTTCATTATGTGCATTCAATAAACTTGATAATGCGAATTCGTTTTAGAGATTTGTACGGTGCAGATCTATCACACTTCCGCATTAGTTAAAAAATATGTTTGGGAAGAAGAAAAGAAGTCATATCAAAAATCTTTTAAAAAAAATCCTGAACTTAAAGAGTATCTAGAACCACCACAATCTCATCTCTGCAAAATATATGTAACTAAAACCTGCAGCAGATTAATAGCTATAATGGAGATGGCTGTATGCCCATAGAGTACGAGGAATAATACCCATTTTTCAGTTGGCAGACATCACTCGAAACACGGTAAATTACTCTTGAATAACTACTGCTATAAAACCTGGAAAGTGCTTCTGAATGATATTAAAACATGTTAAATCTTATGTAACGTTTAAGCGCAAACTAAAAGCCCACCTAATTGAAAAGTACGCTGACTGAGTATTGAATATCTCATGTTTATTTTTCTCTACTCTTAATTTTTTACCTTCTTTTATTGTTATTTGTTATTTTTTGGTCGCTAGCTCGATAAACTACTATTGTTTTTCTAGTGTCCTGTTTATACTATTCCCCTGTGTTCTATTGTTCTTATGTATAGACGAAATAAATGAAATGAACACTCATAATGCATAAACAGGCCTTAAATTGTATATTTTGCATTTTCAATTGACAGGGCATGCCTACCCATGATGCAAAGGGAGAACCCATCAGTGGGAAACAAATCAAGAAGTTGACGAAGCTCTACCAAGCTCAAGAGAAATTGTATTCCGAGTATCAAAATGGCGGCCAGTAGAAAGTTTGTGCTTACCTATCAATAAATGCTGCTGTCGATCGAGGTCAAAGGCCATCCTTGCGGGTCACAAGGAAATGAAAGCAAGGAGGTTGTGAGCTTTACAAAACATACCTATGAGTGTACTGCAAAACTTGGACTGACCAATAAAGAATTAACTCAACTTTAATCAAGTTATTCTCATGAGGGATACTTTTATCAGTGGCGAAAGAGGATTCAATATTGGAGAAAACACAGAGTTCGAGTTCGACTTTGATTTTGACGGCCAGTCACAAAATTACCTCAAAATTAAAAAAAAAAAGTGCATCCTTAATGCATTTTTTTTCTGACCCACATTATTATTCCTTTGTAATAGTTATTAATTAATTTGAATATATATTACTCGACTACTTAAAGGCAGTTGTACTGTGCCAAATACGCTAGCTTACTTTTCACTAACGAATAGAGACTATTCTAATATATTGAAAGGGGTTAATTTTCAGGACTTTTTACAAACCTGTGTGCCTCCCCTGGATCTACAAACCCTGGATAATTGCCATCTATGACAAATGGTCACTGTTTACAATGAGCCCTGTGGCCATGGTATCAATGTAGTTATACTAGTCATTATTTATCATGTACAACATTGTCCATGTAATGAAACTATCATTATCAACTGTGCATACAATTTAATTTATCCATAACCTCTATAGTGACCCTCCAGGAGTCAATGTCGTGGCCAGTGGAATCATCCCATCGCCCGTCATATTTATATGATTAGCATAACAGTATTCGAACACATACCAGATGAAACTGTCTGCCTGCTAATGCATCATGTTTTATTCCTGAAAACAAAATTATGAATCCCAAAAAGGAATTTTTTTCACTGCTGTTATTTGAAAGTGAGTATTGGTATGAATGAAGCTCAAACATTATCTGTTATTTTTGGATTAATTTTAGAACATTGTGGATTATAGCAGTTATTAGACCAATGCCATCTTCTGCTGGCTGGTGAGGAGTTAGGGAGGGGAGTTAGGGTGGGGAGGGGAGGGATGGGAGAATCAAAATCAAAACCAATTCACTATCAGTATAATAGAAACTTACCATTAAGGTATAAAATATTGGTAATACAAGAAAATATACAAGCAAACATAACAAAACCTTCCTTTACCTCTAGTATGCTTGTTGCTGAAGTCAGGAATATTCCGTTCAAGTAAGCATAAGTTAAATCAAGCCATGTTGTGCTTCCTATTATTCTGCTTTCCATATTTCTTTTAAGCAATTAGAAATTTCTCAATGTTGCTGTTTCATCTGTTAATCAGCTAATTACAGTATCAATCAAAGTAATTTATATCTCTTTTGTGATCAAGTTGGTGACTATAAATAAAACACTTCATCTTACATGTTTTCTTCAATGCTCAATTTCCAGCTAGATTTGTTATATTTCAAAAATTTGTTGCTGGACCCTGTACAGCATTAGTTTCAGTGTTAATATCACATATGGATTCTTAATATATTATTGAGCCTATCCTTTTAAAGTGTAAAGAAATTGTCCACATTTATCAAATAAATAAGTCAAGTCAGCCTATATATTATTTCTCTCTCATAATTTTGGTATTTCCATGCAACCATATACATATTTAACCATTATGTGACCTTTGGTCATTATTCATGTCATTGAATGTAGCCGTCATAAAATAAACCGCGTCACTAACAAACAAGAGCCCAAGGGCACTGTGGTTCCTTGCTTGGGGTATATGACAATACACATAATATTATCAAGCAAGATTGGGCTCAAATAGTCCAAGTAATTGTGGTCCTACATGTACGCATAAAGTAACCAACACTATAGCCAACACTTTTGTGATCACAAAATGTGATCGGATTTTTGATCAAAAGGCACTTTTGAGATCTAAATATGGCGTCGAAAATGTAAGAAGTATAAGGTCACCTACAAGCGGGTCAACAGATATGATAACATTGGTGACCACAGATGACATGACCTTTAAGTTTGAAAATGTTCCAACACCCCATTCACAACTTGTCCCAAATTATCAACCGTGTCACACCTTGGCATTGGGATTTAATTGCATTAAATGTCTGAAAATTAACTTTGAACTTGTATACATAACTTCACACACAAAGGTCACCCGTAGGTCAACCAATTGACATTTTTGATCGGTGAGACCTAAACGGAGCATCAAAACTGTAAAAATTCAAACATGTTTTCTTTGCCCATTTTCTCCCCCTAAAATACTAGTTTTTTAACATTAGCTGACCTTTGGTGACCTTGGATCACATGACCGCTAAGTTTGAAAATATTCCCCTATACCATTCGCAACTTGTCCAAAAAAATCAACCTTGTCACACCTTGGCACTGGGAGTTATTGCATGAAATGTCTGAACATTAACTTTGACCTCCTATAACTTCACACACAAAGCTCATCCAGGGGTCAACCTATTGACATTTATGATCAGAAGGTACCTTTAACATCTGAAAATAGCATCGAAACTGTAAAAATCCCCAAAACACGAAAAGTTCACCAGAGGTCAAATTGAGGTCAAGGTTCACCCAGATGTGGGTGGACAATTGGATTACGTAGAAGCAACTCCCAACCCTAACGGACAATTCGTTCTCAAGTTATCGCAAAAATACTAGTTTTTTATCATTAATTGACCTTTGGTGACCTTGGATCACATGACCGTTAAGTTTGAAAATATTACCCTATACCATTTGCAACTACTCCAAAAGTATCAACCGTGTCACACCTTGGAACTGGGAGTCATTGCATTAAATGTCTGAAAATTAACTTTGACCTTGTATAACTTCGCACACAAAGGTCACACGGGGGTCAACCCATTGACATTTATGATCAGAAGGTACCTTTAACACCTGAAAATAGCATCGAAACTGTAAAAATCCACAAAACACAAAAAGGTCACCAGAGGTCAAATTGAGGTCAAGGGTCACCCAGATGTGGGTGGACAATTGGATTACGTAGAAGCAACTCCCAACCCTAACTGACAATTCGTTCTCAAGTTATCGCAAAAATACTAGTTTTTTAACATTAATTGACCTTTGGTGACCTTGGATCACATGACCGTTAAGTTTGAAAATATTACCCTATACCATTTGCAACTACTCCAAAAATATCAACTGTGTCACACCTTGGAACTGGGAGTTATTGCATTAAATGTCTGAAAATTAACTTTGACCTCGTATAACTTCGCACACAAAGGTCACACGGGGGTCAACCCATTGACATTTATGATCAGAAGGTACCTTTAACATCTGAAAATAGCATCGAAACTGTAAAAATCCACAAAACACAAAAAGGTCACCAGAGGTCAAATTGAGGTCAAGGGTCACCCAGATGCGGGTTGACAATTGGATTACATTGAAGCAACACCCAACCCTAACGGACAATTTGTTCTCAAGTTATCGCAAAAATACTAGTTTTTTATCATTAATTGACCTTTAGTGACCTCGGATCACATGACCGTTAAGTTTGAAAATATTCCCCTATACCATTTGCAACTTGTCCCAAAATATCAACGTGTAATACCTTGGCACTGGGAGTTATTACACTAAATGTCTGAAAATTAACTTTGACCTCATATAACTTAACATACAAAGGTCACCTTGGGTCAACTTATTGACATTTTTGATCGGTGAGACCTAAATAGAGCATCAAACTATACAAATTCAAACATTTTTTTCTTTGCCCATTTTCTCCTCCCAAAATACTAGTTTTTTAACATTAATTGACCTTTGGTGACCTCGGATCACATGACCGTTAAGTTTGAAAATATTCCCCTATACCATTTGCAACTTGTCCAAAAATATCAACCACGTCACACCCTGGAACTGGGAGTTATTGCATTAAATGTCTGAAAATTAACTTTGACCTCGTATAACTTCGCACACGAAGGTCACACGGGTGTCAACCCATTGACATTTTTGATCGGAAGGTACCTTTGGTATCCAAATCTAGCATCAAAACCAAACATTTTCTTTTTTGCTCGTTTCCTCCCAAAATAAGCACATTTTTTCTAATGTGACCTTTGACCTTTTGACCTTGGTTTCAGATGTAGTTTAATCTCCTGATTCCAAAAAACAAAACGACAAGTCTGTACAACCATCCTAACTCCGACCGAAAAACTTTGACCCCATATAACTTCGCACATAAAGGTCACACGGGGTCAACCTATTGACATTTATGTTCAGAAGGTACCTTTGACATCTGAAAATAGCATCAAAACTGTAAAAATCCCCCAAAACACGTAAAGGTCACCAAAGGTCAAATTGAGGTCAAGGGTCACCCAGGTGCGGGTCGACAATTGGATTACATTGAAGCAACTCCCAACCCTAACGGACATTTCGTTCTCAAGTTATCGCAAAAATACTAGTTTTTTATCATTAATTGACCTTTGTTGACCTTCGATCACATTACCGTTATGTTTGGAAACGATGCCTTACCCCATTCACAACTACTCCCAAAATATCAACCATGTCAGACCCTGTCAATGGGAGTTATTGCTGTTTTTAATATATTGGTTTTTGGCATCTAACTGACCTTTGGTGACCTTTGCGGGCACCAAAAACAATAGGGATCTTCCTCTTACTATGGGCTATCCACCCAACAAGTTTCATCATGATACATCATTTCCTTATTGAGATATCGTGTACACAAGCCAAGCGTCACATACACACACACACACATACACACACGCACACACACACACACGCCAAGTTGAACGCATAGGTTCCTTGCTTTGCAAAAAGCAAGGAACCAAAAAATAGAGATAAAAATATTAATATAAATAAAAAAACTTATCTGGTTTGATAGTTGTTATTACAGTGGATTGACTTGCTTTTATGCCGAAACTTTTGGGTTTATTCAAGCTGTCACTTTATTCTACGTAGCTCTCGTAAAATAATTCATGACCCACTATAAAATAATATATGCATACATCAAATAATATGGTTTTATTCCAACTTTATTTTATAATCTTATCTGATGTCATTCCTCAATTTAACATCACATATTGCCTGGTCCTGTGCTAATATCATATTGGCATGTCATTTAACTCTGTTTTCAGAATGTGTTTTAACGTGACCCACCCTACAGATAGAAAACTTTACAGCTAAACTTTGGTATACAGACTCGAACAGACCACTACAGGAGACAAAACCACATCAACCTCCACCTGCACCTCCACTTTTTCACATACCACTGAAAACTTATCGTCCGATCCTACAAAACCACATATGGCTGGCCTGCCTGCAGGCTCACACGCGGCCCACTTTGATGCCTGGGACTAAATCAATAACACGGTAAATACCGCATAGCCAGAAGAGTAGAAGAACCAAACAGAATAACAGAGAATAATTCAATAACTAGAAGAACAAGTCTGAGTTACTCAAGTAATGACTCCATTACACAACACTCAAGTAATGACTTCATTACACAACACTCAAGTAATGACTCCATTACACAACACTCAAGTAATGACTCCATTACACAACACTCAAGTAATGACTCCATTACACAACACTCAAGTTATGACTCCATTACACAACACTCAAGTAATGACTCCATTACACAACACTCAAGTAATGACTCCATTACACAACACTCAAGTAATGACTCCATTACACAACACTCAAGTAATGACTCCATTACACAACACTCAAGTAATGACTCCATTACACAACACTCAAGTAATGACTCCATTACACAACACTCAAGTAATGACTCCATTACACAACAGAAATGCAGCTGAATATCTCACTTAAAATCCTTGACTTATTACTAGGTCAATTATCTATTATAAAGTTCAGCTCCATATATGACGGGAAGGATTTCAACCAATGAAATGAAGGAATGATTCTGTAGTAGGATTTCATCACGTCGAATCCAACAGCTCCCTCAGTAGCTCCAGACAGGTGATATCTTTACCTTCTTCAAATTTATCCTGAAGAGCTTCCTGGACATCCTCATTCTATACAGGGAGAAACAGAACAACAAAGTTAACAGACTGCTCATCTACTGCAAAAGACTGCCTGACTTTGTGATCCAAGCATGATCCTCAATTCATTTTATACAGGGAGACACAGAACAACAAAGTTAATAAGCTGCTAATCTACTGCAAAAGGCCTATGCAAACGTTAGAGGGCCTGACATTGTGATCCAAACAAAAGCAAACAAACAAAGGAAACAGAAAAACCAGACATCAAAACTGCATTGAAGTTTCGATTACTTCTTTGCAATATACTGGTGCTTATTCACCAGAAACAGCTATTATAATATAAATGTCCTGATTTCTACCATGAGATATGCTATCATGTTTAAATGGTTTCCAGAGTTTGACTGCTGGTGACCCAGATGACCTTTGACCTCTACCGAAAGCAATTCAGTTTTTCTATTCAATATAACGCATCCGCATGCCACTTGTAAACACTATATCTCAAGTTAAATCCCCATGCTTCCTAACTTGAGATATAGTGTTTACAAGGATTTCAGTGTTTGACATCTGGTGACCTCAGATGACCTTTAACCTCCACATTAAACAATAAACTTCTTCTCAATATGATTCATGCACATGGCAAGGATAACAAGATTTCCACAATTTGACCCCTGGTAATGCCAAATGACCTTTCATCTCCACCAAAAGTAATAAGGGTCTTGAACTCAATGTGTCACAACTACATACTAAATATGAAATTATTCCAAGCTTTCCTTCATGAGATATGGTATTTCCATGTTTCCACAATTTGACCTCTGATGACCCCCAATGACGTTTGACCTCCCAGAAAACAATAGGGTTCTTCCACTCAATGTTGTATTCCTCCCCCCCCCCCCATTTCATACCCTACCATCATGCCCCTGCAACAAAAAACTTGGGACTTTCAATTATTCATATTGACAGGAATAATCTTATATTACAAAGCAGAGACTTTTTGATTCTGCTTTGTAGTTTTAAGATTATTCCTGTCAGACATTGTCCTGAAAATGTCCACAATGCTGTGCCAAACTGCAGTCAACAAGCATTGTCACCAACTTCCCCAACAACCATCCTTACCCCATTTCATTCAACAACACTTTGATTTGTAAATTCTGTCCATGCACATCCTCTCCCCCCTGTCCCCCCTCCCCTTTAATTTGTACGCAGGCCACATTGTGGATAGTAATACACCTGAAAGAACTGATTATAATTAGGTGGAGCTCTTTATGTTTGAAAACAATGCACATATACATGATCATGTTGCTTAGTCTAACATTCATGTTCACCTGTACAGATAGATCAAGAAGCAATCGAGCAAATGACGTCAACGATGACAGTAGAAGCTGTGTAGTAGAGTCGACCGCTGTCCCTTCTGATGCATTATGGGAACTTTCACAATCTCCAGTTATCACCGCTACAGGATTAGTTTCATTTTCCTTTGAAGCATTATTAGAGTTTCCATCCACATCATTATCCAAAATCGCTCCAGAGTTCTGTGAAAGTTCTCGTTTGTAATCTCTCTGAGCGACTTGGAAAAGTTTGAGGAGATTTTTCAGGAGTTTCTTGGAGGTAGAATCTGCAACAGAGAAAAAGAAAATACTAAAAGCAGCTGTCTTGAACCCCTGGCCATCTTTAAAATGTTACCAAACAAAAGCACTTGAGAGTAGTGGAAAAGAAGCATCTGCATTTGAAATTTTCATTTGAACCAAGTACTTAGCAAATGAGACTTATTAATTTGGATTGGTTGATGGTAGTGATTAAGTTATCAATTTTCGATGATAGGGTAATAAATTTAAATAATCACCTACTATTTATGTATAGGGAGGATGGTGGGGGGTGGGTGGGGTGGGGAAACGGTTGTACCTGCATACTATTGTTTCCCTCGGTTATGTTACAGAAGGGAACAGAATCTTTCTTGGGTGCTTTCGTCGCAGGAGGCACAGCTTCCCTGCTCTTCCTTAGTGTCCATTTTGTTAATGACATGTTTATTTTCTAGTATTTAAAGTCAACTTTTGTAATGGAGTTGTCAAGCTTGTTCCTTTTAAGTTGTTTCCTTCTTCTTCTTCTTCTTGTTTTACACTGTTTCGGTTCTGTTACAATGATCAAGTAACTGTTTAATTATTATTTGATGTGTTTTATCTATGTATGTATTTTAGATCCTCCTGCAAGCAGGAACTTGCGGAGAAGCCATCATCGGCTTATCAAAGCCGCAAGCTGACCGAAGTCAGTCTCTTAGATTTATATTTAACGTCCATGATTATGAATTGTCAAGAACTCTGTAACTGGACAACATATGCCAAAAAAAATACAATACTATACATCTGCTAAACACTTCACTGAGTGCTGCTACCAAATAGCCTTACCCAGTGGCAGAGCGTCCATACAGTCAGGGGGGGATGCCCCCCCTGATGGACTCAAATGGACTGCTGGCGCCCTTTTCAGCTTTTTACCACTTTTACTTATTCGCAATTATTGACTTTTTTATTGCGCTCTCATCTACCTATTGACATTTGTCACATTTTGTTCGTGTAATTTTCTGACAAAATGGCGATGACACCTATTTATTCTTCGTTTATCTGCAAATTAGCAAGGCCTGGAAAGGGTCATTTCCGGCGATCTAGGGAGTATCTTTACTCAAAAAATATTTGTACGCTCCGCGCCAGCCAGTGGCGGTGCTCCGCTTAGATAGTGTCGAAAGCGGCCTTACCAATGAAAAGAATCTTGCTAACTTTGTCTTCATCTCTCAAGAGACTGTTGACAACAATGATGGAAGATGCTAGCGCCCTCTTTTGATCTTTTATGGCAATCACCTCTTCTTCGCAGATATCAGATATATACTGGGCAAGAATCGGCATGATCGTTTCATTCATTTTAACTGTAAGATACAGACAACAAATTGTGTGAAAGGAGGATATTGCAGTATTGGACTGCTAAGAGTCGCACAACTTGAGTCTGGTTTATCAAACATGAATATGATATTGGTAGTAAATTATTTGAGTTGGCATCTCATTCAATCTCACCTAAGAGAAATATTTGGTCAAACCTATTGGCAATTAGCACATAACTGTATCTTCTTTAATCTAACTAGGAGAAATATTTGGTTAAAACTATTGGTCTTATCTGCGATTTACCAAAAAAGTTCTATCAATCCTCATTTATATGTATAAATATATATATATATGAACTGAATAGTATGTAAGATAACAGATAAAGTACTCTTCCACTCAGACCAGATATGAAATAAGACATAGAGCTATAACTTAAACACATTACTCACCTAAACAGTCGATGCCAAGAGAAGTGACTGATATTAACTGAATGGTATGTAAGATAACAGACAAAGTACTCTTCCTCTCAGACCTGAGATGAAATAAGACACAGAGCTATAACTTAAAAAAATTTACTCAAGGATGAAGTGAAATCCACAATGTACAATCTACAATAATGAGGAGAAAGTTAGAAGTTTCGTAATTGGGTTTCAACCGGTCATTAATACTAATGAAATGGTTGCAGATCAAATCTTGTAAAACTAAATCACAATAAAAGCCAAATCATATTCATTAATTACCTGTTTAAATAGTGTTATTTTGTGAAAAACTCTAGAAGGGTGTCTCCATCAGTTGCGATGTTATTCTGAGATATATTGTAATAACCTCAACTGCCCCCTCCCTCCCTTTCCAACACAAGACATTGGTTTTACATGGGTATGGTTGTTGCATTCAATCTCTAGTCTGAGTTGTATCCCATTCAAATAAGTTTAGGTTTGACTTCTATGAATATTTTGTCTACTCTCACCTTTCCCTCTCCAGTCCCTCCCAACCCCAATGCCCCCTCCCCTCCATTTCCAACACAAAACATTGGTTTTATTTGTGTATGGTTGTTGCACTCAATTTCTAGCCTGAGTTGAATCCCATTCCAAAAAGTTGAAATGTTCAAATTTAACTTTTATGAATATTTCACTGCTCCACGATTTCCTTCCCTCTTCCACCAAACAAAAACCATTTAGCGATGGTTAAGAGATTCCAGTTAAAACTAAGAAGAACAAACTGCATTCCTCTCATTAAAAAATGTTGACAGTAATCTTCTAACTCAGCCCTACACCCAGCCTCACCCCCTCGCCCCCCCCCCTCAACTTCAAAATAAACACAAAGTCACTGAAATAAAAAAAGAAAATTGCATGAAGGTCAAACTGAATTAGGAATGATTGATGTTTATTCTTTACCTTGCTTGTTTAAATGCTTCTACCAAGCCATCAATTAACGATGGACTGCTCCACTTCTCTGTGATCTCATCACTGGAATCCAAAATTAAGTCTATAAGGTCCACAGTGTTATGTAAAAGGTCAACTGTTGATAAGAACAGGGGGAGTAAAACAAAACAAAGAAATGTCTTCTTCTGAAATTAAGGGAAATTCAGTTTTCTAATCAGGTATCATTATATCATTATAACCCAGAACCATATCAATTAGTAGAGAAAGTTGGTGAAGGTTTGGGGGGGGGGGGGGGATGGGACCATGTTTTGTAGAATTATTTCAGCTGTATATGTATGCTTAAGAATGAGGGAAGTCAACATGCATATTCATGCACATAAGGATGGTATTTATATAGTTTTTATATTTCTTAGTCCCTCTCCCCTCCCCCCGCCCCGCATTATCTCCCACCTCCCTTCACCTCCTAGCTAGTCACTGAAAATTCTTTAGGGATTCTTTATGATTATACCTTTATCTGTTTCTCTTTATGGATTCCCCCTTATTTTGATTGGTGAAGAAGTTGATTTGCAGTTGGGTGTGGGTATGAGGGGATAAGGTGAGAGGAACCCTCTTCCTTTATACACTTACTATTTGTGGAGCTTTGCAGAATAAAAGCGAGGTTTTGGAAGACCTCTTCATCCTCTTTGATGAAGGTGAGCCACCGATTAGCGCTCCCTGGGTGAGAGAGGGCGGTGTTCAAGAATCGACACGTCTCCACCAACGTGGGAGGATCCCTTCCACTCAGCATGGAGAGGGTCAGAGTTACGAGGTTGTCGTTCTCTGACAAAGATTTGCTGATTGATCCTGTGCAAACCATGTTACCTAATATACCCATACATATTTCCTGGTGAAAGAAGCAAAGAAAGTTGAGATCTGAGTTAGATAATTAATCAAAGGAATTCATAATTCAAAAGGAATAAAAACAAGGTTGTGTTATGCATCTTTGTAAAGCTAGTGCAGTTTTACACATGTATTGAGTCACCTAGCAGTAAATTTGTTACTCATTCCTCAGACCATTAAACTTACTGTAACTCTTGGTGCATTAGTTATTGCTACTCATTCCTCAGACAATTAAACTTACAGTGACTCTTGGTGCATTAGTTACAGCTACTCATTCCTCAGACTATTAAACTTACAGTGACTCTTGGTGCATTAGTTACAGCTACTCATTCCTCAGACTATTAAACTTACAGTGACTCTTGGTGCATTAGTTTTTGCTATCACAGAAAGGAGCATATCTGGTGATTTCCATTCTTGCAGAAAGAGTGACACATCCTGATGAAAATAAAGAATAATAAACAATTAACAAACACTGCGGAATTAATTGTACACAAATAGAGACTAGAGCAATATTCTGACAGGTGACCACAGGGTTACTGTTATCTGCCAACTGAGTTCTAAACAGTCCTTAAAAGTTATAATAATAATAATAATAATAATGATTAAAATCATAATATATAATAATAGTAATAATAATAATAATAATATAAATAGTAATAATAATAATAATAATAAATAATAATAATAATAATAATAATAATAATTACTATTATAAAAAATAATATAAATTTATCTTCTACCTCATTTGCAGTCATATCCCACAGCTTACAGAGGTCATTCTCCAGGTCACTATCAATTTCAATTCCACTGAGATTTGCAGCCTCTTTTTCTCCATCAGTTTTACCTTCATCTTCATTCTCAACAGCCTTTGAAATTATAAAGAGGAAACACTTTTGAAATTACAAAAAGAAACAGCTTTGAAAGTTAATGAAGCAGTCTCAAAGTTACAGTTCAAGCATTCATAAAACAATGCACCTTTTAGGAAAAGTACATGAGAATTAATACTCTATGTGTGGTCATTTTCTCAGTAGCTTAACCTCTGTTGAAGAAGTAAGGTACAGTAAATATGTGGACAGAGTAACTTCCTGTCCCATCCTCTATCATCCATTGTAAAAGAGTACAGTATATATGTAACTTTCACCAATTGTATTCAGTGTGATTCAACCTGTAGGAGCCATGGTAAGCACGGTTCTCTCAAGCTTACTATCCCCTGACACACTCACTGTACTCCGTAGATATCTAGCCAGTTGAAGATCTAATATACCATTTAATTCAACTACTTGTTCATGTCCTTATTTCTTGTTCACACACCGAGCTGTGACACTAGTATAATTGATTTTGCAACACTTGATCTTACCTTTAGCAGCGTCATAAGGGAAGTGAAGACCCAATGTTTACTGAATACCGTGTCACCGATACTGTCACCTCTTAATAACTCTCCGTTTCCATTGGCAAACTCTTCGGACGGTGGAGACGGGTTCCTATCTGAAATTGACAAGAGACTTACAAGTCAAAATACTGATATCATGAGCGTAATTTTCCCTGAATGGCTTTTAAAGTTTTTCTTTAAAAAAATTTTTCTCTTGTTTCCAATTCTCTTCCTATGTAATTACCCTCACCCTGACACACCTATACCCAGATACCACCCATTCAATTCTTCTGCATAAAAAAAAAACAGTTCGGTATTTATCCTATTTTACCCAGGGTTTTACAGTAAGTGTGATAACAACGAAGGTTGAGGATGGAGTGAGTTTTGCAAATCAAACCATTCTGGATTGTATATCTTAATCCCACAAGGCAACAAATTGAATTTGTACCCAACCACGTACTGAAAGCTTACTTTTTTATTTTGGAACTACCCCCCCCCCTTCTATATCTGTCCCAACCAATGCATGACCCTTAATTAACAGCTACAATGTTCATACAGTGATTATGATTCACCAGCATTCTTTCTCATGAATTCCAACAACTATAGATCCCAATTACAGGCTGCATATTTTCTTTCAACAGTAATCTTGACTTATAATTCCAACTTCCCATCTCCAAATTCAACTATCTACAAAACTTCAAGTAGATTCAACTATTACTGTAACTCAGCATTCTGTACGACTTTTTCGAATTTATTCAATACAAAAAGGAGAACTACACAGAAGTAATATAAACTTTAATATTGATTTATAAGTACGCCTATCCAGAAATCGATCTATTTGCCATCCAAACTGACACTATTTGCGACATGTAAGAAATTTCTAGTCCCACTACTTTTACACGATGTCAACTATCCTGTGTGTGAGTTGCGGAGTATTATGTCATTGCTGCAAATTTCGTGCTTCTTTCTTCATGTCGTTTATCTTAGTTTCGCATCCTACACTGTGTAAGATGCTGCTGTTGAGTTTGAACGGGAGTTTTGAGTTTGCTGTTTACATTAGCGAATTAGGTACATGTGTAAAATGTACGGCCTAACTTGTGCGAAAAAAAACCTAGAATAGATGAAAAATTGGAAGGCTCAACCGAATCTATTCTCTTTACATTACGCCTTGGCCTTTTATTAGATCACTTCCAATAAAAACTGTACTAGTACCTGAAACTTCATTAGAGTCGCGAGACATTTGGATATGGTGTTAGGCCAAATTTAGTATAGATTATAGAAGTCAATACACTGAAGAACGGACGTATACGGAGTACTTACATATGGCACGCCAAAAGGGTCGCAAAAAAAATGTCGATAGTAGAAAGTGTTACGTTCACGATATCAACATAGATTAACAACAACAAAAAACATGTAGATGATGAACTAACATCGATGGTGTGAATTGGTGTACGTTTGGGGCACACGTTCAGATGCGGCTGTTTTCCTTACGTGATGTTTGATTTGTTTAAAAACGTATTTTAAAAACGTATATTTATAAAACGATATGGAGTTACATGAAGGTCTGTTAACAACCAATAAGAGGGCAATCCATGGAGCTGCATATCTCATCTCTTCATGACTTTATTCTTAACATCCTAACTTTGCTAAAGAGTACGCCGTTTGTTCAGACAGTTACATTTGAACTTGACCATTCTTACGGTGTAGCAGGAGTTTGCGGCACATTTTTTTTCTCACAAGTTAGGCCAAATTGACATTTGACCTCAGTTGACCTTGACCCTTAACAACCACTCACACAAGTACTATTTTAAAGTTACCCCATCATTCTCTAAATACCGTGTGAATTAATGACTTATTGTCATCATCAGCATCATATTCAGCAGTTTCATTCACTTGAAAAAAGATAACTGGTTTCCTCATGCTGCTCTTCTATATACTGCACCTTTTTCACCAGATTGCTCAGTGTCCCTCCGTCACCATGTTGGACATAGATAACGGTACATGATGACAAGCACAACATGGCCAAAAGAAACAATTTTGTATATTGACTTTTGACTTAAGTTCTATCACGCATGCACAAGTTTACATGATCAGGCACCTATACCCACCAAGTTTAAACCCCTTGATCGGACTGTCGATTTAGGAAGAGTCCGTGGCACATTTTTTTTTTCCACACAATTTAGGCCTCAATTGACCTTTGACTCCGACCCAATACACCTAATTCTGTCCTATTTGAAATTCGTCTCATCATACTCTAAATACCGTGTGGTTGTATACCCTTTTCCTAAATTTTGACAAGCAGAAAATGACTAAAAATCAATTTTGTTTTTTGACGTAACTTTATGTTCAAGAAATTTCGGGCTTAGTCTGTCCGATATTCATGTTTTTAATTGAGGAATTGAGGCGGATCAAAAAGTTATACAAAAATGGAAATTAACCCTTTGCTCTGAGTACTGTTTTTAAATAACTTAAGGGTCCGAAGATGCAATTTGGTGCATGCTATCAGGTGATTATCCATTATGAGAGAAGAAAAAAAATGTTTCCCGCTTGAAAAGTTGGTGCGGAACCATACTTCAGCCCCTCCATCTCAAGAGGGTTCTGGGAAAGTTTACAACTTGGAGAAGAGTGTTGAAAATTTAAATTCATGCAGGGTAGTAGTAAAGTTCAAGCACTAGCGGTTCACGCAGGGGCCTCCTTGTTAGTGAGAAAACAATTAACTGGTTATTGTGATGGTCGGTTGAATGAAGTTTAACTGATGAACATAATACGTTTCGTCCTTTGTAAAGAACGTTTTTGTTTCAGTAATTTTTAACACTACAAAACGCATTGGGGTATTGTGGGAGGGCACGTTTCCCCAGGCCCCCCCCCACCCTTGGGGACGCCACTGTCAGTAAGAAGTTGAACAGCACTCGAAAGTGTAACCAGAAGTGGATGCTTATTTTGGAATGGCGCCATTATCTCTGTTAGGTGGAACCACAGAACAACTAGAACTCATATGTCAGATTTGCCTTACAGCTAATTGATTTGTGTAGCAACACACGACGCTAACCTTACTACCTCACAGGCCTACGTTATGCGTAATATTGTATATTTAGAAAACAGGACACCGTTGCTTGTAACAATCAGGTTTTAAGACTGGTGGCAGGTTACCAAGTTTAGGGTCAGGAGTACAGTATATAATAGGCAAAGTTACTTTTCACGATGTCCGAATACGAACAGACAAAGAACGGTAGGACTGCTCCCAATAACACAACGGAGGACAAGTTTTCTTTAACACCAGAGGATTATTTGGGTAGGCTAATCTCATCCACATACTAACTTACTGTACTGTAGCATGAAATGATGAAGTAGACCGTTACGTCTAACAGTTAGGGCCAATGTCAAACTTAATTAGCCTAGGTTAGCAACCTATTGTTACAGATTAGTCATAGCATACAGTAGTTTTGCATCATGTACACTAACTTACCAACGACAGGCCTAGGCCTTTGGCTAAACGATTTCAGGCCTAACTTTAGAATCCGTACCATATGAATGGGTTAGGGGTAAGGAATTAGGGCTAGCTAGGGGCAGGGAATAGCGTTATGTGTTAGGAAGTAGGGCTAGGGGCAAGAAATAGGGTTAGGAGATAGAAGAACGGGAGGTGGAGATAGGGAGTGATTACATGAATGTGGGAGAGCGCCTGTCAGGTAGTCGAAATGGTACGGATTCTAAATTAGTACCCCATTTCACTCAGCCTACCTTAAAGTTAGGGCCGGAAGATTGCCTTTGTTCATTTGAAGTCATTGAGTCGAGTCAACAACACTAGTTATTTGTGTCAACCGATTTAGTATATTTTATGCATTACTGATACCTCATGTGAAGGCCACTTAAAAAATTCACCTTAAACCTTGAGGATTGTAGACATACTGTACTAAGACCTGATTTTTCCTGGTTCATACACAAATACATACAATAATGCACTATCATGGACACTAAGTAATATTTAACAACTGTTGACATGAACATATAAGCTGGCAGCTTATTTCTTCTCCTGGAAAGTGATGCCTGGATCCTACTCTTACATACATTCTTTCTTTTATCGCAGCAAAGCATCATATTTTACTCTACCTTGAAGATGCTATACAACAACTCCTTGATTTTAAAGAAGACTATCCAAAAATTGATCCTGCTCAGTTCTTTCAGGAATAGTAAGTGCTTAATTTATCCAATTTATTCCATGATGTCACATATATCCAAACCCAGGAAAATCCTCTTGGACTTTGATATAATAGATAATTTATTTATATTGCTATCATGTGTGAGAACTCAAGATAATACTCTAGGGGCAGTTCTCACCTCATTTTTTTAATGGGCTAGGGTTCAAACACCCCCCCCCCCACCATCCCCCACCCCATTTGACTTGTCATGATAATTATGCAACTTTACCTGCACAGTTAAATGAAAGCTGGTTCAATGAAAGTTTGGATATCCTAAAACTATGTACAGTGACAATGTCAATGCAATTTGAAGAGTGTTAATTTCTGATCATTAACTAACCATTAATTTACATATATCGTAACTGTTACACTTTTTCTCCTGCAAAGTTTTAGCACACTGAGAAAAGGTAACCACACACTCTATAGGGAATACCAGTTTGTCCGTGCAACTCCCCATAATCGTGCCTCTTTCATTCGGTCTTTCTGGATATGCTTTCGACAAATTGGAAAAAGTGGAGGTAATGTAATTTGTTTTGGTGTCTAGTGGCAAGATGTGGTGTATATATCTAATAAGTCCATTGTTAATGATCTCTTGGCTGAAAAAAAATGGGAGAGTACTGGTAAAAACCAGATCAACTACTATAGTAAAGTTAAATCTGGAAGGTAGGAGAATATAAATGTAAGTAAAAGTAAGGAAATACTGTAGGTAAGTGTAAATAATGTCTAAGTATTGGTATGTAAGAGGCTCCATGAGTAAGGAGTAATAAAATGTAAGTTAAATGAAATGAACTGGCTGTTTTCTCACATTGAAATGACCAATTTTCTTTAACTTCATAGATCTTCTGAATGTCAGAGAATACCATTCCCTGTTGTGTTTAATCTGTCCTAACTTTCCCCTGGACCTTGTGCAGAAGACAGCTTGTATCATCTTTTTGGAAGATGCCATGGATTCCCTCACATCGTTTGCTGATTTTCTTTATGCCTTTCAGCTGCAACTTTACTACGAGGGTAAACCAAAAATATATATCTATACCCTTTGAGTTTAACACAATAATTGTAGATCTTTTCAGCCTTCAGAATGATAGATTTGGAGGAAGTGGAGGCAGTCAATCTTGTTCTTGATTTGTGTCAATTGGCGGTGGAGGGGTGGGGGGGAGGGGTCATAGTGCTTAAATGTTACCATTTAGTGAAGGTTTAGGTAGATTGAAGTTCATAAATTGAATGCAGGCAGGTTAAATATCATCATTCTTAAATACCCAAGCCAGTAAGTCAATATATTTATAGCAAAAAGCAAGATAACCGTTGTTTTGAAAGATGTTTCGTCTATTAGACAGACCTTTTTTTAATGTTAACTTTAGTAACTTACCTTAAGTTTTTATTCCTAAGTGTCCACAAATCCAACCAGTGCATTTTACTTGATATCAAATCTTCCATAGTCTTACCATTTCTATTGCATTAACGCACACACTGCTATTTTCTATTCATTTGAGGGGGATGTACAGTGAAATAGTTGCTCTTAACGACCATAGACAACATGGTGTTTATTGCTGACTCACTCTTGATGTACTTCCAATCTATGACATACAGGTCTATTTGAAACAGAGGGGTACACCCTCCCACATCCCCTGTCTCCTTGGATCCGCACCTGTCATGAACAAATTAAAATCATGAAAAGACTTGAGAAGTTGAGAACATATCGACCTTAACAGTGCTTTAATCCAAATAAAGCCAAATAAATATATGTTTGGATAGGCACAGAAAGAAATGGAGTAAGAAGGTCTGTATGTACAATAAAGCATTGAAATCATTCTACCCCTCCCCCCCCCCCCATCACTATATCATCTTAGTGCCTCCTGATGAATTCATGATTGTTTTTAATCATCTTTTCTTCATTCCTAGAATTTCTGGACCGCTGTTCTGACATCTATGACAAATTATTAACGACAGTGAGGAGTCCTAGAGGGACAGTTTACATTCCAAGTGCCTCGACGAATCAGTCTGCTACCACTGCAGCAGCAGCCCTGGAGGGCACCACCATGCCCCTAGAGGGCATCGCCATGCCCCTAGAGGGCCTAGAAAGTAAACACTTTGTTGATGCTGTGATGCATGATATGCAGGATATAGGATACAGGTTGGTGGTTTTTGTTTAAAAAAAGGTTGAAACCTGATTGGGGTGTGCAGGGGGGAGGGGGACAGGCGAGTTTGTTTTTACAAAGTCTCTGTAATATTAGCTAAATTTGATAGGTGGGTTTGTGTCCCCTTTTCGACTTTTGGAGTTTTTGATGATAATCGTAACCTTTGTAGTCCTGCAGCCGGATGGGTGTGTGTATATGCATATGCGTGTATGTTTACGTTTGTTTTGTATTCTGCCTGAGGACTTGAACAAAAGAATTCCAAGGCCTCGAATGTGATTTCTGAAGAATAACCATGTCCTTGCAAGAATTCTTTTGTTCAGTGGTATATTATTAAAGGGTGTGAAGACTAGCACAAAAAGAAACCTCTAATGCCGGTAATCTGACCTAGTTTCGAATGAGGTGTAACAGAAGTGTTAGACACCACCATCGATCGCAAAATATACACATCAACACAGCTTGCTACCATCGGTTATTAGACACTAGTGTACAGTCAGTACATACAGCTGCGGTCAATACCCACAGTACAGTGTACAAAAAATACATCGATGGACATCTCAGGTCCAGCTAAAGATAACAAGGTATCATGTTTCATTACTGTACTGTCTGCATTTTGTAGCGACACAAACAAAACGTCGCTTGCAAGCAACGGAAAGTTGACTTTTTCAGATGGCCGCACGCGGTTTGGGGCAAGTCTTCAATGCCTTTAAGGTTAGGGTACGTGGATTTGAACAATGGAAAAACAATGGGATCCTCGGTCTGAGATCCACAATTAAGTTTTGCTATCTGCTTTAAACATATATCTATATTGGAATGTATGGTTATGTGATATACTGTCAACACGAATTGCAGTGGCAGTTCATGTCTACGACAAGAATTGTGTCTTTCAAAATGTATACATTTTGCTTTCTGCGTTACTTCTAGATACCCCCCTGCATCTGTCCTGCTTGACATTCAGAGTAAAGCCTCAAGAAGCACTTTCTATGGGTTTGTGGTAGCTTTAGCAAGAAGTGAATCGCTGAACAGCAGTATCGGCGTACTACCACCGAGAACAGAAGTTTATCATGACCCAATAGAACCAATAAGGTAAAGCTCTTGGTGTAAAAGTCGATAAAAGGATTTGGTAATGTAACACTTTTGGAAGTTTTAGTTTTATTATATTAAGGAAAATATCACATGTCAGGTTTTTATTGTTGTAAGCAATAACATAATCATCATTACGAAACAAATGTTTTTTGTATGTACTTGTGTTCATTTGAATCATTCTGGAATGCATATTCATGATCAAGGATGAGCTTTCCTCCAATCCCTAGACTGTTTATTTAGCCTGTGGAAGCAAATGTGTCTATAATGTTTACAAATGTGTTTAATTTTAAACATATTTCCTAAACTTGGCAAGTTCAGTAAAATTGTTCTAGGTTGGCAAATGCTAACAGCTACGTGAAGCCACGTTTTGCAACACTAATACAACAAGTCAACAGTACTTTGTTATCAACCTGTGTTATGTGATTGGCATAAATAAGCAGTTGCTTGAAAAACATTTCCCAAATTCAGAAATATGAATGCTGAAATGTACATGTTTTCAGTAGCATAGTGAGATAAAACTTACTGCTAAGTCTTTCTTTTTGCTCCAACAGAAAGTCATCGCATTCTTCAAAAAGGGCTCTGATCAAAGCTGATAAAGAGGCACCAGACTGATAGAAAGTAGGGATCATAGATTATAAAGAGGCACCAGACTGATAGAAAGTAGGGATCATAGCTGATACAGAGGCACCAGACTGATAGAAAGTAGGGATCAAAGCTGATAAAGAGGCACCAGACTGATAGTAACTAGGGGTCATAGCCGATACAGAGGCACCAGACTCATTGAAAGTAGGGATCATAGCTGATAAAGAGGCACCAGACTGATAGTAAGTAAGGATAAAAGCTGATACAGAGGCACCAGACTGATCCAAATTAGGGATCAAAGCCGATACAGAGGTACCAGACTGATAGAAACTAGGGATCATAGGTTATACAGAGGCATCAAACTGATCCAAACTAGGGATCCGGCACCAGACTGATCCAAAGTAGGGATCAAAGCTGATACAGAGGCACCAGACTGATTGAAAGTAGGGATGAAAGCTGATACAGAGGCACCAGACTGATCCAAATTAGGGATCATAGCTGATACAGAGGCACCAGACTGATTGAAAGTAGGGATCAAAGCTGATACAGAGGTACCAGACTGATAGAAACTAGGGATCATAGGTTATACAGAGGCACCAGACTGATTGAAAGTAGGGATCATAGCTGATACAGAGGCACCAGACTGATCCAAAGTAGGGATCAAAGCTATAACGAGGCACCAGACTGATAGTAAGTAGAGATAAAAGCTGATACAGAGGCACCAGACTGATAGAAAGTAGGGATCATAGTTGTCCAGGTTGCAGTCCAAGAAAAGTAACCTTATCTGTAAACCTTCATCTGGTCAAGTTCTTCAAGAAAAGTGTTACATTTGTAACTGTTAAACTGTATTGAATAACCACAGCAGTGTATGACTATAGAACTGTATTTGATTATCACAGAATTGTATTTTATGACTGTAGAAGTGTAGTTTGGGACCTCAAAATTGCAACTGATGATGAGAGAAGCGCAACCATGCACTTGCTTTTCTACATATGATATATATGAGAATGTTTATTGTAACATTGCACAACAAGGGATGTAACAGAATTCAAATCTGACCAGATTTCTTTTCTAACTTACAATGCATAATAAATGTAAAAATTAGAATATAATTTGTGTTTATTTTTTAAAATTTTTATCCCAAAACCTTTTGGGAAACCCTCTAATTATGCATCAAAGCACCCACCCTAACAAAGAAAGCCACCTCCACCCCTTCTTTTCAATGTACAGCATATATTCCCCTCATGAGATATCACACATATTGTCTACCTCAAGCCTAACCAGTATTATAGTGGGTGACCATGAAGGTTAGGCCATGGTATTTGGGTAGTAGAGTAGAAGGACCTCATGTTTAGAGCAGTAGCACCACCTGTTAGAGAAGTAGCTGTTAAGGGTAGTAGCACCTCCTGCTTAGGGTGGCAACGCCACCTGTGGTCCTTTTGGCGTTCCATAAGCAACACCACCTGTGCTGAGTTTGGCGTTCCATATTAATGGCAGCTAGCGTCTGACAGGCTCATACTTTCAAAACACTGAAGTCTACCGGCAGATTCAAAAAGTCAAACTTGCACTTGAACATCGTTATGTCTACACTTTTGGCACGAGATAACTCTTCGAAGACTAGTCAAAGATTTCACTAAATTATCAGAAGGAAACGTTAAATGGATAACTACAAGGGGAATGTTTTCGATAAACACGGGTTTGCTGTAATCCCAGGTGCAGACGAGGATGAAAGATGCAGCATGTGCAGAAAGTATGCTCAGTTGAAACCAAATAGCGTTAGCACTGGCCTTTGCCTAGCCTAATATTAAAAAACAACGTATAGTGTAAAGTGCATGTATCATTAGGCCCACCTATTGGCAGAATCTTTTGTATATTGTGAGAAAAATATTCCCACGCCATGATCACATTTCCATAATTGTAACATATAGGCCTAGTTCCGAAATTGTGATCACTTTGTCGTGCTAGTATTTGATCACATATTGGTCTACTATGTTTGGTTGGGGACAAACTAAAACGAATGACAATTGACTTTGTACAGGGTTAATTATCATTTGCGAATGACAGCGAATGACAACGAATGACAACGAATGACAGTGTTGAGTGGAGATAGAATGGTTAACGGAGTGGAGTAAATGCGGTTATTGGTTTTCTGCGCAAAAACGATTTGAGGAAAATCGCATATAACGTGGTTGCAGGGTTTTGGTGTAATTTACGGATAGAAACCACAGGGAAAGTTTTTGGGTGAGAATGCGCTTGGGTGCTGTGCTTTTTACCTCTGTAGATTTATATAGAAAGATAACTGAAGCCGTTTCAAGATTATGGTTAGTTTCTAACAATTAATATCGGAAAAATGACGTTAAATTTACTTTGTAAAATCAGACTTACAATTTCGCTTAGTATAAGGTGCGTTTTTATCTTGTCCGTACTTTACTAGATCTAGATACCCACGAAGTCTGAACTGTGATATCCGGTTGAGCAAATGTCTGTGCTGTCATTACTGTCATTCGTTTTAGTCAACGCACTTTTTTAGTGTGTACAACATATTGTCATTCGTTATGTGTAACGCAATTGTCATTCGTTTTAGTAACACCCGTTTGGTTGTCCATAGAAACAGCTAGGCCTACAGTATGTTAAGTATTCAGGGAAAGCCTAAGGCTAAAGTAGGCCAACAGAACTTTACCTAACTTATAACAGTCTAGTACTAGTACTACCTAGTAGGGGAAAACACTAGAGATATTTTTACTTTTGATATGACATAAGGTCTAATGTATGGTTAACTTAAAAGAGCCTTACATTACAAGCAGTGTCACAAGAACTTGTGGTAAATCTAATAAATTATAATCTCTGCCTAGGCTAAATACAAATTAATTACAACATTTTTAAGAATTGTGTGGAATTGGTTTGGGAAGCACATGCATCATATTCTGTAGCTTTTAATATTGTATCTAGCGTAAGCTATTCATTTTTAATAATAGACATACAGTATATGAATCTGAATGGGTGAAGTCGGCAAAAATCCTGCTAGAGGACATAAACGCCAACCATACAGTGTACTTTTTATTGCCATGTTAGGTCCCAGGATCATTTTGGCTGTGTTTCCAGCCATTAGGCGCTATCATAAAAAAAAAATTGGCAGGGAGCCTCAGGGAGGTGCTTGCATCTCCTGCTGTAAGACAGTCTGGTACAATAGGTAAAATTCTAATGTTCAAATTAGGCCGTGACTATTCTTACGACCAGGAGTAACAATTATTTATAAACTATTCTTACGACATCGGCGAATTTCCGGTTACGCATACGCAGTAAAGTAAATAAAGCAACTGCGCATGCAGAAGGGTGACCCTAACCGGAAATTATTGTTACTCCTGGTCGTAAAAATAGCCATGTTAAAGCAACTGCGCATGTGTAACCAGAAATTATTGTTACTCCTGGTCGTAAAAATAGCCACTTTGTTCAAATTAACCAAAGATGCATTTTCTTTGCACCAAAATTCCTGTAGTGTACAGTACAGTATGTTGAACTCATAGGGACGAAGTGTCATTAGGTTGCCATTACAGGGAGTACTTATTTTCCTTATTTTGTGAATCACAATTCCATTGCCTATGTTTTCCTTTCCTTAGTAAGGAGTGACATACTGTATATCTAGTGTGCAGCAAGTTGGAACTGATCACAAACACACAAGTCTTAAGGTCACCATTCTCTTACTGCAGGTTAAGGTGTGCTCAAAATTGTTAAACTTTTGAAAGTGCTTTCTTGTCCAAGGTTCGGACCCTCTAAATTATTGTGACCGGTAAGAAACTTAAGTATGCGTAATAAATCACTTAGACTGAATAAAAAAGGCAAGAAACTCTGTAATTATACTGTTATCAGTTACCATGGAACAGTAGATATCACTTTCTTAATGGTGACTTTCATTTCCAGAAATGACATAGTAACATCGCCTTCAACCATCAACCACCAGAAGCTTCTTTGGGAGAAGTTTTTGAGAGGTTGGCCTGAGTCTCACATGAAGCATCCTGGTAGACTGAGATGCTTGTTAAAGAGAGGTGTGCCACCAGAGATGAGGCGGGATGTGTGGCGAGCACTTCTAGGATGCGAACAGTTGAGAAGCACATCATCCTTTAGTTACCAGGTATATGACAATAAACTAAACAGAAAGCTTGAAATTAAGATAAAGTGAACTTTGACAAATTTGATACCCTTTGAAATAAGTCTAGGTGGTTGCCTTTATAAAATGGTCAGTTTCTTCTTGTGCCAATTAGGAGTTCTTTTTTTTTTTACTTTTTGTTAAGGACCCAGAAAATTCCCAGTAGTTTTGTTTAAGCAATCAGCTTCAACCACATAAATATCCCTCAAATGTTATATCTATCTAGAGACTTGCTTAATATCTTGATCTTCAATATTTTTTATTTGGCCATCAGGAATGCATTCGAGCCATTAGACTGCAACTGGTGGAGCTCGGGGTTAGCGAATACTCGTTGAATATACACAACCATGAACTTTGGGAAGCTGGCAACGGCAATGAAAATGTGGAAGGTACAATTCACAAACCAGCAAAGATGGGCCATCTGATTGCTTTGAAGACACTTAGGCAGATAATTGTTGATGTTGGTAAGTTATAATAACATTGTCTGAACTAGGAAAGTGCAGACTCAAGACAGATTATAAGAATAATTTAGCACTGTTCATATAGCGGTTTTAATTTACTATAGTTCCTTTGTACTGTAGGTGTGACGTAATACCAAATAAGTTATTCCCTGGGAGGGAAATGTTATTCTGGAAATGGTTGAAAGTACAAGATGCAGAATTCATTTGTGATGTAATCAGCATTAATTATTTTCTGTATGTTTTACTTCTGATGAAAATGGTCCCCGATAACTTAAAGCAAATGATTAGGGGGGGGGGGGGAGCAAGGGGGGCTGAGTGGAAGGTCTTGCTAAAAGTATCCATTGTAGCTTTCCATTACACATTGATTAATAATGTGGGTAAGGAATTTTTTTGCAGTACAAAAATGTTAGCTGTCACAAGTTATAACTTACCCTTGTCTTTGATATATCATTTTTGTTTCTTCATCTTTCCATTCTGTTTCTCAGACAGAACATTTCCAACTCATAGACTCTTCATGGGACGTGACACATCAGCCAAGGAAGGACATGCTTCGCTCTTCCGGCTTCTATCTGCTTACTCCATCTACAACTCTGAGGTCGGTTATTGTCAAGGTATGTGCGAAACAATCTGGCATTCTGTACTGTAGTCTACATACTGTACATTATGATGATCAGATAAATGGTTACAAGGGTTGATATATCCTTGGGACTCCATGGAAGGGATGGGAGGGAGGGCGGGAGGGAGGGAGGGAGGAGACTGGTGGGTTTGTGGCCAATGTGTGTGACATTTCTGTCAACCATTCATCAAATCAGTTCTCAGTGAGAAGCAATTAATTTATAAATAAGATGGGTACATATATGAGTGATTCTATGAAGAGAGAAAACGGGTGTGGGAGGGGTAGAGTGGAGGATTTGTCATCAATTGGTGATGTTTTTATACACCATCCATACTAGCAATACTCATTGGAGATGTACTGTAGGAAAGGATATGTTAGACGCAAGTTAAATGAAAAGTTAAGTACACCGTAAGGCCACTGAAAACTTGTATGAGTGTGGAAAGGAAAAACACCAGTCTTTGTACAAATATCATGAAAATTGTGAAGTGTTTGAAACCTTTTGACCATTATACCTAGTACACATCACATCTTTTGCTGTAGTTAAGTTATTCCAAAAGTCCCTAGTTTGGATCTTCTCCTAACTAAACCTGTATATACCTCTTTAAAAAAATTTTTTTTTAGAATCCACATATATTACCATTATAGTATTATTTATTTGTTATTGTTTAATATTAATTATCAAACCTGTTTTCTGTTTAACATATGCTTAATGACGGACAATTATTGTCTAGGTTCATTTCTACTATTTATGATGTTCATATGTGTTATTTTTTTCGTTCTTGCTCATTGCAGGCATGTCGTACATAGCTGGAATGTTACTGATGCAAATGGCATCTGAAGAAGAAAGCTTTTGGGCAATGGTGGCGCTCTTTGAGAAACCTAAATATCTCTCAGGATACTTTGATTCATCTCTTCAGCGGTAATATTCTAAAGTTTTGAATTTCAAAATTAAATTTCACTGTAATATTTGAATAGTGAACTGAATAAAGAGAAAACAACATGAAATCTTACTGTAGAACTAGACCAAGCTCTAAAACTAGAACATCTTCCACTTGAAATCTAGAATGGTCCTTGGTAATGTAAGTAGATTTTGCTCTAATATAAAGGAAACCTTTTCTAATTAATCTACCTAACTAATTAATTTATTAATTAATTAATTAACCTAATTAATAATGTGTGATAGTGGTAGCTGTGATGATGCCTTTCTTCACATTTAACTTCATTTAATTCATGAATGAAAATTTGACTTCTATTCCCTTTCTCCTTTTCTTTTGTCTTCTTAATTATAACGATGCCATCATTTTGTTTTGGTATATTGTATAAATTTATACTGCTACCAGTCTCTGACACCTCTATGAGGATACAATGAGAAATACACTGAAACTGAATCAAACACAGGATAGAAGAATTGAGTAAGTCTAAAATGGCATCATTGAGCACAAAATGCTTACATTGTTCATGGTGTTCACATGGCAACACCCTGATATGACCTTTCAACTGTGGTACCGTACCTCCCATACAGAGAAGGTTTATATATAGTTGCTATTCACAGAAATCTCTCTGAAAGCTAACAAGATGGTTGAACTGCTTTGCCTTTAAATCCAGCCAAGGAGCTGCCATTGTGGTTAGTTTGCCATGTTGCAATGCCACTAGCAAGGTGAAAACTGTTCACATTAGTATAATGTAATACTCCTGTGTTATAAATCAATATTCTCTGACAATCCTGAATATACTAGCTCTGCCTGAGTCTGCGAAACTCTCTTAAAAACCATTTCTATTTTTCTCTCTCTCTCTCGTAGAATTCAGAACCACTCTGCTATTTTTCAGAAGTTGCTTCTGCAGAGATATCCAAAGTTGGGAAAACATTTTGTAAGTATCAACAAACTTTTTAATCTTATTTTGGTTAGCGTGTTGGGTACAATTGAGCCTACGCAATAAATATATTTAATTTATATATATATATATGTATATATATTTATTACTACTTACATACTACTTGCTACACATTCATTATATAAATATGTATATATCTTTATGTACAATATCAAGCATTTTTCATATTGTTGTCACTGTCTGGAGGAGGTGGGGTTTGCTGCCCCTTTTGATATTTTAATTAAAGTTTAACATTGTTTTCATTGCATTTGATTTCTTTTCCTTCCATCAAATTTGACAGATTTCTTTGGATGTGAATCCACTCATGTTTGTCACTCCTTGGTTCATGTGCCTCTTCACATCCATGCCTTGCTGGGAAACAGTTCTAGCCATTTGGGACCTGCTCCTCTTAGATGGTGAGGTCATCTTAACGTTATTTCATTCCCATAATAATTGATATACCAGTTGAGACAATTACCGATTGCTAATACTGTACCACTCCATACTGTCCTCCATCATCATGCTTGAAAGCACTCGTACTGACAGTATGAACAGTTCCTAACCTTTCTCTGATTCTAATGCTTACACCACTCTATACTGTTATCTTGTAACATGCTTTAAAGCACTCGTACTGACAGTATGAACAGATTCCTAACCTTTCTCATACTGTCAGTATATAACCGGGACATGAAAACTACTGTACAGAAAAGTTTGTCCCAGCTGAGTGATTTGATAAAATATGAAGTCTGCTAACTAGTCCTGTACAACACAAAGTGTTTTGTTTTATTCTCTTTTTGACTTCTTTAATTGACAGGTATTTCTACCATTTTCCGGGTCGCTCTGGGCATCCTCCATCTAGACAGACTTCGCTGCCTCAGCTGTGATGAGATGGGTCAGGTCCTCCCAAAGTTACTCCATCCTCCCGCACAACTGTAAGAAAATTGGTTATTTATGTAATTTCATATAAAATATGACGTCAGGGTACGCGAATCATTTAGAGTGGTCACCCTAATTCCTATAGCTTCCTAATTTCACAATCCACCAGGAACCAGATTCTCTGGACCTAAATTTGCTGCTGTGCAGTGTCATTCAGTAGACGCTTCCGATGATTTGATATTTTGGGAAATTCAGTTGTGTTTTGGTTCTGTTGTCAACATGCCTGCATTGTAATGCCGAGAACAGTCATCGAAAAAACTTGTTTGATGTGCGCCGATATTCATCCATGATCATAGACTTTCAAATGAGCTTCTGATGCTTCTATAAACCATTTGGAAAATGCTTAACCAAAATTAACTTCTATCAACTTTTATTAGGCATCATTACATTTTATAACCTCATAGCAATGCAGTTGATTTGCTTGAGTGCTTTACTGGTAGTTCAGCAAATGTTAATTTCTTAAAAGAAGAAAAATCATCATGTTATAAAAGGAAATCATTTGCTATTTGCATGTTAGTAATACCCAGATTGAAACGCATCAATAATAGAACTGATTGAAAATTACTAATTAATACTTAATTGTCTTCATTTGAAACAGTCTAGGAAGGAAGTTGTCTTATTTTGATCAAAAGCAGTTGTAATTCTGAATAATATTCTATATTAATTTGATAAAATTGCCTGAAAATAAAAAAACAGAAGGCACAAAGCTGCTTGAAAAGTCTTGCATAACCATCAGTTAGAAGCATAATTCCTTTCCTATGCAAATTTATGCTTCTTTAATAAGATACTACATTTTTTTTCATTGTTTTTTTCTTATTCGCTCGCAGTGTGGAGCTAACAACGTTCATGCCTGTCGTGTGGAAGATGACCGTTGATAAGTGGGAGATTGAGTCTCTTCAAGCTATCGTGGAAGAAGAGGCAGAAAAACCTGGTGAGTTTGCTTGGTTTGATTATTGCATCGCTAAATTTATAAAACCATTAGAGTGCACCCCTACCATGGGCCTGTTTACCTTCGATATGAATAGAATAAATTTGATGAAACAGTGTCAGGTTATTGACTTTGATTTCTCAGAAGAAAGTTACAATCTGCATTTGTTTTTTGAAGGTTTCAAGAGAAGCAGACGTAGTATAGAAAACGAGAAAGTCAAGCGACAGAAAACAGGTAAATCATTTTTTTGTGAAATTTTTATCAATTAAGGTGCTTTTGATTCTTAAAATTGACCAATTTGATTGGTTACATACCATGTTATACCTCAGTTGACTTCACATCTAAAGGTTAACTTTATTGAAAAACTCAACTTTTCAGAATTCCTAGAGTCTGCTAGTCCTTTTATTTCAAAGTTACATATTTTCATTTACTTCTTAAACTTTCCACCAAACTTTTTTCATCATTTTTTGAAACCAACTGCACACTCTCTGACTGAACTTGACCACACTCAATTTGACAGTTGTCACACAGAAAGTCGTGGATCTTCCTGCAGTTAGCATGTGCTTCTTGAAAGTATCACTGACCAAGGTTTAGGCAATTACAAGTCAAAGAAAGTAGGTCGGCTTCCTTTGGGGAAACTCAACATGTAGCAATTTCCCAACTGGCAGGCAGCAGCGCCTGACAGTTCACGGTCAGTCCTAACGAATGTTTAGTTTGGTCCTTGGGCAAAATACCAGCAGTAAACTGTTGTAAAGTCATGTGGGATGGCTCTGGCATTAGTACAAGTCTGTCAATCTTTAAATTGTTCTCCTTCTTTTCGTAAAGTTTCAGAAGAAGACCAACCACAGTCATTTTTGCAGAAGGTGCGAAACGTGCTCAACCCCCTGGGTCAGCGTATCCTTCAGGATGCCTCTAATATTGTGGCCCCTCCTCTACCTGAGGTGACCTCTCTAAATCTCTCCAGGGTCAGGTACCAGTCCTCATGGGCCTCAAGGTCCACAAGAGGCGCTGGCTCAGTTGGACAGAGGAATCCCTCAGAAAGAAAGGTCACATTGAGAAACAGCCCGAGGGTTACGATCGTCACGAGAGACGTACAACCCGGAAGGAGGAGGATGGATAAAGATAATTCTTTTGAGAATCCAGTCTACAGGAAGAGAAGAAAGGGGAGCAGATTAACTACTCAACGACCCACAGGGTCAGAGAAAGCGCCATCTTCCAGTGAGATGACACAAGTCACAAGGTATTTGTTACGGGACAATGGAGTCTCCGCATAAATTATTAAAAGAAATATATTCCAATGTTAGAAAAAATGTAAAACTTTATCTTGAAGAGAAAACTATTTCAAGCTGCTGTTAGTAGAAAAGGACCATCTGGATATCTTGTCCTTAACGCAATATTTGGTTGATTGAATGTAACCTACTTTGGCCACTGGCGAGCCCTCCCTCAGTGAGGGCAGTTTGAAATGTGATTTTTGACTTGGGGGAGGGGGTAGGGGAAACCATGAAGTTACCTCAAAATGGATCATCTGTGTAATTGTGTTGTATTTGTATATTTTGCAATGAAAGGACTTCTTAAATAATAAAAGAGAACTTTATAAATCTACTTAATGGAATTAAGGAAATCGAATAAATTTCTTTTTTCCAAAAAGTGGCATTTCTGTGTTATGTAAAGGAGCACTTTATAAGTTTTGTCTTTTTAAAAATGGGGGATGTTTCCCCCCTGTATTCTAGGCATAGCTGCCACAAAAGTTATATATCCTGGGCTTCATTTCCACCAAACTTATATAACTTCATCGTAGTATTCTTTATCTCTGTCGTAGCTTCAATAACCCTGTTTTTGTGTCCAGTGATCGTCGACAGACTCGTCAAAGCGACTCAAGCCGTCAGGAAACCTCTCAGTCCCCAAATTTATTCCGAACCCCGCACCGAAATCGAAGGACCCCAGTCGGAGCCAGCAAATTGAGAACTAAGGACCTTAGTCCTTGTCACACAAAATCCCTGCAGAAGATGTTAAAGAGGTAACATATAAACTTACATGATCAGAAAAAAAAGGGGAGTGTGTTGTTGATGGAGTCAGGGGGTGGGTGGGTGGGTGGTGTTGAGGGAAATTTGAAGCTGCTTGTCCTATATATGTATAATATGTTTATATATTCATAATATATGCAAAGTATATAATATATAACAGACATTTTCAGCACAGTTGACAAGTTGACATTGTATACATCTCACACTGCTGTTGCAAAATATATTCCCCAAAAATATGATAAAACTTTCAAAACTCATAAGTTTGTCATAAAATTTGGCAACGCATCATGGTTTTGACCCAGAGTTGCACCAACGTTTACAGCAATTGCATTAATTAGCAGTCTCGTTCTATCAACTGGAATTTTCCCTATAGGAATGGTCTTTAGTTTGATTTCTTCCTAATTCCCTGTATGCTTTTAAATCTTATTTTATAAAGGTCAGCAAGAGCCCAGCACTCTTTCAAGACGTTTCACACCCCAACTCCTTTAAGAAAATCGCAGGTAACATTATTTCTATCTTTCCTTCTATTTTTTTTTTTTGCTCTGAATAACCTGCATGCACTGATAATCAACTAACAGTCTCACTCTACCAGAATGAAATGCTTCCTAAACAAAAGTGGATTGCTTGTTACTGTTTCAGATTTGTAAATTGCTCTGTAAAATGTGTAAATCCAGAAAAGTTCTTGTTTGCTGACGGTATTGGCATGTTAGATGTGCTTGTTTTAGTTAACTTGACGAGCAATAAGGTGGGGGTTGAGAATACAGCTCTGTGGCCCAGGTTGAAGTTAGATCTAATTAATTGTGCTTATGACATAGTCATGAAAAATGTTTGAAAGTTATAACTCAACTCAATATACAATTTCAAAAATGCTTAAACTTTAATCCCCACAATATTTTAATATAATGAATTAATCATATTTGAACACAACTTACAAATCTCCAAGAATATAAAATTGACTTTTATTTCATTACTTGAAATGAAGTTGATTTGTCAAGCTAATTAACATGATTCAGTTTTTATTTTAATTGGATTTTAGTATCAAACGGCATGAAATGATTGATCAAAATCAACTCAAATGCATTAGAATTGATAATGGTGACAATGTTCTGTTCAATCCATTAGGTCAAAGGTCACCTGGTCATCAGTCCCCACAACTGTAGCCCAGAGGAACTTCAACAGGTGAAGATATCACTCGCGAAGGATCTTGAAGAGGCATAGGAAGCTATCTGCACTCGCTGGATACACAGAAACATATATAGAAATATATGTGGAGCTAGGCGGATATGATATGTTGATATATGTGTAGCTAGGCCGATATGATATGTTGATATATGTGTAGCTAGGTGGATATGATATGTTGATATATGTGTAGCTAGGTGGATATGATATGTGATATATGTGTAGCTAAGCAGATATGATGTGTTGAAATATGTGTAGCTAGGCGGATATATGTTGATATATGTGTAGCTAGGCGGATATATGTGTAGCTAGGCGGACATGATATGTTGATATATGTGTAGCTAGGTGGATATGATATCTTGATATAATGTGGATATAATGTGTTGGAAAGCAGAAGAATAAAAACTCACAAGAGTAAAGATATTCTGGGGTATTTATGCCTCAGAACCATATGTGCAATTGTGTATTGTTTATTCTGATATCATACTATATATATATATATATAGATATATATATATATATAGATATATATATATATATATGTATCTATATATAGTATATGTATTTCTAAAAAACAACCATATATATATATATATCTATATATATATATGTATCTACATATAGTATATGTATTTCTAAAAAACAACCAGAAAATGAATTAATTTAAGTTACGTTAGCATTTAATAGCTGTCGAAACGCGATGCTGCAAACCTGCTATAACTGTAATTACTCAAGAAGCCCAAGGAATTTTCTCCAAAGAGTAAAATATGTTACAAAATTTTAGCTCTCTTTCTGTAACCATGACAACAAAAGAAATAATGACAACATTATGTTTCCAAGTTACCAACCTACTCAGCTGTTCTTATAACAATTTTAACTGTTTTTATCAAGGAACTAATGTGCCATGAAGCTTAAATTATTTTAATTTGATAATTTTATCCAATGTTTCATTTTTTCTAACAATGAGGACTCTGTAATTGTTTTCTCTACGTTCTTCATTTCTGGCGATAAAATCTCTCATCTTAATTGACTTCAGGGCTTGTTTAATTATAATTTTAATTATCCATCATTATTTATGTTTTATCAATACCATTAACCAACTTTAGCTGAGAAGAAAGAAGGATATATGAATATGTGTTTCAAAATATTGCTTACAGCTGATGTGTGGTTTAAACTAAGCTTGCCTATTTTTGTTTTCAATTTCATGCTAAATTTTGCTATATTGTTATAAATATAAATGGAGGTTTCTTAGTAAAAGGATAGTTGGACAATTTAACAGAGTAATATGCAAGATGTAAAACTTGTATCAAAACGATAATGCATAGAAAATTGTGTATTTGGCAGATGAAGAAAGAGGGAACATGTTCTAAGCATCATGGTGAGATTTGCAAATAATTTCTATTAATAACGTTTTCAAGATAACAGCATTTGAAGTTTAAATGTATTGGTACAGTAGTGAACTTGAAGCAAACAGGTGTGTTGCCATAGATACACACACACTGACAAATTTATTTTCATGTTTTTTTTTCTGTAATATGTACATCTTCTGTACATTTTCTTTGTCAAAAATGTGGATGCATTAACATATGAAGACAGTACAGAAATCAGGGTATTGATAACTTCATATTCAATAAAGCAATATTGGAAGCCTTATCCAAATACAAGGTCAATATAAAAAAGGTAAAAACTAAAGGAAAACGATACATTTTTGTATCAGCTTGCCGCTATGACATCACACATTATGTTTGCTTTAAGCTCACGTAAGGTAGAGACTATGACAGTTTGACCAATCAATGTCTCGAAATGCAGAACATGGAGTTGGTCACAATTATCACCAGAATACTTCGAATATGTTAGTCTTTCGAAAGATCATCGTCAATAGTATTTCTCCATCTGGACTATCTTTTTCTTTCGATATTTCAACCTTCATATGGAGTTTTTTATGATAAAAAAAATATTATCATTTATTCTAATCACATAATCATGTTATGTTTATATATAGCCGGCATGTGTATCCATTTACGTCAGTTACGTATGTAAACTTGTCTTCTTCATATTGGTTTAGCGCCATCTATTTCCTTTGCTGACTTTTTCGTTTAATGGGTTTGGTTTACCTAAGGAAATGTTAAAAGTGTAATAACAAATTTGCATTTATTATCTGAAATGAAATTAATGAATGGAGTAAAGCAAAACTCTCTGTGCTATTTTATGTAGAATTTTCAGTGGTCTTTAGTCAGGGTTTGGAATAATCAAAGCTTAAAAAACTTATTCATTGTTTTACATTATTTCTTTGGCCTTTTGTTCTCCTTTTTTCTCTTTTTTTTTTTTGGGGGGGGGGCGGAAAAACTTGTTTGTTTTCCCTGGAAACCTATGCAGTAGTTTTGGAAAGACTGATTTAGAATTATCTGAACAGAAGGCACAACTCTGCTTTAGCTTTGGAGTGTCATAGTTTTGATTTACATGAGAAAACCGTATCACACGATCTCGTACAGAGGCCGAAGACGCAGACCCCCCCCCCCCCGCCCCTACACTGTGTAGCATTTGTAGCCTTAAAAAAAAATAACGCGGTTGTCCTATTCAGTTTTGTGTTTCATCAGAGGAGCTAATCGAATGGTCAGTGCAGTGTGTTAGACTAAGAAGACCAGCCACTGTTACTAATGAGCTATGGATATTTAAATTCGCCATTTTTCAGAAAAAAAATCCAGACTTATCCAGTGTTGTTTTATTGTCTACAACATACAGGGATGGATGCATTATATAAAGGGGAGGGGTGGAGGGAGGATGGCTCTTAGGTCATTGAAACCGACTCTCAAATAGAGGCACTTGGGGTCTTCCCGCAGAACAAAAAGGTAACATTGTTCACGTGGAATGGTGTATTCTGAGGCACATTTAGACTGTAAGTTAGGTAATTAAAACTACACGCTAGGTTGTGCTACTAAACACCTTTTAACTTTTCGTGTGAGGTTGAAAAGGAAGGAGTGTGTATAGCACCAACCCGCCCTCCCCCTGGATTCGCTTCTGATATATCAGAACAAAGGCGTACGGGACCATTTCAGTTTGGGGGGGCAGAACTTTTTGTGCCCGAAAGTTCCCGTGACACTATCTAAGCGGAGCGCCACCATCGGTTGGCGCGTAGCGTACACGAAAATTTTTGGCACACAATGCCTCTCAGATTGCCGGAAACGGCACTTCTGAGGCCTTGCAAGTTGCATCTAAACATTCTTTATTTTATAATCTCACGTTTTAGAAATTTACACTTCCCCAAAAATTTGGTAAATTAGAAGAAGAAAAAATGGTAACATCACTTTGAAGGGGAAAAATGGGACAGTATATTTTTTAAGCTCCTATTTAGTTACCTTATTTATTATTTTAACACAGTACTCAGCTACCTCCAGAAAAACATACATTGTTCAACGACACGTAGGCGGGATAATGTCGCTGTGTCGGGTGAGACTGCAATTTGTCTCACAAAAAAGTATAAAATATAACAAAGAATATGATAAACCTGTACTTCTAGGCTTGTAGGCATCCCCCCCCCCCACCGTCCATGAACAAGAATACGTTTCTTATATACACTCATGTTGGGGATGTCCAGGTCAAGGGCGGCGGAAGCACTTTTAATCTTGGGGGGGGGGGGGGGCACCGACATCAAAGGGCACTTTGCAGATATTCGATTGGACTGATGCAGCCTTATATTTAGTACCCCTTATAACTCTTATTGTATTATCTTATTTGTGTAAACACATCACTCCATCAACGCCCCCCCCCCCCCCAAAGGAAAATATGCATACTAGCACTGCAATATCCAATGCACAAATTGGGAAACAATGAACAAGTTTTCTTTTGAGACAAAATGAGGTGAAATCATGCTAGTTGCTAATGTAGGAATCTTCCGAATTAGAGTTTTTTTTGTTAATATCTAAACAAATCTTTTCCATTCGAAATAGCTTTGAGTTTGACCCACAGAAATTCATTAAAAGTCACGGGCTTAGCCAGGATTTGCAAAGTTGTATGCACGACTATCTGAGCGGAGCGCCACCATCGGTTGGCGTGGAGCGTACTAGAATATTTTTGGATTTACAAAGCCCTCAGATGGCCGGAAACGGCCCTTCCCGAGTGTTCATTCTGGTTCCCTGGCCTCTTGCTAACTTGAGGCACCTCAATTTTTATGTAGAAAAAAGGCACAATTTTAACCTGAGGAAAAGTGGGGGGCACGTGCCCCCTGTGCCCCCGGTTCCGCCGCCCATGGTCCAGGTATACAATTGACTAGTTTAAAAAAAAAAATTGATTTCAAAAAGCATGGTAGCCCAGATGAACTGCGCTTACGGTGGTGTTACTCGGAAATATTCGGTCATCATGATGCTAAATAAAGAAAATCATGGAATTGTCGGGCAAAAATTTGAAAAAGATTCGGGCAAGCTACTGCATATTTATATATATATATCCAGAGGACAAGAAATTCGGGCAAAAGTCCTGAAAAATTCGGGCAGCCTAAGAGGAGAAAAAAAAGATATATATATATATATATATATATATATATATATATATATATATATATATATATATATATATTTTCCGCCTCTTAGGCTGCCCGAATTTTTCAGGACTTTTGTCCGAATTTCTTGTCCTCTGGAAATTTGGGGGGCAGTCTGCCCCCCCTGCCCCCCCCCGCCTCGTACGCCTATGTATCAGAAGTTAAATTTTCTGCATGGGATCATCCTTTAAAGTTTGGATAACGTCTTTGAGTCCCAAACTATCTGAAAAGATTGTAAATGATTTATTAGACTTTCTAAGAAATGAAAGTTTTGATCAAACTTTTGGTAACCTTTCGCAACTAAAAGAATTTGGAAGAATGTTGTCATGACTAAGATTGTAGTCTATCCGTATAGTATTTCCTGTTACTTCCAGGGACTAAATTGTTTCCCACAGAGACGATTTTTTGGCTTCCCATGAAAAACCCGATGGTGTTGCTTTCCCGAACGAATTGAAGAACTACCGGAACGGAAAGTAGATTATTTGATTAGGCATTTGAAGAATATTTTGACTCGTTATTGATTCTCTATGAGGAGATCTTATGGCAAGATCTCTCACAAAAGTCAAAGACGTACGTAGTGAGGGCCAAAAAACATAACTAACTTGGTATACTTTTACTGTAGTATACATACCGTACTCCATACAGACACGCAATAGACTGACGCACCGTGACGGTAATGTGGCCTTTGTAGATGTTGTAACTAGTTTATAAAATATACCAACCACTGGATACTTTACAGGCGCGTATTCTGGGGTTACATATAACCAAAGTCTTCCGTTTAGACCAAATTTATAGTCGAAATATTCCTCATTTGACGTATAAAATTTCAATTGTCTTTCTACGTGAGTTCACTCAGGCCCCCCTACATGCGACCCGAGGGACGCCCTTCCTTTCTAAAATCTTCACGACCCGCCCCAGATAGCTGAAACGTTGACGATTCATGTCACCGCCAAGTTTCCATGTCATGACCAGTTTGATTTGTTAGTAACGAGAGCCCAAAGTTTTCGTCACTTGTAAACAAGCCTCTTTACTTCGCAGGAACAAGTTTCCTACACTACTCTTTTAAGGCCTAAGGTGTCTTAAAGTTCATCAAATTATCCAATCTTTGCACCACATGTACATCCAATTGTGCACTTTAACATTCAAAACCACCAAAGTTAAATCATGTTGACAAATTTTCGAAAATCTTAAATGTCTTTCTGTTGCTGTTTTTCGGCACTTTTCCTGAGAAAAATTGGGTGGATGGATAAAGAATCGATATATCTGCGCATGCGTACTACTTTTGTAGTTTTTAAGTTTATAAAATGGCTTGTTGTGACGGCAATAAGTAGCAATGACTGAGAGGTATTTACCCCGAGATGTTCTTCTCCATCAACAGTCCATCGGATTTGATCTTCATCTCGAAAGACGATTTTCTTTTTCGATTCTCCTGGGACAAGCTAGAATCTGTTACCAATTATATGCTCATGTAAAGATATTATCATATAACTATTAAATTATAATGTTTATAATCCTTGTAGTTGAAGATGCCCTTTTTCTTCTTTCCCCCCCCCCCCCCTTTTTTTTGTCACGGTTCGACTTCTGTATACGCACAAAGACACATTGCCCTACTTTCCTTGCAGACACTGGTGATGCTACGATGAGTGTGTGTACGTATGTTGTTAGGGGGAGGGGTGTGGGGGGGGGTAGTGGGGGATTGACTGCCTGCGTGAATCCTCCTTAAGTTCGAGATGGTTGTTTCACCTATCTTTAGTGGCATTATACAAATCAGGGAACAGGAAGACTTTGGAATCGAATGGGTACACGGCATACAGTCATACAGGAGACCTTGTCTTACAGACAGAGGTGGGTGCTGCAATGGGGTAACTATGGCGGGATTGGAAACCATATCTGCCAACAGTTGTAGAGAGTAGCTTTCATTTAAGAGATTAGAGGGAAAGAGGAGGGGAAAGGTTGGAGTCAGATCAATGTTCTCAGGTGTAAAAATTTCGGCAGCACCCCGCCCACGTGGAAATCAATGAGTGGATGGACCCGTCTCCCCATAATCCCCCCCCCCCTCCCGCCACCGGATGTCGGTACATTTCATAGCCTGCGATAAACAAACATGTTTCTGTCCTCTTTATATTCACAATTTGGAAGATCACAAGCATTTCTCCCCGAAGCTGTTTTAAAGCAATGGTCTACATGAGCAAGTTATCTATAGCACCTCTTTTAAAAAAAAAATCAAACGGTATGGACGCCATCTTGTCGCTGACAGACATATCAAATGAACATGATGAAAAAAAAGACGGAAAACGACAAACATACATTGTTATTTTTGTAGCACAATATTTCGTTCTAGTCAATTTTGGTATATTTACTTCAAATGCTTTCCCCTTTCGGCAATTTTCTATAAGTTTTCATTTGAACTTTGTGAGAAACTAAAAAAGAAAAAGCCTGATGTGTGAAAATGATGTAAGGGAACGCTTATACTCCGCACACTATATATGCGTAACATATAAGTACTAAACACCATGTGACGACAGGGGAAGAATACCATCTTTACTGATAGGTTTATAAATAGGCTATATGTTTGTTCTTCTGAATCTCATGAATAATGAAGTGTTTCTATTTGCCGGAATGGGAAGTAATAAGAAATAGTTGAAAGTCTGGACATCCGCAGTTTCATGTCATTTTGTCCTAGTTTTAGTCTTTTTTTCTTTCTTTATTTTACGCAATTGAATTTTTCGAAAATATTCTGTAAAGGCCAGATATATGTTGGCCTAAAGAAAACAAAATAAATTACCTATAGCAGGGTTGTCCAACCTTTTGATGAGGAGGGCCACCTCGAATGATTATGATAAAGGAGGGGCCGCATGAGCCTACAAGCTCCTGTGGCATATCCAGGGTTTCGTGCCAGAGCGGCAAATTTCAGTGGCCCCGCTAGGGGTCTGTATGGGAAATGAAGTTACTATACAAGCGGAGCGCCACCGTAGGTTGGCGCGTGGCGTGCAAGAAAAAAAATCGCCCAAAAGACCCCCAGATTGCAGGAAATGACACTTCACAAGCCTTCTGATCTGTATCAAAACAATCTTCATATTGAGATATAATGATCTCTGAAATTTATCAAAAAAGAATTCCTGGGTAAAAGTACATTAAAATTAATGAGGTTGGCGGGCCGGACGGGACCTTGCGGCGGGCCGCACTGTGACCCGCGGGCCGTAGGTTGGACAACCCTGACCTATAGTATCCTGTATTAGGGCCACAAAAGATGCTGAATTTAATGTCTCGTGGATAGTCCCTTTATACAAAGACAAAACTGGGCGACATGATTATTAAGCGTGAACGTCCACAGACAAATACAATCTAAGGGTAGTCGGGAAGGGGTAGCAGCTCTCGTTTGTCGATGACCGGGTTAACCGTCCAGAAAATTAACCTATTCACAATAATAACAAAATTAACCGGTTAACGGTCAAACTTGAACCGTTTAACCATCTCCATGTCGAGTGTCGACAGTCTGGGTTCTTTCTCCAGTATTTTTGTTATTAGAGAGAGAAAGAGCATAGCTTTTGGTTATTTCTGCTTTTTTTCATGGGCACGTGCTCCCTTATCCCCTCCCCCCTCCCCCTCCCCATTCCTCAGCGGGTGCTCATGTAGTTATGTTTAATCTCGATCATCATTTCCGTTATAACTAACAATACAACCTTTAGGCTTGTGATAAAAACCAGATTATAACCAGATGGTGTATGTAGAATACTGGACTAAAGCAATGATAATTACTATATATGGCTGTTGGTTTTGTGACGTCACAGTTAATTCAAATGATGAATTACTTCCGGTTATTTTTGTGTCTCCGGTCATTCAAAGTCGTCTGAACCTATCTTTGGACTTGGTGGTGTCCCCGTCTAACTTCATTTCACCTGGACAAGTCAACAACTCTTTTTGAAAAAAGAAAATGAAAGTGACAAATTTTTAGATTTAAAATGTGTAAATAAACCGTGAGCAGTCGTCATCGATGATTGAATACACTTAATACAAATCTCCAAAACCATAATCTTTTAGCGGTATTATCGTTGCATTCATATTTTAAAAATACTCTTGAAATATCTTTATCTCTTTAATAAACAGTCTTTAACAGTCTTCAAAAGTCACTATAATTTTTTTTTTTTAAAAAACACTGGGTAGTATTGATGATCCAAATATTGAAAGTTAAATAATAAATCATAAAGGGGAACGCGGACGACATAATGGTAATCTTTTGTGTGTATAATACCATTCAATATGACTATGCTATGATGAATATACGGTCCTTTGTGGTCTATCCTAACTAGAGGGCTTTTATAATTCTGTAATTGGTTATACAATAAACGCAGTAACAAGCGAAACTGTATAGCGTAGGTGATGAAGAATATAATAGACGCCTAATTCATCAGCCTTTGTCAGAGGTATATTAATTCAAACTATATCCTGGGGCAAAGTTTTACTGCAAATATATATATAACTCGAAAATGTGGGTAGATAATACAAATGTTTGATATGGCCTGCAGGGTTGTGCGTTGTTAACCATGGGGGTGTAAAGTGTCGCTTAATAATGACTGATTATCATTCATTGTCCATCCGGTTGAATTTCATTCACAAGAAATGTTTAACCGCCCCCCCCCCCTCCCCCCGCCTTGAAAGGTTAGAGGGGGAAAGGGTAAAAGTTATTTAATGTATATCTTCGAATTCCGATAAGGTAAGCGATTGAAAACGTTAAGATGCACTTCATTTCGAGAACAATATTAATACATGCAGCTGCATCGACTCGTGTGTCCTAGAATTATACTATATAATAAACTCTATTTAAGTCCAGGTGTTGGCAACGAACTGAAATGCTGTCTACCAACTTTATTTGTGTCGGTTAGGCTTGTCGGAGTTATTAACTCGCTTTATAGGATTGCAGTTGCTTTAAGTTAGATGATGTTAGGTTGAACCTGGCGCCACTGAACAGAAGCGTTGCGCTTATCGTAGGATTTCTATATGCGAAGGTCATTGAATCAGAAGTCTACGAAGGTCATTGATTTATTGTCGCAGTCAAGACGTGAAATTGGCTTATTATACCATGGAGCTATAAACAGATTATAGCTCCATGATTATACATGCCGTAATCGAGAGAGTATAAATAAGTCTTCAATAGTCTGCGCACTGAGGCTTGCATGATTATATGTGAAATTGGAGGACTTTTGAAAGCTCTCGATGGGATTAACATTGAGTATTATGTGGAATGTACATCATTGTAACACTGTGAAATCTTATTGATTTATGATACTAAAAATATCATTCAATTTTTAGAGTGTTCAGGAATTTACAAGATGCAAAGTTTCCAGATTTGGGATCCTTGGGGGGGGGGGGGCATTTTCCACTGACAATCAACATTATTCCTTATACTTACTTATCCGGTATTGGCTCAAAATAAGCTAGAAAGTCAATTATTGGTCACTGTATCCAAACTGCAGCTATCATATGAATGTCAGAAAATAATGATTTCGGGATATTTTCCTTCTCTGTTTCATAAACTTGTAGGATGTTATAATTGCTCTCAATTTCATGAAATATAGTATTATTCTTGGGGTGGGGCCCGGGGGGGATGGGGGAGGAAGCAGACCACTGGCGGCTATTTGATCATTTTCCGGAACACATAGCAATTCTTATCACACTGAAGCAGACATATTGTACAACAAAAAATAGAGTATACATAACATAACATTATTATCGAACGGTTGAGGCCGAGTGCTCGGAGAGTTTCCTTTGGTTTGAGTATACGGCGTAGTTCAAGGCTCTTAGCGAGAGTACTACGTCTTAATGTTGTACTAGTAGCTATGTGTATACTAGATATACAATAATACCCCGAGTACAAGTACACGCATAAAGGTGAGAACAATGTACAAATATACAATATATATATTTATATATAATATATAATACATAATATATATGAGTACAATATACTGGAATACGAGCAGCAGAACGAACTCATTATAGGTCTGAGAGAGTGAGGGAAGTGTGGATGCCTTTAAGAAGTGTCAATTAAAGACAAATAATTATTCAAGATGGCGGCACTGACTGAGAAATATAGGCGTATGTGTCACTACGACTTTGAGCTCGGTATTGTGACCTTTTTCGTCTTTCCAGCATATTTTAGGCACCACTGATTCATGTTAACGAATTGTTAGAGAAATCTAGGACTAAAGGTCAATCCACCGCTCTCATTTAGTATGATCCTATCGTTGCAGTTTGCACCCCTCCCCCTCCCTTTCTCCTCAAACTTTCCCTTGGCCTCCTTGCACCTTTATGATTGCATCAAACAGTCAAACTAATGCCGTATATAAGGCTGAAGTCGTCACTCATGCGCAGTTGACTGACTATTTTCAATTAATTTTATTTTCAGACGATTTCCTTAATCGTCCCACAAGTAGATTTTCTTTAAGAAAATAAAAAAAAGATCACACCATTTTCTTAAAGGAAATTTAAAAAAGTTTTTTCTTTCTTTTTTTGTTTATCCATTTACATATAGAGATATAATATTTGCTTGGGGGTAGGTTAAACAAATTTAACCCATGATATATTTTATTCAATACGCATCTATACATCGAATGCACTTGGGGGTTCATGTGTTCACCTACATTCTCTGTTGAGGTCAAAGGTTACGTCATTTGATACATTATTTACCGCCATAACCAATTAGCACCCATTCAACCTCTTTTTAAACGTTGCACAAAGGGAGAGGAATAAAGAAGCGTTTTAACTTTCCCTCCCATTTCCCACGATGTTTGGTTTTCTGTGGTCAAGGACATTTTTTTTGCCTCCTGATTTATGTAAAGATATTTTAAGGTTATTTAAGATTATTTCACCATCTGATTAAAGAGAAGTCATTCGTTTAAACCACTGGAATAAACTGAGCGGGACCTTGACTTACATTTTAGAGATTAGATCAAGTATAACATGTCGTCATGCAGACACCCCCCCCCCCCTTCCAACCTAAATATGCTAGATTTGCTAAACGTTTATCAAAGTGGCATACTCCTGTTAGAGTATATATCAATCCGCCCGACTGTTCTCCTATCTCAGGAAAAGTGCCGAACAGCAGTAGGAGAACATGTTATATTGATATCTCAATCAGGATCGGTTTTTGTGTGGCTTGAATGTTGGAGAGCATGAATGGAAGTACACGTGGTGCAAAAATTGGGTCAAATGATGCAATTTGTGACCCTCTCCAGGCCTCCCAGGAGCAGCGTATGAAAATTGTTTACTACACTGAGTAAAGAAGTTTGTTTACAACTTACAAGTGACGAAAACTTCAGGCTCTGATAGCAAAACAAATCTACATGGTCATGATACGGAAAATTGATGTTGCTATGAAATGCCAACTTGTCAGCTATCCAGTGATGGGTAGCGTTTAGCTAGTGAGAACTTCTATCTAGAATTAAGAGACCACATTACTTTTGGGATTTAGTGTGTAAGTCAATGGGGCTTTTAATAGGCGTATGCTATCTCCAAGTACCTTTCCCGAGCGGGTTCCATTCTCCAATCCAAGCCATTCCCAGACATAAAAGTTTTCCTGCACTATGTAAGCATAATAACATACGGTGCAGGAAAACTTAGGCAATTTCAGGAAAGAACATGTTTTTTTTTTCCTCCATGGCACTTAAAATTTTCTTGGCCCTTGTTGGAACATATATATTAGTGGATAATTAGCATATTAAAGCAGGTTTCTTAGTTGGTTGGGATCACCTTTTCGATTATCGTTAACTCTCCTAATTTAAAGGTCATCAACATTGCTTACAAATATGCTAGAAAGTCAAATAATGGTCAATTATCTTCCAGAAGTATTTTACTTCCACCATATGGAGTATCTGTGGCACTATAGACATTTTAATTAGTAAAGAGAACACTACTTTAAGTCTGGGGATAATTTTAAGAGTCAGAACTTTTGGCTCGCTCAATTTTGGTCCAATAATTAATTTTACTAATAAAAACTGTCCGACGAAATATTGCGCACTGAACGGAAGTTTCATGAATTATTCCCTAAAATATGGTTCATTTGATGATAAAATTTAGGGACGGGTTGCGCATGTATTTGGGGTTGGGGGGGGGGGGGGTTGGGAGGGGGCTCCTTTGTTTGACCAATTGTAAAAACGCTGCGTTTTTGTAATTTCCAACCAAAAGAAAGTTTCTTTCGAATATCTTATCGTAATTTGGATGGCTTTTATTTGATTAATTATTGTTTCTTTGTCTCATACTGAACTTGCTAAATTATAACAAATCGTGGGCTAATCTCGAAGTCCTCACTAATGCCGTGGATGTAGGATTTCTCGTAAGACGGGTAGGGGGGGGGGGCGGTAGGGGTTGAGGAGTCAGATATCGGTAGAAACGGAAATTTATACTGTGAAAACTTTGGTAAACAAGCTTGAAATGACAACGTGCCTTTATAGCGTCCTAGATGTTTTCACCATGTGCCTACTTTTTGAGCAAAATGTTTTGATCGCAACAAAGATTTCAGAATAAGGCCGGGCCCGCTCCCTCAATAGATCCGCCCTGCAGTAACACATTTCGATCTGTGGTATCTGAAAGAAACATACAATTGATATGGTTGTTTCATAGTCGCGTCATCATGGAGTCGTGGTTTTTTTTATCTCCTACCTTTCCACAAAGCTCATCCGATGTACACAATGTTAATCTACTATAGCTGTCTACAAAATTCTTTGAAACGGCCTACAGGCAATCCTTCCAAACTTGCGAAAATAAACCGATGTCTATACGTGACTATATAGCCTCTCAATAAAAAGGTAACTTTATTAAACCTACATATGTTAAAGGAATATCATATATAGTATTAGATAAACCATAACCATAAACCCCTACTCCTACTACCACGCTATACAACCACTCTCCTTTCCACAGGGATAAGTAATCAATCTGGTTCGACTAGTCTCTCCTACCACCACGTACTCTTCTCTCCCGCAGGTGGGCATAGACACGTGATCTCCTATAATCTTATTGGTCCGTACGCAATGATAAAACAGCTTCTTTCGATATTGGAAAGTACCGGGTTATTTTATATCAAATTGAGGACATTTAAGTTAAAATCTTTGCTCTTACGAATACATCTAACCTCCTCACAACCCCCCCCCCCCACGCCACCCTTTCCCCTAACACACCACGATTGCAATCCACGTTATTTACACCGATTCTTACGTAGATCAGTGGCGAGCACAGGATTTCAAATGTGGGGGATGGGAGAGGGGGAGGGAGGGGGATTCAAAACTTCCCCTGACAGATTTTGGTAGGAGCCTGAACTTGCATGATTGTTTTTAAAGGAGGGCCTGGTTATTGTAGTCGACTGAAAAGGGAGGGTAGGAGGACACACCCGTAGTATTGGTCCAATTCTTTCAAAAGTCCCCCGACTGAACCGTTTCCCCGACTGGCGGTCGGAGGTGGAGAGGCCATGCCCCCTCCCTACTCCAATTTTGCGCACGTCATTGACGTAGAGGTGCAAATCCACTTAACCATTTACCAGTCCAACTGGACGGATTAGACAAATCGTAGTGCAACCTAACCAATAAGTTTAATTTCAATCTATCGAAGAATTTACTTCATCACTCAGTTCCCCGTTCCTACTTTCGAAACACGATTAAACTAAATACATCGCTTTGGTTGAAAATAATGTATAGCCCTGTTACCGTTAACCATAAACTGATATCAACGGTATTGCTCTACCAACCTTTCCTGCCTGTAGTGTAGCGCCACCACTTTCCCATTAGTAGCACTGCTTTCAGTTATTGGTTGACAACATCAAATCAACTTCAATGGTATTCCATAACAATTACTCACTTGTCCCATGTTAATAAAGCTTCTACTTCCCCATTACACTTCACTACGGAATTACCTGAGATTGTATAATTGAGAATTTTACGATTCTTTTCGTAATCGTTCATCCGTTAGTATGTGCACCTGTTTCGCGAAGATTTGTTGCAAACCGAGTTTCACGTAGGCTACGTTTTTCGTAAATCTACGCAATCGAGATATTGCATATACACCAGAGGCGGATCAAACATTTTATGGAAAGCGCGAAAATTCATTTGCATTTTTGTATAAGGTTGAGATAAGAAGAGGGTGGGTCGGAGTGGGGGGGGGGGGGGTGCCTGGATCCACGCATGTACAGTAGGCCTGTTGTTTATTTAGGGCTACATGATGTCACAAAGAGATAGTATCAAATTTTGTTGAGAGATGCTCAAACTAACTTAGGCCTATCTTCCTTTAGATATGCGCATGTCAATTCTCTGACTTCATTACAAATTGGTATCGGGTCTGTGTGTAGGATATACTTTGAGTAGGCATGTGAACATACATCATTTTAGTTATTTATTTATTTTCTAGTTCGAATGAAATGTAATGTACCGTATGGAGTGTTATAGCTCAGTGGTTAACGCCGGTGCCTTTCAATCGTAAGGTCCCAAGTTCGAGTCACTCCAAGATTAATATATGTCGTCCAGTTACAGAGTTGTTGACAATTGACAATTCATAATCATGGACGTTAAAATATGAATCTAAGAGACTGACTTCGGTCAGCTTGTGGCTTTGATATGCCAATGATGGCTTCTTCGCGAGTTCCTGCTTGCAGGAGGATCTCAAAAAATACATGTAATTCAATGTAACGAATTCTTAAATTTAGGTAAATTGCTGATCATTAAGTACATACGGTTCGAACAAATGTCATTAAACCCAGTAATGAGTCTCGGGCCCGAAGTCAACTATGTAGGGGTCCCGATAAATGAAGGGGGCCATGGTTATATGTGGGTTACATGAAATTGTATATATACTTTATCCTCATTATATCGATATAGGCCCCTGTAAAGGAAGAGTAAAGAGGGCAAATACAAAGTCCCTGCTGACACAAGGGACCCGATCTAGTTCTCGACGCCTCTAGGGACAAAATTTCATCTGGGGTGCAGCGAAATTTCGATGCATGCATGCCTTTGTCTTCCTTATGTCTGAGGCAGAACCAATAAAAGGTTTCGTACATTCTATTAGTTGTTATAGGTCTAGGTTGTAGTTGGAATGTTTATGCGCGTGCGTGCGCGTGCGCGTGGGTAGCTGTGGATTGTGGCTGTGTTAGAGAATCAAACATTCTTTCATCCACCCTACGACCTCCGGCCCCTACCTTACACCATCGATATCTTGGTCAACTTACTCTAAGTTGCTTTAAGGGGACCCGTAGACAGCGAGGTAACTTTTATGTTAAAGTTCAAGTACGTCATATTCAGTTATGCCGCTTTTCATTAACCGTTAAACTTTTATCACGTTTCATTTCAGTTACAACTATATAAATCCTTCTCCGGGTGGTGAAAGAGACAATGAAATTCCAGAACACCTCAGTTTTTCTTTCGTTACCATGGTAACTGAATCGTTAGTAAAACACGACAGTTAGCCATAAGCTATATTGGTTTGCATCTTTTGTTGGAGTGGTTCGACAGCAATGGAGTGTGAGATATTAATAACTTTCGCATGTTGCTAAAACTCTTCTTTCAAAGTATACAATCATATATATTTATGTTTGTCTCTCTCTATGAAGGGACTTGCCTTATAATCTTTAAACGGATCAGACACAACCAGCCAAATGTGTATTACAATGGTTTCGATTTATGAAAATGATATCATTCCATCTGGGAGTTACAACATGTTCTTAGGCATCAGGTTAATCTAGCTGTGTTTACAATGGATGGTCCTGTATTAACTGCAGGATCTCTCTCACGAGCGGGAAGTGACACGTATACAGATATTAAATGGGCAGGAAGAGGGAGGGGTGAGGGGGAGGGGAGGGGAGCGGGAGGGGAGGAAAGGAAGAGCAGCAGAGGATGAGGGAGTGAATTGGATTAGTCGTTATCACTTAGAAAGAAGGAGTAAGTACAGGAATGCAACGGGAAGGGAGGGGGAAGCGTCGGGCTAGACGAGAAGTACCCGGAGGAGGGGTGGAAAGGAATTTAGGCAGCGGAAAGGGGGAGAGGGGCTGAAGAAAGAAGGGATGGACTCGGGCGGGGACTGGCAAGAAAGGGAATAGGGAGAAGAGGGATATGGGAGAGAATCATATGACAGGACTGGGATGGGAAGTGATACAGGAGGGCAGAGGCAGGAATGGGAGGGGCGGGCTCGACATGAGAGGAAAAGTAGGAAAACTGTTTGACAATACTCCAATAAAATTTAATTTCTTGATCTTAGTAGATGGCCGATGTGTTTCGTTCCTAAAATCACAGTGTCGTCAAAAGCCTGATTGGGTCCCGGGAGGAATAATGTCCATCACCTAATTTTCCGTAGGTATATGTTAATTGAGGAAATGAGACTACATACTTGCCCTGACTCCCTAGTTGACTCCGGGCCTGTTTCCCCTCCCTTACCCCTTCCCACACCTCTTCATATACCTAATGACAAGTAGACTCACTTACCACAAGATTCCCTGTCCCATACGAACGGTACTTGAAGTAGCCTACTCCGGGCACCCTCTCTCCCTTCCGTCACTGAGCGATTTCTTTTTTCTAGCAATTGAAGCCAACTCAGTCAATGCAATGACTTCAGTAATAATTTCGGAGATGGGAACCCTCCATTCAAAGTACTTTTGTAAAGTATGTAGCAAGTATTTGATCAAATTTGGTGGCAATAGTGATGACCGATAATCTTCTCTAGATTTCTATTGTTTAATCAGTGTGTGTTTGAACTTCATTCAAGTGACCTACCGGAAATAGAAGGAAGTTATAAGGTCTGGATATCGTTGTACAATAGGCCAAATTCAAATGACCTATGACCTAATTCTCTGAAAGAAAAATATCTGTGAATTTCAAGCTATTAAATATTCAAGATATTAAATATATGCTTGGAGAAACTATTTTTAATTATCTTAAAAGAAAAGGAAACGTGAGCAGAAGAACAAAGAGAGGGGGAGTTGAGGGGGGGGGAGTTGGGGGAGAGTGGGGGGGGGGGAGAGCGAATAAATCTATACTGTAATGTGAATCAGCAATGTTTCTCCAACCGAGAGTCCGCGAGACCGAGAGGATGTCCGTGACAATTGAGACGGAGTGGTCGATCTGTCGGGACAAAGGGGTCCACGGGTGTCCACGAAAAACTTGGGGTCTACAGAAGCGGAACGATTCCGTCAGCATTTTATTCACTAGTACACGCTGTTATGGTGTTCAGAACAAGCCTGAAAGTGCCATCTCGGGCAAGACCAAACTTCGGACTTGGGCTCCAACCATGGAGGGTCTGGGGTCATTGATGATACTTTATATTTATGGGGGGGGGGGGGGAGGGTCCGTGAACATTCATTCTTTGTCCCTACCGTTTGAGAAGGGTAGATTCCAAAGTTTCAGTTCGAGATGGTTTCTTATCTGCTTCACGCTAGTCATGTATCCTCAAGTAGGCACGACGAGATTGCGAGTAAGAGGGATACAGTCCAGGACACGGTGTCAATTAGAGGGCCCAGGGGAAATACGGGATATTAGGATATACACTTAAGGAAAGATCAAGGTCTCAGGTAAAAACAACTTTCTCCAGGCCCCGACCTGCCTCCAGACCCCCCCCCCCCCCTCCCGTCTAACTACTCGCGAATAGCAAACTCATTTACGTAAGAACAACCTTCTTCTTTTTTTCTTAAAGGAAGAATGACGCGCATTAAACGCACTTCAGATACAAATACAAAAACAATTAATACGTTATTAATATCAATTCGGTCTTACGCTATATGTTCACAATAAGTATAGAATGTGTGGTCACGTGATCCAAACAATACAACGTGGGTATGCCCTGTTTGTGTTAAAATGCCTAAGACAAATGACAACTTTCTTCTGTCCGAAACTTCACTTAACAGAGACCCTTGATAATATACTAGCAAAGTTGTCAAGCATTCCTCCCACCCCCCACCCCTCCCAGATTCTCCCAACAATTTTTCATCTCCAGTTTACACGATGTAGATATACTGCAATAACATTGTATAAAAGTCAACCCTCGTTTCTGCTCTTTTCAAGTAAAACGATACTACTATGACTGTACATGGAATCCTGCCAATTCTGAGATTCTTTGTTCTCTACCGAAACTTTGAGACTACGATCATTGAGCAAAACTTTTCCAAACAGCTAGGGGAGGTACAAGAGATTTTCAAGAATTAGAACGCTCTTTGTGAAAAACGGTGATTTTAACCCAATTTCTGTATTATGGTACCGCGTTGTTGTTTTTGTTGATGTAGATCTTTCAAAAGCTTAATCCCTTTTCGCCAAATACAGACGACAAATTGAATCGTTTTGATAGGCTCAGGGTTATATGACATCACAGTGATAGGTACATATCGGGTAATAAAACTTGACGTGTAAGGCAAATATTATCCTAAAATTTACGGATTATTTGTGAAATGTAAACCTGGTGTTAAAATCTCAAGATTTGTAAATATGTAATGTGCGCATGTGAGCAGAAAATGCATGAAAACAATAATGCTGGTTATAGGTAAACCTACTTCCTTTACATGACAATAAACAAAATTGGAAAATGAAGAAAAAATATGAACGGCTTAGTCATAAATATAGGTTGCATTATAAAAAATATCCGGAGTTTATTTATTTTTATATGGTATGGTCAATTTTACAACTAGTTTATATTTCAGTGAATTTCCACAAATATTATTTATTTTATTCAACTTTGTAGAATCCTGTAGGACATATACATACATGTATTCCGGAAGAAAAAAAGGTCGCTCGCTATTCAAACAGGCTGGACAAGTGGGCAGAATGAGTGGGCCGAGCTCTGGATTTTTTTAAAATTATGAGTCATTTGGTCCAATTTTTGGCATTGTTTTTTTTTAAATGTAAACAGATTTATATGACAGCAAATAGGACAATTTTTTTCCTGCATATACCTCCACCGTAAAAATGAAAGAAAATGAAAGAACTGCTTTTTTTATTTTATGTTTTAACAGCGGATGTTCCTGTCGGTTCCCATAGGGTTTCTTAACCTGTTAACAGCCGTTTGAGATCAATATTTCGAGGTTATTCTTTAAAAAAAAAGCGAAAAATCTTCCAAGTAGAATGTATCTGTTTGATAAGTCAAATTTCATGTGAATTGGTGAACTAAAGTCGAACATTTTATATTTATAAATTTTTCTTTAAATTGTATTTACAATATCATTATAGTTGATGTAAGAACTGTCTTGGCGAGAACCAAGTGCTTGGAATTATTGATTTGATATACAGTTTTAACCTTCATTTGGTGAAAACCAAGTGGAAACAATATTTTTAGGAGGGTATCTGAGTTCAAGGGAGGGGAGAGGATGGGGAGAGGATGGGAGAGGAGAGGAGGGGAGTGAAGGTAAAGGGAGAGGAGGGGAGAGTAGGGGAAAGGAGAGGAGTGGAGAGGAGAGAGAGGAGGGGAGGGGAGGGGATAAGAGGGGAAGGAGGTAAAAGGAGGGGAGAGTAGGGGAGACGAGGGGAGAAGAGGGGATACGAGGAGAGAAGTGAGAAGAGGGGAGTGGAGGTAAAAGAAGGAGAGAGTAGGGGACAGAATGGGAGAGGAGGCTAGAGGAGGGAAGAAAGGGAAAAGGAGAGGAGGAGATAAGAGAAGAGGAGGAGATAGGATAGGAGGAGGGCAGAGGAGGGCAGAGGAGGGCAGAGGAGGGCAGAGGAGGGCAGAGGAGAGGAGTAGAAGTATGAGAATTGAAGCGAGATATTGTCGTGATATATTTGTGCTGAATTGGTGCAATTTATCCTTTATATTATCTGTGAAAATACAATAAAAGGAAGGCAAAAGCAAAACACACAAATTCACATGCTTTAAAATTGACGAATAAACGGGGAAAAGGTTTTGTTTATTTGTAACTGTTTTAATTTGATTTTTTAACACGTTTTAATCATCTTTCAGCTATTTTTAATCGTGCTTGTTGTACTAACTTTGGTTTAATCTCTGGAAATGTTATTAAGCTTTTATTAATTAATAAACCTGCTGTCAAGTTCGGTAGTTTGTTTCCAATATCTGTGTGTGTTTGGGTGGGGGTGTTTATATTCGTGCGTGTGCGTGCGCGTGACGAGTTGGCAGTTTTATAGGAGTATATTACAGTGCAAAACGTGGCATATGTCATGGGATATATGTTTGTGTCAGGTTCAATGATTTCACCTAATGTAAGGAGAAATTCGACCCCAGCAAACAACTACTTGTATAGTTTACAATATTAGCCTGGACGATTACTTATTTTACGACGCCGAGTATAGTCGCACGTATAAATGTGTGGAAAAGGCGAATTACTATGGCAACTCCAAATAGGCTCTCACAGCTACCTCTCTACGCGCGCTTGAAATAACCAACCAGTGCAGTGTGTTCATCCATGTGATAGGTTTGTCAACGCGTTGTAAAATTCGATAGCGCCTAACACAGTAACCGAGCCCGCATTATAGTCCATTATTACGGTTACGTATAAATAGGCCAACTATAGGCCGGATGCACAAAACTGCGCGTTCTCTAGTGCCTGATGGCAGACTATATTGATGTGTAGCTTTTTGCATGTAAGGTATAGTTGTTGTGTAATCGTAAGCTAAGCCTTACATATCTGATTATAATATCCGCTAAAACTGTGCAGCGAAGTTCTCGTAGCTGCTATAACTTGATAACATTATCACATTTACCACGTTGTTGAACTTTCAACGACGCTTTGACAAACGTATGAAATGAGTGAAAACTCTGCTGCACTGGTTATAGGCTTTTGGAGCACGAGAAGTCAACAGTAGTTATGTCCCCGTTGGCGTGCCATACAAATGCATTGTAGCTTACACCATGCAAGTCGGCTGTCAATCATTTTAAGACAAAATGCTTATAACTGTGTACTCATATACCGACAGAAATTCCTTGTACTCCTACTCATACTGTAATATACCACAAATCTGGCAAACATGACCAATACTGCAGGCCGCAAAGTACTCTGACTATGTTTTTGAGAAGTTCATATTAGGTTAAAATAAAGTATGAGTTCTTCCAGATAACTGACATGTTCTAAAATAGAATATTTTTTTGAAGGTCATTTACTGGTCTCTAACTTGTCTTAAATCCTCATGTTTGTCTTCTTTTTTTCTGGAAAGTTTGCTGGCCTTCTAGCAATATCTTCAAGGTATATTTATCTGTCCTTTTTTGGAATAACCTTTTACCTAAAATAGCCATTTACCTTTACAGGACAGTGACCTTGTGTTTGCCACTTAAGAGTGGCAATGTTTTGTCACTAAATAACTTTTTTTTTTGAAATATCACATTTCTGACTTTCTTCTTCCTTGCTTTTTTTGTTTTCTCTTTTTTTGCCTTAAATCTCAGGTTTTATTTATAAATGAGCCTTTGATATGCCTCGGGGCATGCCACGGCTGAACAAAAGACAAATATTCCCATGTCGTAACACCAAATCAACTTTTTAAAATTACTTTTGAGGTGACCTATTGACCTTAACTCGGAAATGACCTGAAAGGTCACGAGACACAATGAGGGTATTTCATTGGTCTGGACAGGGAGAAGGAACTCATTATGATTCATAAAACTTGCACACATAAAGATAGAAAGACGAAAAATTGACAATGAACTACTGTAGAAGGGATTTTTCTGCTTTATGTATGGGCATACAAGAATATATATATATATATTAGTGCAATATTTTTAGTCAGTTTAAAAGAGTATATATATAAAATAAATAAAATTATAGAATGATGTCTGAATGAGTTTGGAATTTTTATTAGGGTGCAGACTTTTTTTCTTTTCCCCCTCATTTTGTTTTTACTGCGGTCTCCCATTTGACAATTCTGATATACGTACAGGAAACATATGGAGCATTTAGAACAAACGGACCAACGGTTCCCAATGTACCATGACACAGAAGAGGCTGACATTACGGGGTGGGGAGGCAGGGAGGGGAAAGATGTGTCATGTGGGGACAGCATGATCAGGTGGATCACGCCAAACTTTCATTCCACTCTCGTAGCCAACGGTAAGATTTCACCTTTTATGGTTTAGGGGTGGCTTATCATAATGTCAGTTGGGAAGGTGATGGGGGGGGGGGGGTTGGGATGGGGTGTACTATCGCGTTACGTGATTGGTAGTCCGGGTATCCCCTTTCATGCCGCAATCAATCGCAATGGTTATATCAAACCGAATAAGGAAGTCTGCACAGGAGCACGGGAATGTTGGGGATGGGATATAGGATGACACAGGACTCGGAAGTAAATTGTGGCGATGGGATCGTAGGATGAGGACGATCGAGCGTTCATCGTACTCCCTTTACTTTTATCGTGTTTTAGATCTTCCCTGCCTCTAATGAAGTGTAACTATACCTTATAAATGCTCTAAATGAGAGATTTAATAAGCAGTTTTGTTCTTCTCTTGATCAAGCGGGACATTGACTTGTGATAGAAAATCCTGTCTTACGTTTAACAGTTATCTCTTGAAGTCGATAGGTCACTTAATTAAATTCTAAGCCTCTACCATTCAAAAACCCGGTCTTCTATAACGTTTTAGTGTGAGATCCCATACAAAAGGTGTAGCCTAGCATTGATTGTTTTCTACATCAATTTGTCTTTGGGTTTAAAATCAGCTAGCAAAAGTCATCTACGCATTCCACACGGTTATTAGGAAGTTCTATTTTGAAACAAGTGATTGTTGTCTTTTCGGTGTAAATTGATTTTCAGTTTACGAGGGTTCTCCAACATTGCTGAGTGTGCACTTCAAAGAACTATTGATTTTAACACCAATCTAAGTTCTTCTCTTTTATTTGTATCCGTTTTCTGTCAATCTACCGTGCTAAAAGAGGCGCCTTTGAGGACCATGAAGGGTACATTAAGGCGGAGGATGTTGTTCATCTATAGCTTGTTAAAATGGTACATCACACATTCAATAGATTCCTTTGGGTGCATTCGAGGGGAAAATATCCCTAACGATATAACGATCGGAAAGAACGATGGGTGGAGGAGGGTGACGGGGGGGGGGGGGGCGGGGAGGGGATTACTGTAATTACCCTATACAGTATGACAATGTCGCGTTCATGTTTGCTAATGGGTATTAAGTACTGTAAGCAATAGGTAAACGTGTTCTGTGATGAGACTTGTTTTAGGTTTCTATACATCTACGGATGTTATGTCGAATATAACTCGTGCCCTTATTCTAAAGTGAATCTGCTGTTTATTGGTGGTGACTAGTTTATCCACGTGGGGAGGTGACGGGAGGGGGAGGGGGAGCACCCAGTGTTGGCAATTGAGCCCCCCTTATATTAAATCTTAATTTTTACTTCAATAAATTATGAAAATCTTTAGATAATACTTCTTAGCCCATATTTCTCCGGGCCCCTAATTGATCTTGGGACCGGCCGGGTTGTATCTCCGTGACCCCTCGTTCGCCATGCCTGGGAACAATTCTCTAGTTGAACAGAACAATTAAGAGAATCTAGACATACTCTGATGTACTCCGAAGCATGAAGGTGCATCTTGTGTCGGGTTTTTATTTTGCGTCCTTATTCAATATTCACACATAACTATAGGTGCTCCTCAATGTAACGTTAACTTTGTTTTTCTTAGTCACATGGTTGTATTTTCAGGGGCCCATCTCACCCTTCCTTACCCTAGCCTTTCCCTCTCTTTCCCTCCCTGTCCTTACCCATACCCTTGGCTCGATTTATATTTAACCTGTATCTGTTTATGATATTTTGGTTATACTGAGGGTTTTGTGGGAGATGACGTTTCATGCAAGCTGTGACCATTTTAAACGTAATTCTCTCCTTTTTGAAAAATATTTTTCGACTATTTACAGTCAAACATTGATCTTGAATCGTTTTATCAAAAATTGATCAATTTATTCCAAATTATTGAACAATCGGTAAAGGAATATAGCCTTAATAAACATAGTTACATACTTTATAGGAACATTGAACTGTAGTTGGTCCAGACTGGGATTTGGGGAACTGAAAGATCATGGGTAATTTACAAAATATGTTGTCGAGGATTACAACAACAAAAAACAGCAAACTTTTTAGGTATTCTATAGTCACTCCGATTGGTTTATTTAACCGTCCAGTAATAAATAGTCCTTCCGGAAACTTATCAATTGCTTTGCACTTTTGATAGAGTTTTCGTTGAGTATTTTCCTTTTCGCTTCTTTTTTGGATTTAGAATATCAACTTCCTGAACATTCAAATCCTTCGCTTTCTGCTAGTGTACCGACCTATTACTGGATAGGGGTAAAAAGGTCAGGGAGAGAAATTAAGAGGAGGATTATTCTCAAACCATGATTTTTATGGTGTGCTAAAAAAAAACTGCCTTATATAGCATTGGACGTAGTAAAGGGTGTGTTTTGTTTTAGGGTGGAAATTGATCTTTATTACAACACTGTAGAAAATAAGGTGAATTAATACGGTGCGGTGTTTGTTGAAACTTGGACTTGGTAGGGAAATCGATCTTAGCATTTGTATCTGCATACCGTCCGTATACCGACAATTCAATGTGACTTGTTCTCACCCTCTCCCGCCCGCGTATTTTTTTCCCAGGACGAACGTGGGCATCGGCCAATCAAATCCCTGGATTCCAAACATGTGACGCTTTTTCAAAAAACATGTTCTGAATCTTTTTTTCCTAGTTTTGACCCCAGATTATGAACGACAATCCTGCAATTTCATAGAAACTATATCATTAATCCACTTTCTAAACCCTAACTCTGATTTCAAACGAATTTGTTAATTCCTGAAAAACCTGAAACCCACGTTCGTCCTGGGGGAAAAAAAACGCCTCCCGCCCCCCCCCTCTCCCACCCGACCGAACATCCATTCCTTATTACAAAAGTGCATTGCTTAATAGGCCCGTATTCAACTGTATAACAGGTTGTCATGGAAACCTGGCTTAACTTCTAGTTATGGAGTGGTTTGGCTTAGCACGAGGATTTTGTTGTTGTTCTTATAACCTGTGTGCTGGTGGGAGTGTGGGGGCTGGCTGGTCTCCTTGATTTTACATCTGGGGCGGGGTATAAAGTGAACGTGGTTGCGCCTCTGCTTAGCCCCCCCCCCACACCCCTACCCTCATGTTCAAGTACCTTCCCCCTCAGTCGTCGATATAACATTACTCTATACCCCATGTTTTCTCTAATACTGAACATGACACATGAGATGGATATCACGATATAATAACAGTGCCAATGCTAGCACACCGCGATGTTTTTTGTTATTGTAGATGTACAGACGTACGGCACTTCGTTCTGTTATCACTGCTAAATGACCAAGCCATAATTTTTCAGTGAAGCCTTTATTAATTTATACTCAGGATCCTGTTTTTAGTTCTCACGCAGTCGGAAGTATTCCGTCTGATATAGCTTCCGTTAATTTTGGTCTATTATGCAGTTGCATTATTATACGTACCGTATATGTCAACGAGAATAGACAATAGAACTATACAAATGACTGCCAGTTATTGCGAGTACATAATGCTGATTGTACTGTGTTCGTGAATGCTATTATCTCACTTTGGGTAATTAAAAGTCTTTTTGGATCATTTGACCAACGACGTCAATTTTATTTCACGAATTTCAAAATTAAATACACAATAAAAAGTATAAACAGTAAAAAGGAAATAAATAATTAAATAAATAACAAACAAATTAAGTAACAATAGTTTAATGGTAATCAAATCCCCGCCTCGTTTTGGTAAAAATGAAAGTGGTGGAATCTCTCTTGATAAAACAATTAAACGAAGCCTGCATTCATCAATCCATCCATCCATCATTCTATCCATCTATCTATCCATCCATCCATTCATTCATTCATTCATTCATTCATTCATTCATCCATTCATTCATTCATTCATTCATTAAATCATTCATTCATTCATTCATCAATTAATTAATTAATTAATTCATCCATCTATTCATTCATTCATTCATCCATTCAACGTTCGTTCATTCATTCATTCGTTCGTTCACTCATCCATCCATTCATTCATTCATCCGTCCATCCATTCACTAATACATTCGTCCATTCATCCATCTATTCATTCATCCATTCATTCATCCATATATTCATTCATCGATTCGTTCATTCATCCATTCAACATTCATTCATCCATCCATCCATTCATTCATTCATTCATCCATTCATTCATTCATCCATCTATCCATTCATTCCTTCATTCGTTTGTAAATGTAACTCATGAGAGTTAGGTGTCTTTATACTAATAAATAATTTTGAAATACACTGAGCATACTAAAATGAGTCTTGTGACCTAGAAGACATTTAGGTCTTTCCGTGAAATCCATAAAAATACCATAGAACCTCATGCTAAAGATTTCTACATGGTTTTATAAACTATAGTCTACTCCCTTCCACATATGTTTGTGTTATGTAGCAAATGTTTAACATTAAAGCTCCGAAAGTTAAAAGAAAAACAAACTCATAGTAACACAAATAATACCATAATAATATACCATAGCTGACCATGTGTTGTTCTTTATGATATATGTGTGGGACATACAGACAGAAATTGTCTGATGAATTTTTATTAGAAGTTCAGGGAAATTGGCAGTTTAAGATTAACTTTCTACATTCCAATATACATACGACCTACGTGTATAGCCTTTATACTTCTATACATGCAGTATTCTATACACTTCATGACACTAACCAATAGATAACTAAACTACACAGTCAGAATTAAACAGAGAGTATAAGTCGTGTTTATTTTCCAATGGGAATCTGCCGTCCTCCCATTGAGCGGTAATTTTGCCCAAAGGACACAACTGGCGTTCCAGAAAAGTTTATAAAGAAGCCACGCTGTATACTATTGATGAGCTGAAAGCCAAGATTTCCGACCTGCGAATAAGTAACCCCTAAAGGTGTCGGGAGAAACGATTTTTCCTCTTTTCAGGTGGGATCAAAGTGATTGTATTTGATATTATGAAATCTTGTTTGTAGCCTTAACTCACTATCAGATCGGTCATTCAATATACCATTTGCCGTAGTACAACCGTTACCATTGATAAAATGGAACAAGAGAAAAGGAGGGAAAAAACGCAAACAAACTCCCCAAAAACACGGTTTCTGTGGAAACGTCACAAAGATAAATTTGTTCTTCTTAAGTGACTCGGTGTTTGTGTTTCACAGTTTACCAAAAAAAAAAAGTTGTGGTTTAAAATCTTTTTTGATTCTTAGAAGTTGTATAAGTACTGTCACAAAATCAATTCCTGTCTCCCTTAACCGAGGGTGACTTTAGGCTGAAACTTGGTTCTAAAAGGCCAGAGAGAGGGAAAAAAAGTGCTATACTAATGCTCAAAATAACTTCTTCGGTTTTCAAGATATTCATCGTTAAAAGTTGCAAAACCTTAGGAATGCTCCTTTTAGGTAAAATTGATGATGACTTCAGCGCCTCAGTGCATGCTTAAATGTTGTTAGGTGGTTACTGTTACTCCATTGTTTATTAATTAAAATATGTTATTTTCACATCACATAAAAATACACACATTACACTTGGGATGATATTGTTCATCATTTGTTTTCGCAAAGTTATAATGCATTGTACAACATGTTACGCCTAAGCGTGACGTCATAAAGGTCTTTTGTTTTTCCATTTACTGAGTTTGTGTTGCATCCGAGGAACTGACCTAAAACAAAAGAAAAGGTGAAGATTTCAAAATGGGGGCCTAGTGGGCCATGATAGTCCTAAAGGCTCGACCGGACCCTCAATGTCACGTGTAGAACCCTTGTCAAGTAGAGGGTCCAGTGTCCAAAAATGTAAAACTTATTGAGATATATGTTGCGCAAACAAGAGCTTTGGAATGAAATGAAAGACTAATGTTAATTTGCATGTAATAATATATATATATATATATTTATATATATATATATATATATAAATATATATATATATACATATATATATATATATATATATATATATATATATATATATATATATAAGTCGTTTGTCTGTATAATAATAACTTCCTCTTTCTTCGTATTTTTATGACATTTGGCATATATCAAGTTCAGTTTTCAACTTATCACTTGCAAGATGTTAGCACTCATGACTTCCTTTCACTATGACGCGCATCATTTCCTTAAAGCTACAGAGCTGTAATAAGTCACTTTAATTTGTATTGTCGTTTTGTCACCCCTTCCCCCCCCCCCCCCCCTTTACAGACTTAACTCCATCTCGCCACATTCTCTGATTCCTATAACGTCGATTCGAAACTTTTGATAACATTATTTAACACACTCATATATTAATCCTTCGGTTAGCAAACGCGTGTGAAGTTTAGACAAATATTTATACTGTTAATGTACTGCAGTGAATGTCTTTCGACTCACGAATGCTCCCTTTAGCCTGCTTTAACCGTAACAAAAAACCAGAAGTAGACATGTGCGTATAAGTGCGTTTCAGTACAACGACTTCGGGCCTGCAATTTCTGAATCAATTTCCGCCAAAAGTCGACAAATTGAACTTCGTTAGCCTTTTGAAGGATTTTTTTCCCGTACATTGTTGAGGCACAGCACGGCGTTTGCCATTCATGGCGTTATCCAACGAGGAACTATCAAAACAAGACTAAACTATTGCTACGATTGTGACATCACCCTAGCAATGAACAGATGAAAGGGTTCAATTTTTCCCTTTCTAATGCTCATTTACCTCATGTTTGCACTCTGACGGTTTGGGGTATACGCGCAACGATAAAGAAGAAGGATTAGGTTGTTAGTTCTATTCTGTGTAGCGACAGGAGGAAGTGTGGACAAAATCCTGTTTTGCTGGGACACTTTTGTGACATCTTGGAATATTTTATTTGCCGTGAGGATTAAGTTTGACCACGGTGACTAACATATATATGGACAATATATAGATATTTATATTTTTATATGAGACATATAGTTTATGGGTCGCCGAATAAACGTGTGGCTGGATTTATCGTGGATTGGAATGCAGTCATATATTTATTCTATATGAGTAAGGTTTGGTTGGACTACTTAAAGAAGAAACTTTTGAAATAAAGCAAAGGTTATACCGCAAAAAGTGGAAAGAGGAAGAACAAGAAGAAGGAATAAGAAGATAAAAGGGGAAAACAATCCCAGCTGGTGGTTTAGGATTATATTGAAATTCTTTCCCTTGAATGACTCGAGCTTTGAAACAGTCTGTACAACGAGGTAGACATTTGTATTAATCAGACCAGGCGTAGAAGTATTTATTTCAAGAATTCTCTTCCTCAGTTGGAGAAAGATTGCCGATTGAGAGGGAGATAAGAAGATATAAAAAGAGCAACCGAGGAAGGAGAGCCAAGTTGACGGAGAAATCGCAAGGACGACTTTTTGTTTTCACCCCTAAAAGGCCAATATTTTCCAAAGCTATACACTTGACCTGTTACAGGGCTTGTATCCAAGCTTGACGGTTAGGAAACTGTTGCATCTCGTCAAGAGTAGGTCATTAGGGTAGTTAGATTTCCTGGATTGAAACAAAGGTCAAATCGGATATTTATTTTTTTCTTTCTTTTTTCCCATTTCAAGCGATGGTAAAACCAGATGTAATTGAACGGTTCTTTCTGTTGAACTCTTCTCGCGCTACGGGTGTGTGATGTCACCATCCACTTAGAACCCATCCGTCACTTGTTCTCTGTGATCTGAGCGGCAGACAAGTCGAGGAGGACCCTCCACCATCCCTCCAGTACGTTAGTAAATACAACGTCTGGTTCTTAGAACCTAACCTCTTGCTTTATATATCTGTGGTCCTATTCTGCAGCGTCTCATTCCTATATTTGTTTTTGAGAGCTCTTCAAAAAACCAAAAACTTTCAGGAGTCTGGAATAAAATTCGCGCAAAATAACCTCGACAGGGGAAAGAAAACAAACTGAAAATGAGTGTTATTTGGAAAATTTCAATTCTGGTCTTGTGCGTGACCGTAGAAGGGGGAAAGAGTGCGCTTTGTCCAAGAGTAAAGAGCAAATTTTGTAGCGAAATCGGCGGATTAGGTTACGAGAAAACATTCTTTCCAAATATTATGGACCATGCAGATCAGAAGGAAGCGAAAGAGGCTATGAAGCCCTATGAAGAGTTAGCGAAGACGGGATGCTCGCCTTACATTCGCGCATTTGTGTGCGCGTCTTTTCTTCCTGCTTGTCCAGTTTGGCGAGATGTTCCCAAAAAGCCCCAAAAGCCTTGCAGAGAATTATGCGAAAGGGTGAGTTCAATTTTTCAGTGTTATGTAGTTTAATCAAGTTTTAATTTCCAGGTTGACAAATCGACAATATTCTGACAATTAACATTTTTTTTGTGCATATTTATAGGTTTGAAAATATAGTTATAATTTCCCGGTTGACAAATCGTCTAAGGTCGAAGAATAAATATATACCGGTATATGAAAACAAAGTGGAATTAATGCATACTCAATTTTAAAAAAACACATGATTATTGCCAACCGCTATTTTCTTATAAGCATGTTTAAATCACTTTGGAAATTTAATTTTCAGCTTTAGAGTATTTCAAGAACTGCGAGTCACAGCGTGCACAAAAGGGCCCTGAACCGCTTATAAAGTTTACGTACTGTAGAGCCACTGATTCATGGCCATTTTTAAAATTAAAAATGCTAAAATATGAAGACAATGTAAAGATTTTTAAAGGGAACATTAAATATTTTGTATGCATAGTCAACAATTCGGTAACGTATACTATCTTTCCAATAGTAAAGTAGCCTAAACGACCGCTGTATGATAGTATTGTGGTCAAACTTTAATATAATTGCAAATTATACTTATTATAATTGCAAAAAGGTGCGTATCCAAGCGGTGTCCCCATCCTAATTATCACGCTCCCCCTTCCTCCCCCTTAAATTAAGTATTGTTATAGGAAAACGATGCATGCAGACCTAGTTATATATATATATATATCTAATGTTCAGCCTAAAAAAGCATCAGAATACTCCATTTCCCGTCTAAAATTTGCTTTGCATTCGGTCGGAACGGGAAGAAGGGACCACCCCCCCCCTACATGGGCGTCGACTTCAGGGCTACATTCCCTCTCTTTTTTAAATACTGGATCAACAACCTGAAAACCGTTGATTTATTCAGCTGATTACAGAGGCGCGTAGCCTATATGTAAATCGCTTTGATGTTTTAAATCGCGGTGATATAGGAAACCGGGAAAGAAGTGGTTATCCAGCGACGCTAATACTGATATAGCCAGAAATACATTACAGGAAATCCGAATGGTTAGGTAATAGATGATAACTCGCTTCTATATACTCCGCAAGCCCTTCAACAAGTTGTCATAGTTTCACCCTTTGACTTATGGATTTGCTGTACCTTGTGGAAGACTTCTCGGCCTGTTTGGTTACAATCATGTGAAGTATCTGTCCTTTTCAGATTTTTTTCCAACTTTAAACCGAAATCCTGCGTGAAATCATTCCCTTCCAAGGGAGGACTCGTGAAACCTCACTTGGGCGTAACACCGTTCATGATGGTCATACGGTTGCACCCCGTATCGATGTAAAGGGACTGCAGTGGGGGGGGGGGGGGTTGATGGTGGTGGATCTAGTTGTTTGGGTTTCGTGCCAAGCCTCAATTCTCGGTGACAAGTTTTCCCTTTAAAAAGTACTTTTGTGGAAGACTGCAGCACACATGATAATTACGATAAAAACATTTACAAATTTACACTCCACCATAAACTAAGATATGATTTGTGTATTCATACTCATAACTCACTTTAGCCAAAAGCCTTTTAAAGAATCCCAAAAATATGACAAGCAAGGTTACTGCCAACTATAGATGCATTTTAAGAAACATTCACCGTTAGGAAGAAACACTGGGCACGAAAGTTAAACATCTTGACCCATCTCTGAATCCCAGTCTCCACCCCCCCCCCCACCCGTACAGTAAACCTGTAACGAAGTGCTCGTAACTGTGTTACGTCAATTGAAATCCCACAAGTCTCTTGGAAAGGGAATAAATACTATGATGATCATGGTAAATGTTGGTGAGCGAGCTACACTCTGTTCTGTATATCTCTAATTGGACTTGATCTTAGACTATAAAGGCAGAGAATTTGATCCTAGAGGTGGTACTCGTCAGTTGCTCCTGGATTGGCCCTGACCTTTTCAGATGGGGAGTAGCTGTTACCCAATTGACCATTGTAGTATACGGTAGCTACTGTGTTTATTTATCAAGGAAAGCAAGAGTTGCATATGTCCATCTTGTAAACCGAACGTTTATACGCTATATGCTCTGTATACTGTACTGCGCAGTTACTGTATATATACTATATGAATGTATTTTTTGTAATTATCTAATATTTGCATAGGTAAAAGCAAAAAAAAAAAGAGTATATTCTATGGCTGCTTTATTAAGATTACCAAGGCTTCCCATGATCGTTCGTGCGTGTTCTGACATTTATGAGTGCAGTCTGACATATTGCCCTAGATTATCAAAAGTCATCCGATATTCCGAAATCTCCGATGCGAAGAAAACTCGAAAGATTACCAACCTGAAATTACAGGAAACAATTGAATTATTTCGAAAGATGGCGAGATACTGTTTAATAGTGTACTTCTGTCTTTATAGCATAATATGTATTCGTTCATGCGCACCTTGTAACAATAACCAAGAAATTAGGTTGCATCGTGGATAATAATATAATATATAGCCACACACTCAGAACATGCACCAAACATACACATACTCACATGCAGAAGGATTTTAAGGATTTAACTATATCTGAAATCAGAGAAATTGAAATGAAACACCATCAAACTGCAATTATTAACGCATGTTGAGATATATTTGAGTTAGTTGACCAAGTGAAACCTTTTCATTCTTCGTCCAAGCTATAGATGAATATGATAAAATACCATACGCATATATTAATAGCCATATAACAAAATACAAAACGGATTACCATATTTTGTACGTAAAACGTCTAAAGTGACGTCACATTAATGAAACTCTCTGATTGGACAAAAGTTTCAGTACCCCCTCCCTCTGCCAACCCCGTTCGGGCCATCTTTTTCTTAAACAATCTCAAGTTTTTGTATACAGTCAAGGGCGTATAGGCTGAAGTTGATCTGGTCCCGGGCAAACACGCCCAACCCCTAGCCCCTCCTCCACAAGTGGCAAAGCCAGGAATATTGTGAGAAATCTTCGACACAACTTCTAAGAAAAATTGTCGAAATTTAGCCAAATTCTGAATACAAAGTACCTAACACGGATAAGGAAGGATCACAATATTCAATGGTACAAAACTTATACACAAGTTAAATAAATATCGGATTGTATTTAGGAGGATATGAAGGCCCTATTGCCCTGAGCCCCCCGGGGGCACGCCCAATACCACGACCGGTCAGTCCGCCCCTCTGTATACATACGAATTACGAAAAAGAAATATTTCATTTTCAACGTAGTCTCACTGCAGTAAAAGTTTTTGGGCTGTTTACTCTAAAACCAGAAGTGATAGTTTCTCTTTCGAGCTTTAGAATTATCAGATTGACCTTCCCGGGTTTTGTACTTGACCTTGTCTAATTTTCGCGGCATCAGTGAGCTACTAGTCTTTCTCTTATCGGTCATACCGGAAGTGGGTCACGCATCCTAAAGAGATTCCCTGTAATACCGTGATAAGGTAGCAGGTTATATTTTGCTGACTTGAGCAAAAGATTCATGTAGGTCACCTGTTCTCTCTCGCTTAGATCTGTTCTTCAACTTTCAATCGTTTGTGTGAGCCTTTGAATTTTCTCTTGTTTTTTTTTGTGGGGGGAGGGGGAGTGGGGTGAGATGGGGATGTTTATACATGCGGCATTGTCGTTGCTTTACAATGTATTACGTGAAAAGAGAAAGGTAGTGTATTGTGAGTAGCCTACCATGTTCATTCGCTTTTACACTCCTTTTGTACCTAAACAGCGTCTTTTCTATCAAGTTGGTACATACCAACCCCGCGCCTACCCTCCTGCTCCTCGCACACAAACACGCCCACCCATACCTGGCCTTCTCCTTCCCCCAATTGTGAAAAATCTGCTAGTAACAGTCTGGTAACTTAGTTAATGGCAATAGCAAACTGCAGCCCAGAGTGTAATATGCAAATTAGAGCTTTTAATGTGTATGCGCATTGTGCAATATACTTTAAATGATGAACATGTATTTTATGAATATCTTTATATCTCTTTCTTTTAGTGATATAAAAATATTGTTCTCGAAATTGGTTAACTCCTTAACACCGTGAAGTATTTCTGTATATGAACCGCCGCGCTACTGGCTACATCTGTATTGTTCGTGCCTATTATACAAACATTCATTCCTGACTCCAGTATGTACTGTTCACATGAAACAGATTAACGGTGCACCCTCTTATATAACGGTGTTTATATATATAGGCTATATGTATAGACATATATATGCCCTGTAGAAGAAGAGTATATATTAAGATAAACTTGCGACGTGCATTTACCGCGAAAGAACGAGAAAAGTGGAACCCATAACGTTTACTCATTTATCATAAAATTTGACCCCAGTTTGTGATTGCCAGGGATATCAACAACGCATGTTTACACGAACAATTTTGTCAAAGTCTTCATGTTCCTGGTTTTATTAACCAGTGACGAAAAAATATTGTAACCCTTCGGATCAGAGTCAAAGGTAAATTTCCAAATTGCCACAGTGTGCGATGCCGAAAAATTGGCATTGGTTGTTCCGTATAGATTTGACGGAACGTAATTGGCAAGCACATGGGCGAGGAAGTTAATATCGCTCATCTTTATTCGACATATATCCTGACATGATGTGATATACAAGTATTTCTTGGGCGCAATAGGTCCACCAGCTGAAAAAAACCCTAAGAAGGAAACTTTAGCATGGATATGTCATTTTGGTACTGTAATGGACTGACGATTAACCTTTTATCGGGAAATTTTGGGAAATTTTGTGTTTTTTTTTCTTTGTTCTTCCAAATCAAAGTCACATGTCCCCACTGCCCGTCAAAATTCGTGCCCTCTTCCACCTCCATATATATATATATATATCTCCAATATATATATGAATATAAATACATATACAATATAAATATATATATAAATATATATATATATATATATATGTAAATATAAATATATTTATATATATATATTTATATATATATATATATATATAAATATATATATTTATATATATATAGTTATATATATATATATATATATATATATAAATATATATATATTATATATACACACAAATTTGAGCAACTGAACAAACCTTCAAATCTGTCAGACGCACAAACTTCAACATTTATTCACCTGTTATTTGGAAAACAAACCCCCAGTGATTAACTCCGAATAGGATCTGCCCTTTTCACCCGGCCAGGGATTCCGATATAAAAGGAATGCAAACTTGATGTTATCTTATTTTACAAAAAAAAAGTGGAGAAAATAAATCGATGTAATAATATACTCTCTAATCAAAACCGAATAAAGTTCCTTCGTTTGACAGCTTATAGTACCATCTGTGTGTTCGATGTGTATTTGTCTCTGTGTAATATGTATCTAGGTGTACTCTTATAGGACCAGAATATAGTTAGAGCTGGTAGCTATAATTTAATCCAGAATTATGCTGGAAGTCCATGACGAGGAAGAATAAAGGCGTTTCACAACATTAAACGAAGTATACATGAACGCCAAACATGTTCGAGGTAGGTGACAATAGGAGTCAAAGCAATGTTAGAAGCTGTCAAATGTGTGGCGTCGTCCCTCTCGCATTAAATCATTGCTCTGGAAATGGTTCGAGTCATTACCACCCGACCCACACATACCCCATCCCTCCTCATCGCAAGTACACGCCAACCTGTGGTTGTTCAATTAGCTTAGTGAATATTTCATCATTTTATTTTAATTTGTCGGTCATCTGAACGAACGAAATTTGGCCTTAAAGTTGTTGACCTAACTCAAGAAGGTGATTTAAATGGTTAATGCCAGGGGTGGGTACGAAGTTTATCTTGCGGGCCACAGTGAAATGCTACCCAATCCAGCCCTGGTCGCAACACTTACAAAGAAGTAGTGTTCAGAAGATCATCAAGTTATACATGATTATGTCCATCGTACTGGTATATTGAAATGTATGCTGTACAAACTCCCACGCAAGGTAGATGATATAGGCCTACTACATCATGTTTTTTTCTTGTCATACGGTACGGCTGGCGGCATGTTGATTAGGGGCTTGGAAATCTTCTCGCGGGCCGCAAAGAAAGTATTTGTCCGGTAGCCACCACTTTACTTATACCTGTAATTTATGCGCATCTTATTAACATGCGTTATGAGTTGGTAATGTAGCTCACACATATCTTTTATATAACACGCTGCATGGAGTTATTTGGATTGGACAGTCGTATTGCCTGACTGCGATAAAAGATGGAAAATTTCTTTCCCTGGCTCGGCCACCTTCTACAGTTACTAGTTCACCTATTTTATATCTGTATCCCCAAGGGGTGGCTTGCATCAAAACTTAACTAGAAAGGATAATAAAGTTCAAATTCTCTTTTTCTTAAACTGACCAAAGAGAAATAGAAAAAGATCAACCGAAATTTGTCAATCGAAACCTACTTTGTATTATATAGAACAACCCACTCTATTTACCAAACGTCTTGCTTTGTCAATATTTCGGTCAAAAATATTTGATGAAGGTTAAATGAAGCCCGAAATCAGTGAATGGCGGGTATTAATAGGTCCATCCATCGGTCAATCTGAAATTATTTAAAACTTAAAAGCGGTCTTTGACCTATGCCATTGTTATCAGAGAATAGAATTGTAAACATTATTAGTCTTCGAAACCCGTCGATATGACACGTTTTTCGCTTTGTTCGGAACAAAGGCCATTTGGCAGTCGTTGTCTTGCCTCGTTGAGGAAGAAATCAAAGAACGGTTCCCTAAAAGGATTTCTTTTATAAACAATGTTATGAATGTCCCAGGCCCTCTCTTTATATATATATATATATATATATATATATATATATATATATATATATATATATATATATATATATATATATATATATATATATAAATATAAATATATATATATATATAAATATATATATATGTATATATACATATACATATATATATATACATATATATATAAATATATATATATATATAAATATATATATATATATATAAATATATATATATGTATATATATATACATATATATATATACATATATATATATATATATATATATATATATATAAATATATATATATATATATATATATATAAAAATATATATATATATATATATATATATATACCTCTCTATCTTTTTAATATGATATTTCCTGTGTTGTTTCCCTGTGAACTATTCACACGTTCGTGTTTTCATAAGTGCGTAGTGTAAACGACTTCTTTCAAGCAGTCCATATAGAAGGATGTTTGTCAAAAGTCTTATACGGCCAACAATATCAGCTGAATCATTATTATTGTTGACGATTTTAAATATGAAATGACTTTGTTTGAAACCAGAACATCAAACGGGAAGAAGGAGACGACAAGAGATAGCCTTGGTAGGAAAATGAAAAAAATGAAACCAAACTATTTAATCCAAAAAATGATATCAACGAAGGTACTAAATTTTGAAAGGTTGGCTTTATTGCGACTCGAATTGCCTCAGGATATATCATGTGAAAACAAAATGTCTGTCAAGTTAATATGACGAGAAAGGTAACCATTATCCCTTCAACTGAAATTACGAGAGCTCTATGGTAACCAAATATTCCATCATATTTGTAAACAACATTTTTGTTAAACAATTTTTCCATAGAGTTATAGAAAGAAATATTGCTTGAAGTATATCGATGATTAACCAAAAATTGTTTAAACAGCTAGTTAGCTACATAAGTGTCTTGCAAATTCACTTCACCTATTGAATGTAAACATTTAGTGGGGAAAGAAAACAGTATTCATTATAATGATTTAATGTCAAAATGGAAACCCTTCTCCTGACACTCTTTCCCCATAAATTGTATTTGTAGAACTTTTAAAAAATCGTTCCTAACATTGTCAAAAAGTATCTAAATGTTGCTCTACTCCTATTTTTCTGTCTTTGGCTTTCGTATCATGTTTTCTGTGATAAGCCTCGTTGTCAATAAAATTTACCAAACATTTCAAATTATGGAGTATACTCTGTGTCGACTTGATGGAAAGTACAATATCTTTCATCATTCTGACCTATCTATTTTTAATCGTTTTCTCCCCTTTTTCCTCTGTTCCCCTAAGGCCCGAAAGGACTGCGAAGCTACCCTTCTTAATGACCTAGAAATGGAATGGCCAGCTGAACTTAACTGTGAAGACTTCCCATCGCACGACCCTAGCCGAAGGAACCCAGTTTGTACCAACTTTGTCCCTCCACGACCAGGTAAATAATTGCGCATGCGCCACAACGAGAAGTATATCCATATTCATAAACCGGGTTTGAAGTAATATAACTAATGAAAAACCACGCATGCGTTATTTTATTGGTATGTCCCAAACAAACTCTATTTGCATGACAAAGGAACGTGTTTTCTTTCACATAATTACATTCTTCACAAATAAGATCATTTCCTGTTGATACTTGAGAGAAAATGTGTGATAATTCAGTGAATTCCTGAACCGGAGTATCAATTCTCTTTTTAAGGGACTCGTGACAGTTCCATGACGTAACATTATCATGATCATACGGTTACAGTCTCGATGTAAGGGGACTGGGGGGGGGGGGGTTGAGAGTGGATCAATTTTTTTTTTTTTTTTTCGTGCGTTGGCCGGTTATTTGGGTGACTTTTCTTAACAAGTATCTACAACGGATTAAGCCCCTATATCTTATATAATAAATATAATCAGTGGCGTAGGAAGGTACTTTTGAGTGGGGGGGCTGAAGACTGATGGCCGGCCTGGGGGAGGGGTCTAAGGGGAGGGGGTATCCCTCTCCCCTTTGGATTTTTTTTGCATTTCCAGGTGGCCTCAGATGCAATTTGGTGCAATATAGCACACTTCAACCCACCCACTCCATTTTATATATAATTTTGCATTTTCACCTGGCCTTAGATGCAATTTGGTGCTCCAAATGAGATTTTTTTCTCATTTGGAAATGAAAAAGGGGTTTTCTGACTTGCGAAGTGGGGGGGGGGGGCGGAATGATACTTCCGACCCTATATATTTTTTACTGGGGGGCTTGCCCCCCAGCCCCCCCCCCCGGTTCCTACGCCCTTGAATATAATACACCGGAATTTTCCTGCTGTAGTTGTGGTGCAGGGCAAGAGAGGAGAGGGTAGTTTGGGGTTGAAGAACAAACGAGTAACTGATTGTACCGAGTTACATGATTTCTTTACCGAAAGTTCAAATACAAGGGTGTCCCCCTTTTAAGGGCAGCCACGTGAAACATTGTGCCATTTGTTGGAATTATTTTATGGTAACGTTATAAAATGTATCTCAGTAGAAAATGTTGTCATGGTTTCATGGACAGGGCAGAAGAGGAGCCTATTCTCAACCTTTTTTTTTCAAACTTTACAGATACCGATATAAGGACGGTATTGCCACTATCGGTCGGTAGTGCATACCGATAATGGGCGCAACACGAATTTTTTATCTCGTGGTTTGGCTAATAAAGGTCTTAATTGAACGGTTATGGGTGAGGCAGGAAACAACTGATATCGATCCTATGTACGGAAGAGTGCAGTGCAGGGGTATACATGAACTAGTAAAAACGTCAAATCGAGTTCTCGCATTGAGCTGCCTCGATATAAAGATATTGACCAATGTTTAGTCCTCTTTAGAAAATGGCACCACTGTATAGCATTATACAGTACTGGTTCAAAAAATGTTGAAGAAACAAAAATTATGTTTCTGATAAGCATATTTTATAGGTTCTTTTTAAATTTGTCCAAGTTTGCGTCGATGACATAAATTCTTAATTACTGAACCTGGCTCAAAGCTGTACTAGTCACAGTCAGATTGTTATCGTCAGTTAACGTACAGTTAGATCTACGTATAAAACCCACATACACACACACATACATCAATCTTCGTTGCTTTGATCAAGTATTCGTTCTTCTCGGGAAAAATGGTGAAACTTTAACAGGAGGTAGGTTGGGTTGGAAGGGGGGGGGGGGAGAGGACTGGCCTCCCGGCTTTCTAATTTGGAACCTGTGCTCCACCTACGCTGTAGGAGCCGCTAGGTTGAGGGGCCGATGGCGCCGATTACTTCTAGTACATGGTCGTGGTAGGTGCTAGTTTCGTCCGAGGCGCCTCTAGCAAGGTTCAACCCCCCCCCCCCCCCAGAGCATCCGGTAGAATAACTAAGCTGTACCGTATGCTACAACGTAGCATCATATACATGATCGCATATGTATACTCCCACCACCTCCCCCACCCCCCCCCCCCATTATCCATTTTGTAATGCTACGTCATTTTTGACAAATTGTCTTTGAAAGTCAACGCCGTCATGGTAATTTTGGATAAGAACGATCCATACGTTTCAAAATGTTCCTCAAGGTTACCCCTAGAGGTCTATTAGTCTTTCCCACAGGCGTTTTGATAACTTTTATACAAAAATTATACGTACCTGCCCTTGTAATCTCAGACAAATGATGTTATTCGTTTTGAAGATGAATGGCTTTCCTTTTTTTTTTTTTTAATATCTCTCTCTCCCTTTTTTTCCACCATTTCTTTCACCGATATTCTTAATAAGTATGAACACAAAAGGTCGCAGCATTGCTTTCTTTTGTACCCTTCTGTAATTGAAAGTAAAATGACCCGCATGATACGCAATGAATTGGATTTTCTTTGCCAGAGGGAACAGAAAAAAAAAACGAGAGAGATAAAAATGAAAGTTGAAAGAGAGAGAGAGAGTGGGAGAAATACATTGAACTGGTTTTTACATAATTTTGTTTGAGAAAAAAAAAGAGAAGAGAATTGCTGCCCCAAGGACATGCCAATATATTTTTGGGGGTGGATTCCGGTTTGGTTAGACTCAAGAATGTTTGTTATGATAACAATATTTAGTCCGTGAATAGGCTTATTGATATAAACATTATAGATTTCAGGAAAAGCCATGTATTTACGAAATCCTTAGAGATTGGTAAGATTAGAATGTGTACTTCAGTCGTTTTCAATTAGTATCAATCATTTAGCGATAATTGTGGATATAATAGACGCGCTGGAGGACATACAAGCAACTAATCGGTAACGCAGACGACGACCGGTTAACGGAGAACGTAACATAAGACAGTTTATTGAACTCAAGCAGACAAAAATAAAGAAATGAAACAAAAATGAAGAAAATAGAAAAAATGAACGTCATTGTTTGTAACTTGATGGAACAGTTTTTTCTTCACATTGCGATTTCTTTTGATTAAATCTGGAACCCTTTCCGCCTCCTCAAGCGTCCCTTCCCGAGTATTCATTTTCAAATCATTTCGATTGAACTAATGCACACAGAAGCGCGGGAAACTAATGCCAGCAATTTCTTTAGACTTTATCCTTCAGTCGTTTGTAGTATAAGAGTGTTTTTTTTTTAAAGAAAAGTCACCCAAGAAGATAGAAAATGAAACAACTTGGTCCACTATGAACCCCAGTTCCCTTACATCGAGGTAGTAACCGTATGATCATGACTGTGGTATGTCGTATGAGGTATCGCGAGTAAGAATAATCTTTTTGGTAGGCTAAAAGCACCGATTATATATATCATGTTATACGTGTTGTTGGTTTAAATTTAGCTTTATATTCACGTTTCTCTAACGATCCTATGATTTTTATGTAAAGTATAGAAGTGTGGAATCGTATATACAGATAAAGCGGGAAGATAGAATGTTTTAGGTGGCGGTGGTGGTGGTGGTGGGGGGGGGGGGACGTGTCGCATAGCGTTCAGTTTATAGCAGAGCATTTTTACATGGAAATTTATTCTTAAAATTTATGTTAACAACAAAACTGACCTTTACTCGGCATTGACTTTAACATTCATCAATGAAGATACAAGTAAGGCGAAGAATTTAAGAAGGAACTTTAACGATATTATTACGTCACCAGTTTCAATTGGAACTTCATAAGTCAGGCTGTTCGTTGCCTGGAATGGCGCCTGTTAACATTGTAAATACCTTTATTGTCGGTGTATGGCTGTTTATATACCGTTTCAGTAAGGTAACGTAGTCACATTTAACGCTTAAAAAAGTATGTAGGTATTGTGACAAGAATGCATGATCCCGAATGTGTTAATAAACACTGAATATGCATGATGTCTGCATAGCTGTCACATAAATTATTGATCATGTATATGCATGTTTTTAATATCGTCATAACAAATTTTCTGTTGACTTATGACACTGCTTATCATTCATTTTGCATGCGGGATATGCGCTTGGTTTTATTTTTAATTCTTGGTTTACATTGCATGTTTTTCTGTTTTTGTTTTGTTTTAACTTTCGACTCCAAATTTCCAGCATTTTGTCAGAAGCACAAGGAAGTAGGCCCATGTAGAACCTACAGACCATACTGGTATTATGACGTCTCGGAACATAAATGTATGACGTTCACATTTGGTGGTTGCCTTGGCAACGAGAACAAATTTGAAACCAAGGAGCAGTGTCTTCACGTTTGTGGCAATGGTGAGCTGAGTGTGTTAAATATAGAGGGCAGCAGAAATGATATAGGTTACAGTTAGAGATTTGATTTGGTATAGGCTGAATAACCTACCACATTAAGTAAGGTAAGGTTAGGCCCAATTTTGTAACTTATAAGTTCAGCTCAATGCATATTGCATTCAAATGAATGTTAGTAAGCAGGCTATTGCACTTGATATCTGTGTACAAGATATGTTGATGAGTGTAGGCTTGTCAAGCACCCGTTGACGCCAGTGAAGTAGTATTTGTGCCACAGTTAATTCTTGTTGGTAACGCACCCTTTTTTAACGTACATTTTCTTCATCGACTCTATCGTCTGACTCATCCTATATAGGATAGTGTCTTCGACTTTATTTATTAGTCTTCTTTCGTTACTTTTGTTTTATGTTTGAAGTAATCAAATGTTCGTTATTTTATTACTGTTATCGAAATACGTCTGATGTGTACTAAAATATCGTGTGATATTTTCACACAACCTTACTCAAAAGACTGAAACTCGGTCGTAATTTCAACGAACTTCAAATGCCAAGATTTGTGACAGATGTGTGACGCTTGTGTCGTTAAAGTGTTATCATTTATTATGACAGCGCGGATTTCGCGATGCGACCCGCACGGTTTACTAGTTGTTAGCCATACTATAAGATTTTTGTTAACACTCCGCAAAAACTGTAGAATATAACGGATATAACTTGTCACATCGCTCCTAAAAAAATAGTAGCGAAACCACCAATTTTTGTTATGGGTGATGGGGGGGGGGGGTGTGTGGGCGGGGGAGGGCTAAGATGTTATGTCGTCGTGGGTGAGAGGTCTAACGGGATGGAGCTGAAATGTAAAATTGCGATTTATCTTGTTTTGAAACGTCTTGAAATAATTTGTAAACTATAATCAGGTTGTACGCATTTTTTCGTTTAAAATTGAAAATTTGAATCCGAAAATACAATATAATTACTGTGAAGCATATCGGGGGGGGGGGGGGGGATGGGCGGCAAGATCATTTAGTTCAGTACAACTTTCAAGCGATTAGCTAAGCTTCAAACAGTTTAAAAAAATATACATAAATGTAGGGGCGCTATGGAAGAACTTACTTTGACGCAGAAAACAATATAGGAATTCTATGACAACGAATTGGGAATCCATTAATGGCGGGAATGTTGACTTTTATACTTGATTTGTTTCGAAAAAATAATACAACTTTTTTTCAAATCTCAGTTTACCACAAATAGTCATAAGATGGATTTGATAAAACTAAATTTCAAATCAATAATTAACGAGAGGAAAGAAAGCAGTGAGCGAAGTGAAAAGTCAAAACTAAACCCGAGTCTGTATTACTCAGAGCAAACTTTCACGACCTCACGGCGTCGAATTTTGTGCTGTTTCATGGCATCACGACTTGGATATTTCCGTACAAACTTCAACCAAATCGCAAACACACACACACACAACTCAGACATATATACAGAACAGGTTATATACGCTCTCTGAGCAATTACCATAGTTACAAACCATTATACAATATCTTTGTATAGGATATATGCATGTATCCTAACTACGTTAATTCTTGAGACATTTTTCACACCGCATCAGCATGGCTACCATTGCATCTTTCTTTTGCGTCCATAAATATTATTCTCTACTATGTATATATAGGCCCTATATATAGGCCTATATGTAGGCCCTATATATAGTCCCTATGTATAGGCCCTATGTATAGGCCCTATATATATGTGTTTGTGTATTTGTCTGTATGTTTCATGTTTAGACTGCATGCATTTATATAGTTAACAGCCTTTCCCCTGCATCCCATATATATTACTGCATGATACTAACATCACATAGCCTATACCTTTTGCTCTCGTTATGTATCATTTAAACTTTCTTTTCCCTCCAATGTAGCCCACCTAAATATTGATCCCGATTTTGGGCAATAGATCAATAATTCATTAATTGGTTATTTTGATGATAAAAATCTCGTCTATATATGCTATCTGTGACGTCACTTAACGTGACATGACGTGACGTAACGCACAGTCTTTAACACCTTGTATAATTTTGTTTATTTATGAAGGTAAGATAAGGTTCCAGTAGTGATACGAAATTGATAAAAACTTAGATTGATACAAAGTAAAGGAAAATAGCTATTAATAATATATAAGAAAGAAAGCAAATTAAAAAATTGAGAAGGCGAACCTTTAAGAAGAATCGATTTATCTGCAGCAAATCTAAATCCAATAAAAATGGATTCGCTGTAATTTATTAAAACTGACTGTTTTGGTCAAATTTTGTAAAATTAATGATCCAATTTTTTTTTAACGTTTAATTTTCGACTCCTTTATTTGAAGCAATGTTAAAGAAAGGCTCCATTGGTTAATCTGTCTGAGGTGCTAACAATCATATGTCTAGTCTTATAAAATAGTTTGATACCAGTAGCGTGATCCAATAATAAAAACCGAACAATACCATTGATTTGCATATGTAGTACTTTCATCGATTTATAAGTATACCGTTTTCAAGGGAATTAATAACAAATCAATGCCAAAATAATAGTAAAAACGTTATTAAAATAATCAATTGCTTATTATAGGAATAATAAAGTCTTGTGTAAGGAATGCGTTCTGTGTCTTATTGAAGTATCTCAATGTGCTAATCCTTCACCGGAAGTGACGTCGTGCACGCTCGAACATTAAAAACAAATAATAGAAAGCACTTCACATTGTTTATCTTTTTGTTTTTGAATGATTGTCCATTTTTCAGATTATGTATGAATTTGTGTAAATTAAAATTAAATTATCTGTAGAATTCAAGCTGGATGTGGCGGAATTAAGGGTGTGGCTTTGAGGTGTTGTCTTAGAGGGGTGGAATGAGTGGCAACATAGAGGGAGGGGGCGGGGTGGGGCTATGTAAATATTTCAATTGGGGAATCTATGTATACATAAAAAGTGAATCTGATGCAATCAAAAGTTACTCGTCAGCTTCGACTGGTTGATGGTTGCTTTCTTTTTTAAACATATAAAACCGCGGTGTTGTTTGTACGCCGGCCGATTCCTTAAAACAAGACATTTTATATCAAATTCTGACGTTTCAGAAAAAGTGTAAGTATTAAAGCGTCAAAAAAAGATTCTTAGCCTGTTTGACATTTTTTTTTTTAATTTGCATATTTAATCATGATATGACCTGTATTTAGATTATACTTCACCAGTGGCGGCAACAATGGCATCTTCCGTGAGTCCTGAAGAAGTCATGAACGCGACAGATGTAACAGAAACATCATCACAAGGAGATGGCACCTCATCGGGCGATTGTAACCCCATCACACCATCAGCAGAGGTTAGTTTAATGGCACCTACCGACGGTAGTGGCATGGAACCTGAAAGTGAGAGTACAATGTCACCAGGAATGGATGGCAGTACAATGGCAACAGCTATGGATGGCAGTTCAATGACACCAGGTATCGGTGGTAGTACAATGGCACCAGGTACGGGTGGCAGCACAATGACACCAGATATGGATGGCAGTTCAATGGCATCAGATATTGATGGCAGTTCAATGGCACCAGATATGGATGGCAGCACAATGACATCAGGTATAGATGGCAGTTCAATGGCACCAGATATGAATAGCAGTTCAATGGCATCAGATATGAAGAGCAGTTCAATGACACCAGATATGGATGGCAGTACGGTGGCACCATCCACTGAGGAAATGCTTTCTACGGAGTCACAGGGTACAACTCGTGAACCGGATGGTCTACCAGTTATCAGGAAAGTTCCAGATAACGTGGTAATTGTGTCTGGTGGAAGAGCTGAATTCCACTGCATTGCCGTGGGGGCGACCGAGTACAGTTGGAAACGGATTGACGGGGAGTACCCTCTTGATAAGTAAGCGTTATAGATACTAACATAATAATTATATGATAACCACAATGATCCAGACATTAGTTAATAGTACCTTTTGTTTGAATATTTCTATTGACCCGCCACATTCTCAGCCATGTCAGATAGGGGCGTGTACCTTGATCTGAAAAACATGCTGAAATCAACAACAAAAAATCTGCAACATGCTGATACCGTGTGCGCGGGTGCGTATGTGTGTGTATGCGTTGTACCTGTGTATATGCGACGCATTGGCTTGTATAATGTGACTATTACTAAAGAAAACACACACTCACCTACACTAAGCAAAAGCACTTACGATAGTTTAACTTCTGACTTGACATGTGGATCTATTTCGGTGACCCTTTTCTTTTAATTTTCGTATTGAGGTTAAAGGTCATTTGAGGTCAACTGAGCTAAACGTCTGAAAAGTTTTTACAGAGTAAACCGTATATAAATCGAATAGTAAAGTACTTGGTTCAATCTCACACTTAGTAAGTGGTTCCACCGTTCCTGTAGTGTAATCTTTAGATAGGTCACAGGTCAAAAGAGGTCAAAGTCAAATTTGTGAACACTATAACTAAAAGGATGAAACCGGAATGAAAGTACACTATCATTTTATATTGAACTAAAATGAAATTTGATAAAAAGACCTGCAACAAAGCTATCGTTTTCATAGAGGTCAAAGGTCATTTGATGTCAACAATTGTTAACTTCTGGAGACATTGTTAACATAATTCCACGCCCCAAAACTTAGATGAACTTCGTATGTGTTTGTAGATCCACCCTAGTGAGAACAAGAATAGTTTCCTAGATTTTGAACGGAGGTCAAAGGTCACTTGATTCAAAAGAAAATCTTTTCAATATGCAAGGTCCAAAAGATAAGTTCGAATGAAGTTCATACAATATATTGAGTACCATCACTCCATTGTTTTCTGTTTTCATGAAAGGTCATATGAGGTCACCTGCAGACAAAGTCTGAAAAAACTGTTTCACACAACTTTATATGGATGAATTCGATGTGAAGGATCTCGTTAATTTAAGAAGCTTGTCGATAATTTGGAGTGAAGAATAGTCAAAACTTGATAACAAAATATTACAGTTAATTGTCAAGGAAGCACTAACCATGATGGCTTCCTTGTATATTAACATGTCAGCACGATCATGACGTAATGAATCTCAGACTGACCCCTTACTCACACAACCCCACCCACCCCCCAAAAAAACAGGAATGTTGTCACGTGATCATGATGTTATTTTTTAGTCTTGAATCGAATTTTAATTTGTATTTTGTGACAGAATCGACATGGAAGATTTTGACAAAGTTAAAGGAGCCGTGGTACGAATGATTGACTTGGCCCTTGAAGATGCAGGCATCTACGCATGCGTAGCATCTAACGATAACGGATATGTGGAGGCGCTAGTCACACTAACAGTGGTTGGTAGGTAGTATATAGTTATATATTTTCACATGGTTGTCAATTTCTTGCCTTTTCATGTGATGTAAAGGTTTTTATTCCCCTCCGTAGTCTACTACGTGTTTAGTCACGTTTCTGTTTTGAGACCCAATTTGTTATAATTTGTATATATTCACTATTTGTGTATTAAAAGGATATACAAAAACACTGTTTGATGATTAATAATTTTCATTTCATTTTTGAGCAGATATGTTAAGCATTCGCTTTGCCAAATGCTAAGCAATAACACAAAAAAATATCCAATGACAAAAAAAAAAAAAAAAAAAAAAAAAGGAGAAGAGAACAGGAAAAGCAATGCGTAAGTACAGTGAAATGGCAGAGCAAAAGGTACGGTATCTTAAACACGCCATTGTAATATCCTAAAACAAAATATTAACCTTCCTTTGATTATCTTCTCTATTCATAAGATAATTCCTCAATTAATGATCATTGATTCGTCTCACCTTTTTCAACTGAACGTCTTCTCTTTCCGCCTGTCTCCTTGTCGGTTTATTCTTAGACCGGTGTCTTTAATATCTATCTTTCTTTCTTAAACAGATAACAAATTTATTTCACTACCGCAACTCCATTATTAAAAGTTATGCTACCCTCAACTTTCCCTTTGCGCGCATGATCTCATGCAGTACAAAAGAAAACATGCACCGTAGGCCTTTTTTATGCACTGGTGAAGAAAAGAAACTAAATCGTTTTAATGTGCACCAAAATATTATCATGCGCACCAAATTACGTCACCATCATCGTATACATCGCGGTTACACAATCGTCCAGTCTGGCATTCACTTATACAATATGAAACTGAAACCGTCAAACCGGGATTTTCTTACGGTTATTTCAATAATAATCTCATATGTCGCCAAACCTCTATATTGAATATATATATATAGAATTCATACATGGCCGTTCGAGTTAATCGATCCATTTTTTTTTGCAATCTAAAATTAATAGTACTTTACAAAGAAACATCAATATGAACCTCCACCTTTAAGCTTATCATGATAACCGCGCATATTGCGAAATAGGAAGCTTCTAATTGGTAAAAGTTTTATCAACATTAGGTTTTTAGCTACGTCGCTCTTTTCAAGATGATGGAGTGAGGTGAGCCTGGCAATATTTCACGAAATATTGGAAAGAATGAAGTTTGAATGTGTTATGAACTTCTGATAATGTAATCGGAAATATGATATATTACATTAATAGAATATTGAAAGCCGTAAGCTAAATGAGATAATAATGAATATATACTAGTTAAGCGAAAGTAGAATCTTCGGATACATATCTCAGAGGGTTAATGACTGAAAATGGGACAAGAGGGGATTATTTTCTGTAGTACTGTTAATCCGTTGAAGCTTTATCACCCAATCAAATATTGATGTATGTGTAAGTACAGATATATTGTGTGAAACTAGTTACAATTTCGCTCATCTGGTACCTGTACCAAGATAACTATGCAGCCTGTCTTATTGGACAGTACATTATATTTAAATTAAAATGCATTATATTCAGACTTTATTCAGTCGTTTACATCATTGGCTTCGATCTGTTATCCCGAGGTAAAATCATTGAATCAAAACACATACTTTCGTAATAAACACGTACTATATTGTTAAACCACAATAGAAACTACTGTGCGAGTGCATCTTCACACGATCTTCATTTTTGTTCATGAATATGCAATACATTATGTCACAGGAATTACGGCACATATGATAGCTGTAATAGATTATCACGTGGGCTTCTTCAATTAAACAAAAAGTCTCGGTCAAGATACTTTTTAAGAAAAAGTCACCCAGGAAAGAACCTGGGCACGAAAACCAAACTACCAAACGACTGATCCGCTCTCAGCCCCAGTCCCCTTGCATCGGGACTGTGACTGTGTGATCATCGTCAGGTGTGTATCACCATTCCCGGTCAAGTCTCGGTCAAGAGTGATGGGTCTTACCACTAATGGCTAACGATGGATAAATTTTGATATTTTGGACACAAAGAAAGGTTATTTCCTTAGAGCTACAGTACTTACTATAGTTTTGATTTTAATAAATGTATATTTTATTTGGCTACGCTCTTGTACTACATCTATATGATGAAAACCTTACTATGATGAAACAGACAATTGCTTGGTTTTTGAAAACAACCCTCAGCAGACATGAAATCGACGGTTAAGCCTCCTTTTCCCACAGTCGCTCCGACTATTGCTACCATGACAACGCCGCAGTTCGTTAGTGAGGGAGACAAACTGGTCGTCGAATGCAAAGGAGATGGCGTGCCACCACCAACGATACTTTGGGAGAGAAAGAATGGCGGAAGAGTCAAATCCAAGTAATAAGTTCTGTTATTTAAATTTCATAAATAATATCTGAAAGCCTGTATAGACGATCTTAAATTATTTTTTTACCGTCCACTTGATTTTTTGTAGGGCGTCATCGATTTATTTTGTGTCTGCAGTTTAACTGAGTAACATCAGATTGTATACTTCTTTCCTTACATTTAAAACAGTCATACTGCAGTATGTATTAGAAATATGAATGGTATGTGGATAGGGTTGACATTTTGTACATTAATAGCTTTTGATGGAACGATTGTTCAACAGCGTCTCGTCTTTTTAGAGGATAAAATTCATCGGTTTTTCTCCTCGTCTTTGTTTCTTCTGTACGGTAGAGGACAAGGCACGAAACGATTATTGATTATCAAGAATGCTCAAGCGAGTGACGCAGGTATCTACTATTGTATAGCAGTCAACCAGGCAGGGCACGCCAACTACACCGTAGAAGTTGAAATTGATTGTAAGATGTCAATTGGAATTACCTTATCTTCATTTTTCTTTATCTCGTGGATTTCACCTCCAATTATTTCAATAGAAAACTTGTTCAATCTAGCCTACAACCAAGTGTTTCAAGAGCCACGTTGATAACTGGCACAACTTCCTCACAGGGCCAACATGTTTCGTTTGTGTATATCTCCAAGTTTCCTTAAATGTATTTTGAAAGTGAGAAAACATTATTCTCTATCCCACATTTTCCTGGGCCCTGAATTTACCCCCCTCCCCTGCCCCGTCGCCCCGTTCCCCCGTCCCTACAGTCAGGTCAGCTGATGATGCCTTTTCATGAGACTTTAGCATCAAATCGCATCGAAAATTTACCAAGACCAATTTTCACTTTCCCCTTTCCAGCTTCTGTTGAAATCCTGGAGGAAATCCAGCCACAGATTATCATGGAGAATGAAACTGCTTTCTTTGTCTGCATGGCCACTGGAAACCCTGAACCACAGTTTTCATGGAGACGGCTTGACGGGGCATTCCCTGACGAAAGGTACAGTACTATAAATAGAAATATTTAAAGGTGCAAGGTGTTTGTCATTTCGTTGTATAACTTAAGGTCGAGGGCGCTCGTTGTATAACTTTTAGGTCAAGGGCTAATCTATGGGGCGGTGTGTGCATAGGAAAAGCGCCCACACAAAACAATCTTCCCACTGCCCATACGAAATTGTCCCACTCCACCCGCACCGCACCTTTCCCATTTCGCTATTTACGTACCGTACATATCTTCTTTCCATCCAATAACACACAAACAATCTTTCCTTTTGGGTCTTTTCTTCTCTACACTTAAATTTACTGTTGAGCAATGGATAGATGGATGGATGGTTGAGCAATGGATGGATAGAAAACTTAAACACAAGTCAATGAATTGTAGTCGAGACAAGACCGTGTACTGCTATACCGTTACTTCTAAAAGAACAGAGATTCCGAAACTTTTGGTTATTTCCACAAAAAAAAAAAAAAATTGGTTTCACAAAAAATACATCTTTAGTAGAATTAGAAAATTCAATGTAAAGAATGAAGATACACTGAGTAAGTACTGAAATACAGAGATGCGATGCGTACAAACTTGACCGTCGAAGACGTCAAAGTATTTGCATATTGGTTTAAATCGATTGATCAATACATTTGTTTTATTTACTTCCTATTGCAGTCGTGTTGTGATTGAGGGTCCTATAGTTAATGATACGCTGGATTATCCTATATATACCAGTATTCTTGGCATAGAGCCAGCGATGGGAAGCGACACTGGGTCTTACCAATGTTACGCCTACAACAGTGTTGGTAACTACACAGCTGTTGGCGATCTCATTGTTCAAGGTGAGTCAATGCGCATGTCCAGTAACATATATATGATAATACATAGTATAATATATCTATATAGTATAATATATCTATATAGTATAATATAATATATAGTAATATATAGTGTATAGTAACGCCATTGACAGCAGTCCGTTACAGTTACAGTGGTGTATTGGTAAAAGTTCTCGGTAAAACTTATAACACCAAGTAAAAATTCATGGATTTAAAGACGGCCGCGCAGTATCCTGAACGCAATCCAACTAAATTAGACTAGTTTTTCGATAACCACCCTGCTCAATCAACAATAAAGTATATCACAAAGGTCCTGGCCGAAGTGATGTTTAATTTCATTAAGACCTGTGCATAGCACGGAGTCATTGCGTCTATCCGAATCTCAGACAAGTAACAGCACTTTCATGTTTTTTTTTTATAAGCACGATAATTGAATTGAATTTATATGTCTAATGTCCTGTAGATATACGTTGTTTTCTTAAATTTATGAGAAAAAGAAAGATGTTATGTTAAACGGATATCTCTTTATTGTTTGTTTGGTAGGACCACCAGGGTTTTTACAGGAACCGGAAGCAGAACAGATAGTATCGATCGGAGATTTTGCATATTTTACTTGTGTAGGCTCTGGGGCGCCACCGTTTAATATCACGTGGTCGAAAGAAGGGGATGCGGTATGTGTTTTTAGTTCTTTCTTTATTATTATTATAATTGTGTTGTCTGAAGAATTGACCAGGATGTATAGCACTCAGACCTGCAGTACGAGTACAACAGCATGAGTGCGAGCACAACAGCATGAGTACGTACGAGTACAAGTACAATTGCCCTTAATGTTAGTATGGAAAACTAGAACAAGAGTACGTGAAAGTCAGAGTACGCGAAATCTTCCACTACATATACAGGATTGTCAAAATGCCCTGGAAGATGAGTACAAAGTCACACAATATGAATATAGGAAACTCTCCTAGACTACAAGTACAAGTTCGTACTCACTACAATTATGGTACTAATCATCATATTTGTGTATATATTGTAAACGTTGTTCGTCCTATCAGGGGGGTCTTTTACTATCACGTGACAATTACGTCATGAAGATGAGTAGAATGGAGATTTACTTTGATTGATCGTGTGTGTTGGTGTTGGGGTTGTAGGTGGAGGTGGGGGGGGGGGGGTGGCAATGAGGGTCGATGCCACTGTGGCATGTGAGAAATATAATAGGTCAATCTGCAGCCGTCAAAAAACGCTTCTTAATCAATATATATTCGTTACAACTTTATTGATGTTACCGTGTTTTACTACGAGCAGATAATGTACAGTTTATATTTAATACAAAGGAACGTGGGAAAAGCAATATTAACATGACATATTCCTTTATCCATACAAGGAATGGCCAAGTGAGGACAGCCGGGTTGTCATTGAAGATAATAATACCTTCTTACGCATAAGTGACGTCACGCCTGATGACTCTGGCATGTATGTCTGTACTATTTCCAATGAGATGGGTATGAAGTCAGCGGTCTCAAATCTACTAGTCGAAGGTATGGTATTGTATAAAGCATCATAATAACCATGACAATGGTCCACCCCACTCTCGTTATTATTTTAAACTTTTTTTCTGCTTAATTTTCTCTGCAATATGTTAATATTATACTTGTAATCATGATAACGAAAAAATATTATATTTGCATCCCTCAGAAAATATTGTATTTTAAGATGTTTATTCCTTTATTAAAATGGGAATTTAAGAAAGTGGGGTGGTGTGGGCGTGGTAGGGTAGTGGTGAGGTAGTAGTAGCGAAAGAGGGCGCTCTGAAGTTATATTACCAGATAGCTGCATGGGAAAATTGATTGCATGAAAAATTTGCATGGTTTCTAACTCTTAATGTTGACAAACTGTTTTTGGTTGTTCTCATTTTATTTCTGTCAACTTATTTTAAACGATTTGTTTAACTTTAAAGATGAGAAGCATGAAGTTTGATCAAATGCTTATACTAACTCAATTTTTAACAGCATTCTTGAGAATTTAATCTTAAAAGTTTTAACCTGCAAGTATAAACTGGCCTGAAGAGTGGGACATTAAAGGGACTATATCTCCGAAGTCCGACACCAATATGGGCATCCCTTGGAATTATGAAGTGGTCCGAGAAATATCATATCAAGATTAAAATAAAGCGGTAAACCGGGGACATGGGGACATATCTCACCCTGGGGCCGAACTGACCCTCGGTGCCTCTGATGGTTTCGTGGTTCATATTTAAACAGGCTAAGGAATTCGTGTGTTGAAGTAGGGTCTGTTAACCTTTACTTGGTCGTACTTGTTTGGTAGACCCCCCCCCCCCTAATTTAAAACTTTGCTTTGATAAGAAAATGTAGGCTAATTTAAAAGTAAAATATGAAAAAAAAAATTGGATTTCAGCTTCTCAAAGCAAAGATACCATTAGTCATATTGACTCTCTTATATATATATGTCCGCAGAAACACGAAATTAGTGGCTCCATAATTATTGAGAACTTTTTCACATTGCTTAGCTTTTAAAACAACAACAACAACAACGAAATATCAATAGTGAATGCGTGCATGCTTTTTTTTAATATCTAATTTTTATTTTCCTAACATATAGATAACTTTTCAGATACACTGGCGATACTCACTGGGCCTTTGGATACTCGGGCCCTCGTCGGAGAGACTGTCCGATTGAAATGTCGGGTCACGGGGAATCCATTCCCCACCGTCAAGTGGGTCTTTAATGGCATAGCAATTGACCCACTTGGCCTCTTTGATGAGAGGGTCGAGCAAGAGGGAACGAACCTGATTATACGCAAAGTGAACCCCCGGGATACGGGTCATTACCACTGCTTAGCCTCATCAAAACATGGAAAAGCAATGGCTTCAGCAACACTTACTGTATATGATGGTATTAAAACAAAATGTCTCAAAGCGTCATATTCTTTGGCTAACCGTCTTCCCACTTGCATTAAAAAAAATCTGATCCTATACCTTACCTTGCCTTGCCTTACCTTCCTTACCTTGCTTCGACTTTCCTCCACCTTTACCATTTTATTCCCTTATACTTCTCACACCATTTTCCCCTTTCCTTATGAAAACCATCTTCATAGCAATCCTCAATATTGCAAAGCTAACATGCACATGCCATCTGCAACTCAACTTTATAAAGAAAAAAGGGCCCTTGTCAGCTGGTGAGGGCGTTATCTGCGTTCTTATCAATAATACAGAGGCCGCGCAAATATGTGGTCTTGTTTTGAGCAACAAAAAGTATTTATTTTTATACTGACAAATGTGGCCCACACGATGGAGGGGCCACCCATACTTGTACAAAGTTGCAGCATTTTACAATAACATCACGAATTTATATGAAACTGACTTTGAACACAAAACATCTTATTAGTTTCCTTTTCTCTCTTACTTTTTTCTACCTTTTCAATTTTTAATATCGATAATTCAGTGTTTCATGATTTCTCTTCTCAAAATGTTTTTATTTCGCGCCATGATGTGAATAAAAACGCTTGCTGGTGTTGCTTTTGCCACCTGGCAATCTTTTTTCATTTTCCACTGTAACCGATCCGTTGTCACGGAGACAACAGCACTTTCATATCTCAGTCACCACTTCTGTGATCAGATTATAATATAACAAGATTATCACCACACTAATTGTCTCTTTGCCGTTTATCTTTGAACATTCTCTCTGGTCGTATAGAAATGCGCATGATTATCTATCTTCTATGTCTGGTACGGTATTCGTTTGTCTTATAATTTATCGATTAAAGAGTTTAAAAAAAAAGATCGTTGCTTTCTAAGATATCATTAACATCAGTAGACATTTAAGTATGAGATATATATAGATTGTGGTATCATAAAATTATTTTTCATTATTTTGGTCTGAATGATGGTATTTTAATTCGGTTTGTTTCTGCGCATGTTATGTACACAGTGACATTATAATCCATTTATATGATTAATCATTAGACATGTTGATAAAGTCATTGCCCAGTCTCAATGGATTCACAATTAATATATTATAGGAGAACGAAAAGGATGGTAACTGACAGTTTATACTACAATTTATAGTTTCCAGGGCCTCCAAAAGAAGTGCGAAACCTTCCTTGAGCGAAAGTGGCCCACATGAGACAATGTTCTCACATTGGACACGATAAGTTCGTGCATTCCATTCACTTTGTATTCATCCGTAATGAAAATTAAAAGCGAAAGGATTGAGATTTTATCTTCTCCCTTACACTGCTATGTTTTTCTTTACCATACAGGTGGAAGCACGATGTCTTCTTCATCGTCAGGAGTAGGAACTGACGACGGAGAAGCGACTTCAATGACTGCCGGACCAACCGAGGAAATGAAGAGCAGTGTGAGTCCATCGGACGAGGAAGGATCTACGACAGATGATATGAAATCTTCACCTTCAGTTGAAAGTGGTAAAACTGATGGCAGTACGATGACAGGAGGTCCATCTGGTACACAACCAACGCCTGGACTTGACGCATCAACAGAAGAGATGCAAGGGTCTGCAGAACCGTCAGGATCACCGGACCCGATGGGTTCTCCGGAACCGTCAGGTTCCCCAGAACCAATGGCATCTCCAGAACCGTCAGGTTCCCCAGAGCCAATGGCATCCCCAGAACCGTCGGCTTCACCAGAACCGATGGGCTCTCCAGAACCATCGGCTTCCCCAGAACCGATGGCATCTGCAGACGCATCTTCTGACTCTATGGCATCAATGGGTTCAACGGCTACATCCGATCCTTCAGCTCCAACACATGGTATGATGGACGAGTCTACCATGGTTCACAAAACAGACATGATGGCTTCTGGAACTACCAAGTCGATGGTATCGTCATCTGCTGGTCATAACGTGGATAGCAGCATGATGCCCACAAGTCAGTCAGCTCAAGTAACCACCCCCGTCAAACCACGAAGGACAGATATAACCAATCCAGGTACCAGGGATTTATTCCAAGGATGGGTAGATGTGCAAGGACAGGGAGCTGCAAATGACTTCTGTAGGTAAGGGAATCTACGAACGCAGATTGCTACTGCAATGTAATAACGTGTTTCAAAGCTATGTCGAATCTTGAAAAGGAAGCTCAATTCAAAACGAGAACAACTAGTAAAAGATAATTGAAACTTTAGCTAGCTAAAATAGTGAAATGTGGCTTTGATCATTGGAACGATGTTTATAATACGGAGGTAATATAAATAAGAGAGTGTGAGGAGGTAGAAAATTTGCACAAACCTAAGCAACAAGCCCTCGCTCATGCTCAAACTGCAATAAAAGTGTTACCGGTAATCTCACAAAATGTTCCCTCGTCGAATCATTTCATATGTCTACTTCAGGTCTGTTTAAAATCTGGTAAACAAAAGTGGAGGATAACAGCATCAAGGGGAGTTATACGTTTTGATCAATTCTAGGAATTGTAGTTCATATTCAAGTACTTATGGGCTTGAATTAATATGATTACCCTTCAGAATCATCGGTACGAGCAGCGATGTCTACCAGCTGGTGTGTTCTCTAGCCGGGACTGAGGGTGAAGAAGAATTCAACTACAACTCAAAGATTGGATTTGATATCGGAGAAAAAGATACTTTTTACATGAAAGACGAGAATGGCGATGGGAGGGACGATTATTGCAGGTAAGGATATGAAGGTTCAGAACGCCGGCACAGCAGACTGACTAAATCGATACCCTATGATAAGGTTAATCGTTATATAAATTTCATTAATCCACGTAGTCCTAAGCCGGTAATGTCGGCTCCGTGGGGGGGGGGGGGGTGGAATGCGGAATATTAATCTCTGTTGGAGTACCTCGTGGCTTCAATATTTACAATTTCTTGACATGTCAGAGGCCATTAGCATGGATGGGGTGAGGTGAATGAGACGGTTGGAGTCCATACGAAACTAAAGCTAAAACTTAAACATAAATTGGCTAACAATAACTGTTAATGTAATATTATATTCTATAGCGACCTCTCCTTCACCCGAACACCCCACCCCCCAAAATCCTTCCGCACCCCTTAAACTACCAAAGATTTGTGACCTGGTTCGCCGGGTTCGATACGCGGCCGGGTCATAGTAAGATGGGTTTTCATCCAAGAGCAATCTACGGTTTTCCCATCTGAAATGACTTTCCAAATTGAGAAGATTCCAAATATGAGTTAAAATATTGAATTGGAAGCCACACGGCGTGTTAGTTGTAATCCATAAGCCCTCCATAAGCTTCTTCCACATTTGTGGTCGCTTAAGCGTCGTAAAATATAACTGTTGATTAATCATTTATATATGTTCCACCTCTCCGTTATTCCCAAGATGCACTTCGGTTACTGGAAAACGATACGTTTGGTGTACAGCCGGTGGAGAGAACGGTTTCTATGGGAACGAGAAGGTCGAACCCGACACATCACAGCACAGTTTCCAGGCTGAAGGTGAAAAGAACGATTTGCGTAAATGTCGTCGTCGCTTCGTTGATCCATTTTTCGGAATTCCCTATTAGAATATTGCCGCCTGCATTCAGAAGACAAAAACACGAGGAAAACAAGAACAATCACATTAATTAAAAGAATATTGATAAATAAAGAACAGTACCCTTGTAATCTGTAATTTAAAGAAAATCCATCCATGAACTGGTTTCATTTGCTTTAGTGTTTATATAAGCAAATTCCCTCCTCGTCCTCAGGAATTTCCATATTTGAGATTGTCTTCGATACTGTTAATCTTCTTTTCTTATTTCAAGATCTCTAAGTCTTCCGCTGAGCCCTAAATTTAAAAAAAGAGAAAAAAACTACTAAAAGTATTTTAGTAATAAAATATGTTCTGTCGGTCTGTCCAGAAATACGAAAATAATATCATAGAAATATTTTGATCGAACTATTTTATGTTCTTGCCAAGAAGATCTGTTGTGGGAAGATGTTGAGGGTGTGGTTAGGTGGTGTGGTGTGGGGTTGTTGGAGTAACGAAACATATACTAGCATATAACCCAAGAAAGGTAGGTTGACATATAATTTTGTCCTTTTTACGAGGGTGAAGATCAAAGTCTTTACATTATCTGCCAGCTGGTAGCCTTATTTCCGATATTTTGTTTTTCAATCTTTAGCGATTTGACATATCCAGTAAGTTAGGCCTACTGTCACATGTGTGACATTGTCTTTCTTTTATCGATGCGTAAGTATTTTGCGCCATTTTGCGCCACTGATCTGAACAACTGTGAGAGCATTGATGACTATTTTAATTCATTGCATTACATATATTTGTCTACAAGCTGAATTATGTGCCTTATGAGGTTATATGAAATGTTGAGGATTCATTTCTCACAGAAATTCCAAGATTTACAGGCGAAGTGTTGTCACGGTGACCCACATGTATTGTATTTCATATATACATTAATATATCGAAATGAAAACGCATTACTTGATTAGTTTATATGACATACGTTTTAAGTATTGCAACTCCCAAAAGAGGTTCAATGAATTTTCAGAAACTATTGTCATGGAATATCCCACTCCATCCTAGCCCCTCTCTCACCTCTTACTATTCACTCGCATGAGAATGTATGTATATGAGCAAGGGTTACATTCTAATTGTAGCTGACCATGGAGGGCGAAGGGGAGGGGGGTTCTAGCATGTTTGGAGGCAATACGTAGTGCCGTTCACAAGTTCTTGGTTTATATATGCAAGACAATCGATATACGCACGTAACTTTGACGGATACATCAAGGCACGCCGCAAGTGTAAATAAATTCGAAAGCATAGAGACTGCATGTGTGTAGACTATTTGGATGTATCATATATAGAAATAAATAATGAAAGGAGAGTACCTCAGAAGATGTTTTCACGTGATAAATATGTGATCGACACCGTGTAGTCACGTGTTCTACAATACAACATAACCACGCTTGACTGTACATACCTTGTGACAGGCTTGAGTTGTATGAAAGTCAAACATAGCCTTTCCATACGTTTAGTGTGGTGTAAATTCAAAATACGTCTGCAACAACAAATTCTTACTTCTTTCTTGTAATTATTTCTTCTTCATTTCTTTACATGAAGTTATATAGCCTGTCTGCTTACAGAATCAGCATCTCGTTAAACAAAGACAGTATATACGCACATAAAATAATTTCCAGTAGCAGAACTTAGGCCTTACAGCCGTTGTTTTGTATTTGGTTGTTAAGTAACGGTATTTCTATACTCTGACCTATTTTGTATCGCACACATTTCATGTAATGCCCCTAGGATATACATTCATAAACCATTGAAGTTTATTGGTAATATTCATGCGCTGCGCCGATTTTGGTGGAAGGTGAAATCACGTGGTCGGCCTGTCATGCATATACATGAATAATGCCATATGATATCTACTGAGTTAACGTTCGTGATACAGCTATAGAAATATATATTAGGGACAGCCACCTTCTTGCACATAAAACTAGCGAAGTATTACTGGAACTTATACAAGCGTGTCCGTCAATTTTTGCGGTTTGTTTATACCCTTGCATGACTATAAATAAATAATAAATAGAATAGACACCACAGACATCACTTCTTTTGAAAAACTGTGATATATTTTTTTTACGAAGTATTCTTCAAAAAATCATCACGGTTTCATGTTGTAAATATGGCTATTTTAAGTTTTATGCACCATATAGGTGTCTGTGCCCTAATTGGTCATCTCTCTCGTAACAACAGCTTTCATTTTTTAGTTTTATGATCTCATTTAGTGATATATTTTTCTACATCTTTTTAACTTGTTTTCGCATGTACTTTATTTTAATTTGGACATGTAATTAATCCTTTTCATAATTCACACCTCTGCTATTGTTTTTATTACTAAGTTATTAATATTATGATCCCTTAGTGGTCTAGTCAACATATATGCAGCGCAAGGTTTGCATATATAAACGATGGAACGTAAGTTATGTTGCGAGGAAAAATAAATGAACCAAGAAAACCCCATTTACACTGCTTGTATTTCATTTCCACGTCATAATGGTGTAAAATGCAATGGGTGGGGCGATGGTGGGTACGTATATAGTGGTGTCCGACAGCCAGACTGAGCCCGGGAAAAATAGTCACCAGGGTACCTGTAGTATAATGCTATTGTAGAATAGCGCCTTCAATCAGGTAGATTCACACTCTCACTAGAATGGCGTCTTGAATATTCTTCACAAACGCAACAGTCCTCTTTTCGCACTCTTCAAAAGGTTTTTCTTGGATATATTTTGATCCCATATCTTTATCCCATAGTTTCCCACACCCCCTTCATTTCCACGGCCCCCTGTTTTTCCCCGGGCCTAACGGCCGTATCCTCGGCGACCCCAGCATTTGGTTATAGGGGTAACGAGATGATGATTAAAGAAAACATTCCTATATAAATATCCTTAGACCAATAATAACCATTGGAAGTCTTTTCTAATTAAGTTATTCGCCACTATTTCAAATGGTTAATCCTTCTATAGCATTAATTGCTGGTAATTCAGAGCCATTATCCTTGATACCCCCCCCCCTTTCTCCCTTCTGCGTTTGTCGACTTGGCCGGATTTACCTCTTTGGGGGAAGTGGTGATGAAATAGACAAAATTTCCAGGAAAAGAAAAAACGAAGGAAATTGGATTGGAGCTCACATATTCGAAATCTGGAAAGGCCTATAAAAAGTTCAGATTTCCAACATCAACTTAACAATTCGCCCAGTGGAAATCGCAATAGTCTACTAGTATATACGTCTATTAACCGTACACGGTTGGAGCCACTTGACCGAAAATCTATGTTTAGTCCCACAACATCACATAATAATGTTCTTTTCCCTCTACGGCCAACGCAGTGTTTACATAAATTGCTGTTATTTATAGGATCCCGATCAAATTAAGTCAGCATGGAAGCTGTCCGAAGGTCGTTAGAATTCCCAGCCCAAAGAACAAATAAAACACTTTGCGCTCAAGCACGTTAAACTTGCCCGGTATAATCAGTTCGAATGTCAAACATTAGCTAGCTTCAATCGAGCCTAGGTTGATTGCGAGAAAATTTAATCGAGTTAACATAAATGTGGAATTCGTTTTAAAGTTTAAGACATCGTGATATAAACCTAAGCTAGACGGGTTACCATAACAAAATGGGCGACACTACGAGAGACAATTTTCAAGCTCAGGTATATATTCCCAGGCTCTGTAGCCTTCGTCCCAAGAAGTGACGATAGGGTGCCTAGCCTACTCTTTTTTTAAGCCTTGCACTAACGCGTAACTTACGACCTAGCCTACGCTAGCTGTTATCAATGAATGGCTAGTAGCATGGTGGGCTCATAATTGACGCACTTAAGGATTTTATCAACGATATCTATCAAGGAAAAATCCAAATCACTCGACTGTTTGTGTTTTTCATATGTGTAGTTCCTCAGAAATGTTATGATCTCAAAATATTTAAGGTTCTGTGCTTATGCACCGTACAATTGAGCAGAATTTGACCACAAAATGTCTGCCGTGTCAAGTTCTTTCATACCCCTAAATTGACACATTCGTTGCAAAGCTAACTTTAGTGTAGGCCTTAGTATACATCCATTGACTTTAGATGCTGTTTGCAATGCTCTGAGCCTCTTAGCTCAGACTGGTCAGGTTCCAGAGAGCAGTGTTATCATATTGAGGTAATGTTGGTTATTTTTAGGAAGTAAGATTTCCAAATGACCAAAAAATGTGCAAAAATGGTGGGAGGGTGTTAAAAGCTTAAAAAATACCACAATATGGTCAGCAAATAGCTGAAAAGGATTCAAACTCATAAAATATGTAATTCTGCTTGACTTCAAAAAGTTTAGGTGGCCTGCTGTATCGTTGCTAGTAATAATTGAAGGTGCGTCAATTACGGGGGTGCGTCAATTATGAAGCCTTGACTATACTAGTAGTAATGACCAGTTTAGTAGTAAGGTGTAACCTCTAAGACCAAGCCTATACATTTTGAATTGTAGTGGGTCAATTCAATAGTTTGTTCATTCTTGATTAGCCTTGCTGCAGGCAGGTTAACTTCAGCAATCAAATACTGTAAGCTAGGCTTTAACAAGTGCTTGTCTACTTCACAATATACATATATGTGAGTTAAAAAAAAAAAATTGACAGTGACTAAGGTCAAGCATGGAGCTATTATAGCTCCATGGGTCAAGAAAGGTGAAAATGGGAATTTTAATACAAGTCTGTCAGCAAAAGAAGTTTCATATGCTAGTTTTGTAAAACACAAACAAGTGCATATATTGATGTACTGTAGACAGAGGTCTGCCCTAGCTAGGCCTAGAGTATGGATTTGTATGGGAAATAAAGAAATTTAGGTCAATTAGTATACTGTAAGTGTTTGTTTACATGTGATAGATTTCAAGCAAATAGTTCATGTAAGCTCTAGGAATTCCAGTTTTGGTGTGATTTTCAAAGGTGTAAACTTGGCAAATTGAAGTGATCAAAAACTTTCATGATGAAAACCAAAGAATATGTAAAATAAAAATTGTAATATATATTTCTTATGAACTTGCTAGGTTCACGCCGCTCTGAATAATCCAACAGAAGAGGAGAAGATATATGAAACCCTGAAGGAGTATCGCAGGTGACCACAGAAAATGTGATTTATGCAATTTACGTTGAAACCACACTCCATGAATGCATGCATTTTGTTGTGTTGTACGCTATATATTGTGATTTGTCATGTGATCACCAGTCTGAAAATTTGTGACTATCTAAATAATTCTGGTTGATTTTATTTAATCCCCCTTTTTTTCTTCTTTTACACATACCACTCAAATTTTCTAAAATTACTTTAGCCAGCTGTTCAAGTGAGAAACTTTTCTCTGTGCGAGTCAAAGTGGCCCATTGACAAAACCATACTGTACGGGCCCATGCTAATGATTTCTATACGTGAAACGTTTGGATGGGCATGATAGGGATAGCCTATAGGCTATAAGTAGGGTGCCCAGTAAATTTTACAGGCTACTGTAGGAAAACTATGCATGTGACCACTTATCTTGATCTTAACGCTCTCTGAGCTAAGAGGCACACAAGGCCGAGAGGTCTTCCCTCCAATTCTTCCTGTTTGCTGCTGCTGTCTTGGCTTCGTTCCAACTATTCCAGCCTGCTCTCCTTCTATCTTTTTCTACTGTCCTCTGCCATATTGTTTTAGGCCTTCCTCCTGCTCTTGAACCTTCTGGGGTCCATCCCAGAGCTATGTAATTGATGTCTGCCCTGTCTTTTCGCAGCACATGTCCTAGCCAGTTCCACTACGTACGCCACCAAATATATGTTAGATTTCATCTTTACATCAAAAGCAACAGCAATCATTCCAAAAGCTTCATCAAGCCAGTTTTCATCAGTGTTGTTTGTTTCCATAATTTGTCATCATCAGAAGATTTGCAACCATCTCATCTCAATCAATGTTTCTCCAGGATCAGTCTCAAGAGTGCTTCTGTAGAAGCTGATGCACTTGCAGCGTTATATTACAAATTTGGTAAGTTTGGGTTATAGGACTTACAGTGAGTGGTCTTAATAAGAATGGATAGTCGGGTTGGGGGGGGGGTAAAATTTTCATTCGAAAGATCTATGAAGAAGGAACAAATTCTTAACATCCTGGCGAAATTTGCATTCAATTCCTATGAACCGTTTTCGAGATGACAACATTTGAAGTTGCCGCACTTTGAAGCAGAAGTGCTCTTGAAACAAACAGGTGTGGTGTGATAGAAGCACACTAACAAATTTGTACCTTTTTCCAAATTTAGGTACAATTTTCTTCTTCAAAAGTGGGATGCTTCTCAGTGTGGATAAACTACCATCCAGTGAATATTGTTAACTTCACAACCCCTGAGGTAAAATTGGAATCCCGTCCAATCCAATGCCAAAACCATAAAGTGAAAAAGAAGGTTGCTAGCATTGCACAACTATGACATCATACACCCGTTTGCTTAAAGTTCACTTACGGCACAAAAACCGTGACAACCTCAATTATCAATATTTTGAGAATGTCATGTAGGAACTGGATCCAATCTTTACCAAGGATGCTTAGAATGTGTTCTTCTTTCACCGGTGAAAAATAAATGTTATTTTAGGACTGTCCATTGAATGGCATTACAACAGAGGGAAGATAAAAATTTGGTTCTCATGTGGGTCCTTCTGTACCTTAATTAGCTACATAACACTCTTTACCATAACCTGTCATTCTATACCTCTGTTAACATCAAGGCAAGCCAAGGTCTGGGTTCATCACTGAAATTACCACAAATTTTGTTGCCAAATGAAATACTAAATGGTACAATGCTTTTAGTACTTTTTCTGCCATTTTCTGGAGCATATTTGAATGGTATTCACAAATGCACAGTTCAACAAACAGGGGGGAGTCAAGGGCATGGAGAGGAGTGTAGACCATGTCCCCTCAAAGCTGGGCTTTCACTGCAGTGGTATTACCTGTGTCAGTGTCCCTGACCGGGGTCCCCGGTTGGAGTTACTCCCAGATCAATGTATGTCGTCCAGTTACAGAGTTGTTGACAATTAACAATTCATAATCATGGATGTTAAATATGAATCTAAGAGACTGACTTCGGTCAGCTTGCGGCTTTGATAAACCAATGAGGCTTCTTCGCGAGTTCCTGCTTGCAGTAGGATCTAAAATACATACATACATAAAGCAGGGCTTTTTTTCATCTCCCAAAGAATTTATGTTCAAACTGCACTGATAGTGATAAAGACTGACAAAGTCAGTATTCAGTCACTTTTACTTTTACAATCAATTAATTATACTTCTTGCCTCATAAGATACAGTTAACCCAATAATAGCTTTCACTGAAATCATGCATTGTTGTACCATTTCACTCAATTTTCTTGCAGTAGTTTTGTTGCATACATATGCATGAGTTGTCTTTGTAGAATCTGACATTTGCATAAAATTTCAACAATAGGTCTTTGTTCAAAAGAGTATATGTTACGGTACTGTACTACTCGAACTGTATTCGTTACGAAATCCTTCCTCAATGATTTCAGATTGCAAACTATGTTTCTCTGCTTTCAACCACCTGCAGTACTAATGACGTCCAAAAGTTGGTGCAGAGTCTCCGCTTTTCGTTGGCCGATCCAAACCGCCTGCACCTCTTTGAAGCCGTGAGGCCATTTGTTGCCGTTCACCATCAAATAAAGTATGACAGAATATGTCCGACAGTTCCGGGGTAAGTCACCTTTGGATTTTAAAGTTGTTAACAATTTATTTTAAGTAAAATTAAATCAACCACCAATGGAAACCTGACATGGGAAATTGTAAACAAAATTTGAAAAGAGCAAAGTTAAGAGAGTTTTTGCCACAAACAGAATTTCAACTAGTGACATTTGAAGAAGTTCAAGTGAAGGTCTTTGATGCTGTTTTAACCAAAACAATCTTTTCCCTTTTCAAACTAGATTTATATAAATTAATAAAATACTTGATAATGTAGTATTATTTACAAACAATATTACACAATGAAAATCCTGTGAAAAGTTTTCAAAATTGGAATATTGCACTAATTCAGAGTAATTCACTGGAGGGGGAGGGGAGGGGAGGGGAGGGGACGGGCAGAGGATGTTGAAACGGTCATTCTAGTAACCTCAAAAGACACAAAATTTGAGAAAGAGATTAAATCACTTTAAATGGTATATAAGAACAGTTGATGCACACTAATTGATTATAGAACTGTAAATATTCTCTTAATATTATTATATTATTTTAACAATATTTCAGAATTTTTGGTAGCATTGATGATGAATATGATATTCACACACAAACAAACACACACAGGTGTGTTTTACTTTCAGACCGAGGACTCCATTGTTTATCCCGTTGTTCAAATCCACGCACCCTTATCTTAACAATGCCCCTGAACAGAAGAATTTGTCTGATGATATGTGGATTCTTTTAAAATGACCTCTGAGGACTTGGAATTCTTTTGTTCAAGTCCTCAGAATACAAAACAAGTGGACACACCCACATTCATACATACATTCACATGCATGCACTGTTGTCTGTCTGTTATGCACAAAAATGTACATGAGAGTCTCGTTTATTGACTTTACTGATCAAAGTCCAGTCCTTAAAAACGTCTGCATAACTTAACAAGTTGCAGTGTACCTATTGGGGTAGACACTAAAGTATACATAGTGGTATATAAGACTTACTGTAGTAATACAAAATGTGTGTGTGTGTGCATGCATGATATGACTGCTGATAGATTAACTGTAAGTAAACTGCTGTAGATAATTATTTACAGCATGTTACAGTTTATGGCAGGGTAATACGTAAGGGCTGTTAAAGTTGTCGACTGTTTCGTAGATCTTTGGATAGATAGAAAGATAAGTTTAATGTCATATCAGGTCAAGCAGTGGTAGACATATTCATGTTGCATTGTCAGCATGGTGTATTAATAGTTAAAGAAAAACACTTTTGTGATTTTAAATTTATTAGTATATATATGCTACCACCAGCCACTTGAACCACCCCCCCCCCCATCTATCCACCACCCTCAACACATCTTAACCATAAATTTCACAATTTATGCAAAAAGAGAAAAGTGCAAGCAAGTAAAAACCTTCTCAGATTGACTGTCGATGAACAGCTGTGGTTTATGTAGTAATAATGATGCTCCCTCCTGCAAATTTACTCGCCACCATCCTCAATCAAATGCCACCCTCCTCAAACTCCATCCTCGTCTTGTGAACTCACACAAATCAAAGACTTCTCCAAAATTAGAGATGTGTACAAATTAATTGTGTCCTGCTGATGAAGTAAAGATGAGTGAGGTAGTTTACTCATAAGTCAACTCCTGGCCTTCTTTCTCATTCTCCTTCCCCTCCTCTCTCCTCCTCCCTCCTCCCCCTCCTCCCTTCCTTCTCCTCTCCCCCTCTCCTCCCTTCCTCCTCTCCCTCTCTGAGCTGTCTCCTTACTTTTCCTCTCCCCCTCTCTTCCCTTCCTCCCTTCCTCATCCCCCCCTCTCCTTCCTTCTCCTCTCCCCCTCTTTTCCCTTCCTCCTCTCGCCCTCTCCTCCCTTCTCCTCTCTCCCTCTCCTTCCTTTTCCTCTCCCCCTCTCCCCCTTCCTCCTTTCCCCCTCTTCCTCTCCCCCTCTCCTCCCTTCTTCTCTCCCTCTCTCCTTCCTTCTCCTCTCCCTCTCCTCCCTCCTCCTCTCCCCCTCTCCCCCTCTCCTCCCTTCCTCCTCTTCACCTCTTCTGCCTTCCTCCTTTAGCAAAATGGAAATACTCAAATACAGTCACTTTCCAACATTGTCTGACTAAACCATACTAAAAATGTCTCTTCCAGCAAAAAACTCAAGACGATCCGTTTGATGAGGAAAGGAATTGAGGATCTGGGATTCACATTCCGCGGTGGTCTGGATTATGGAACACGGGCCTTTGTGTCCAGAGTAGATTCAAAATCTTTGGCTGAGATTCAAGGACTGATGGTAATAAATTGTCTGATTATTTTCATTGTTTAGTATAGGGAGTGCTCTACTCATTAAGCCATAAAGATTTTTTAGAGCCCTTCCTTTCATAACTCTTTGTATTTTTGTTACTTTATACGTGCTTATTATTATCACCTGAATATTGTGAGCAAACAAATAAATCAAATGATATAAATGATATGAAATGAAACAGTAGATGCCAAGATGTCCTTTTTCCAGAATTGCTTTAACCTTCCAGCCTTGTTGAAAGAGGATATGAATCAATTTTAAATCTGTAAAATTGTAATCATTCAATCTGCATTTAGCAAGTCCCTCTCATTTGAAGTAGGATGTTTAACTTTTGAACATTTGAAATATTGTAGAGTAATTGATTAATCTGTTGCAGAACATTTCTTGTCACACAAAGTTAACGTATTAGTTTGTTTCAGTTGTCAATTGAAAATCTGAAATCTCATTATCTCGTCCCAAAATTGTGATAATGGTTGATTGAATGTAACCTATTTTGACTAGTTAAACCTTCAACTACTCCAGGAGTTGGATCAGAGTATGTGATTGACATGTGCTGTCATGTGATGTCATCGTGGCAAATATGAATCAATTTAAACTTTACTTAGGCTTTATAAAGTCTGTTGAAATCTGATACATTTTGATTGTTTGCTAAGCTTTCAATGTCATTTTTAATGAAAATTTAATTAAAAAGCAACTTTTTTTGTACAAATATTATTTTCCTCGTTGGATTAATGACTAGAAAATATTATAAAAGAAAAACAAATGCATCTTCAGGTCAATTGCCATGCTGACATCATACACTCTGCTGCTGTTTTCCAGTTGCATTTAATTCACAAAATATATCACCAAAATTTGAATCTTTCATATCTGCCCTGAACAAAATGCTTTGAAGGTGTGGTTTTTGACATAAACTAGAGATTCAGAAAATCTGCTGCAAACTTGGTAAAGAATCTACCCCAGCCACTGGAGTATCCCGTTGGAATAAAGGGACTTTATAAAGTTACTCAGACAAGTGTTTAGTGAAATGCTGCCATCATAGTCTCTGTAACTCTAGGTCTTACTGTTGTATCGGAAAGGGCTGAAAATTCATTCCTCTTTTCCATCCCTCAGCCTGGCGACGAGATTGTTCGTATCAACGGCTTTGATCTGTCACAAGCCCTTCATTCTGAGATCCTGCTGCTTCTGAAGATTCGTAACCAGACTCTGGAGCTGAAAGTCCGCAGTAAGTTCCCTTTATGTTGGAAAGCTGGGTTTTTTTATTCCAATAAAAATCCAGATAAATAATTATTCTAATGAAAATGGGAGGATATTAGCAAGCCTCACAGAGGGTCTGGGTAGTAATTATAAACTAACAGTCTTAGAATGGGCAACCTCTTACTGTATTGTTCTCCAATTTGAAATAAAGAAACAAACACGTAGGTTTACAATTTCTGCTTCTTTACTCTTCTTATTCTAGTCTCCAATTGCTGCATATATACAAGGACACACTATTGTGGGAATAGACATGGAGATATGACTTAATCTATAATAATTAAGATAATCCTCCTCACTGGGGTCAAGTTATTTAAAGGGATTGCTTATGTATACATTTTGGATATTACATCCTACCACACAAAAATCATATAATTTTGCTGCCTCACCCATGAGGCGTCCACACACACAACCCGACTGAAGAAGACTGCAAAGGAAGCTACTGACCTTGACGTTGATTCACGATGGTCTTCATGTCTCATGAGATTGATGAGAGCAGAGCACACTGAACAACTGTGTTACTGTCAATGACCAGTGCTTGCATGGTTTCAGTCACGTTTAAGGATGAAGTTGCTACGTCCTTGTGACGATTAAACATTTAGTATTAGTCATACCGAAAGTGGAGGAACATACTTTGTAATGTTGTCTGAGTTTTGATAGTCAAGGAATTGCCAGGAATAAAGGGATAGAAAGATCTTGAGGTCTTGAGGATACTTGTATAAACTTGGCTAACAATCATGTCATCGAAGGTGTCACAATATCAAGTCTCCCTCATGTGTTTTATCTTCAATGTCATAATTTTATCATTTCTCTTGTTTCTCAGGGATGGGTTTGATGCCAGTCACACCATCAGAAGGGGATACACTAATTTGGACTTTTGTAGAAGGGAACAAATCAGAAGCTGTGAGTTTGATATTTTTACAAAAGGTTTTGCAAACTTTATCACATTCGATTGTTTAAAGGCATTGAAGACTCGCCCCAAACCGCATGTAGCCCTCTGAATAAAGTTAACTTTCCGTTGCTTGCAAGTGAAGTTTTCTTCTTGTCGCTACAAAATGCAAACAGTAATGAAACGTGATACCTTGTTATCAGTAGCAAGCAGTGTGTGTATTTTCTGGGATCAATGGTGGTGTCTAACACTTCTATTAAATCTCATTCGAAACTAGGTCAGATTACCGGCATCAGACGTTTCTTTGTGCGCAAGTCTTCACCCTCTTTAGTAATTTGTCAAATTATGTGGTCTTCCAGAAATGGATGGTATCTTGAATTTGATTTTCTTTATTTCAGGATGAACAGGTGGAGAGGGTCTCATCGATCCAGCAGGGAGTGGCCTCTCCCGACGAGAAAGATCGTAAGGTCCACGTTTCCCTTGATCCTGGCGCCAAACTGGGGTGCGGAATAGGGAGCAACGAGGAGTGGGGACTCGGGATCTTTGTCTGTCGAGTAAATAAAGGATCGGTATCGGACACTCTTGGATTTAAGGTCAGGGCTTTCATTTCTCTCTGTCAGTTCAATATCAATTGATTTCAATCGAGTCTAAAAATTAAATTAAATCAAATTAAATCTAAATCAAATTGAAAACAGTACAACAAGCACGAAGCAGATTCAAAGAGTCGTTTCCAGTTTCCAAGTGAATCTGTGCAAATGTGGAATCAAACATGGGGGAATAATTCAGCCAAAAGCCCTGTTTACCTTCAATAATATGAGATTTCATGAAATCTCTAATTTGTCGAAAATAGCAGTAATTGATCCTTCAAGAAGTTTCTTACTACGACCAATCAAGATGTAGGCTGTTTGTTGCAAAGACATGACCAGTGGCATTGTAACGACTGGGGGTCAGCAGTGTGCCGTGGTCAACCCCTACGTAACTGCCAGTTTCAACAAATCTATACTTTTCAGGGGCATTTTACCTGTGCCTATTTGCTCGTGGCGTAAACTAGAACCGATCGTGAACAGAGAATAGGTCTTTCAGTGTCTGCATGCACTCATTGTGTGATACAGCTCTGAAACCTAAAACTGCCAAAACTTAAACCCAAGATTGCGATCAAACTGTTTGAATAATCTGTCTGAATAATTTGAATTAATTTTTGGTGGCAGGTCGGAGATCAAGTGATAGAGGTCAACGGTGTCAGCTACATAGACATCGGACATGAGGAAGCTGTCATGAACTTGAAGACCAGTCGGCATTTGACGGTCATCTTGAGGTCAAGAGAGGTCAGTTCAAAATTCTGTGCTAACGGTTTTTAACATCGGTCTGCAGAACCTGGCTCTTAAAGCCGTTGTTCGGGTTGAATTTTGCAGCAGAAACCTAACCAAGGAGACCTCTGGATATTTAATCTGTTCATGTACCTGGTCACCGAATTACACCAGTGTTAATTAACTTAAAATTAAAATTCAATGTATGAATTATATTCGTTATTACTTTATTTTGTTTTCTGGTCTGACTTTGAAATATTGAAAAACCTACCAAAACTTTACATATACAATACTGGTGTGAAAATAGACAATTGGGAAGAACTATCTGTTTTTTAAAATGCAGTTGCATGTACAATTATATATATACTGACATACACTGATATTTAGCCCGAGTCTCTGAAATTCTGTTTGCCATCATGTTATCTCTCTAGGCTCAAGATGGACCAATTACAGTGACTGGCCAACCTGTTGACAAAAGGTAAAACATTTCAGATGCTTAATACGAAAGTAAATTTTCTGACTGTTTTATTCCAGGAAAAAATTAAAACATCAATAAAACAGAGAATAATATAGTGTCTACATTTGGTGTTTTAATATGGAAGTTTCTCATCAAAGATTGGAAGAAATACTAGGGTTCAGTATGGTATACGAAACTGCTAGACCTTTTAAGGTTTGTTATTGCAGTTTTTTCCCCAGCTTTGTGTAGCGTTTACCCAACTTTCCATAGTTCTACTATTGCTCAATGAGCATAGAACTGCTACACAGCTTTTCGTAGCAGCCTACGTTTGCATTTAAGAATTGTTTCTTCTATGATTCAGTGTGTACAGCAATCCTGTATCATTTCACTTGTGAAGCTGGTTTCCTCTTGTGCTTAGCATTTTTGCTCTGTAATACTAGAGAAATTCTTCCCTCCTGGTATTAAAACAAGAAAGAACAAAGTAATAAGTAAGATTATAGCCATCAAAATTTTAACTTTGTACGTATTATTTGTACTTCTTCTTCTTCTTCTTCAAGCGAACCTCCTGCCAATCAGACAACGACTTCCGCAGAAGTGAACCCTCCACCACCATCTCCAAAGGAACCCGAACCTCTCTACGCTTCAGTGACCAAAAAGAATAAAGAGGACTCCGGAGCAAACTGGTGGTTTGAGAAGAAAGAAGATGATTGGTGGTCGGCAGATCCGGAAACCTTGGTAAGATGGAAGAAAAAATTGCTATCAGTCAATTTCTATACAACCTTGAATTTAAAATAAAATAAAACTGTTAGCAAACTGCTTATCCACTAGAGAGCCTGTGTAGGAGAATGTGTAAAAGTAAGTTGGCCCTGACGTTTCGATCCTAGCAGGATCTTCTTCAAAGGCTGTATGACAAGTAACAGAAGGGACAAAAACACACACAGAAATACAGACAGGTTTATGAGCATGGTGAACAAACAAAAGAAAATGGTGAGACATGGTGAAAGCAGCGGGATGAGTAAATGAAAAAAATGAAATGTAAAACTGAAACACAAGAATACAAATACAAGTACAAATACAGAGTAGATGAGGATCACCCAAAGGGACACAGTAACAGAGCAGCTGACACCATTTTCTCTTGTTTGTTCACCATGCTCATTAACCTGTCTGTTTTCTGTGCATGTTTTTGTCCCTTCTGTTACTTGTCAATTCAGCCTTTGAAGAAGATCCTGCTAGGATGGAGACTTCAACCTTGAATTTATAAGAAATGTCCATTTGAAGGATGAATTTTTTGGCAGAATTTTAGTCTTGATTTTTTATAGTCCAAGAAGAAAGAAATATTTTTGTGCTAGTATTCTTCCTTTTAACTATTCTGGTTTTCAAGATATTTATCTTTAAAAATATAATTAATATGTTGGCATGCTCCTTTAAGGTTAAATGGATGGTGATAAAAGCTCCTCAGTGCAGGGTGTCTAAAAGTTTGATCTTAATTGATGTTTTTATCAGTTGTAATAAATCAACCGAAACATGTTCTTTCAACTTCATATGAACAACCTGGTAATTACTTCTATTAATTAGCATTCAATACCGTCTGTCCTTGACAAATTTGTAATGCATTGTAAACTTAGATATTACTTTTCGAAATCATGAAAATATTATGTTTTCCAAGTTCATTTTATGTGTGCATCAGGGAAACTGTGCCTCAGATGCTTAAAGGATGACTTCTGGCATGAAATTAAGGTTTAATATATAATGGACTGTTAACTAGCCACCGCTATCAATTCAGGTTGTAGTACTATACTATTCTCAATTTTAGAGAAATGACCCCATAAATATTTGAGGGTCATCAATTAAAGGTAGTCTGTATAGGTCCCAAATAATAGCATGCTATAATTGCTAGAATTTTTCAAAAAGTACTTTCCTGTAGGTCTTTACTCTCCAAATTGTTCTCAGACATTTTTAAAGGAACACGCAAGATGACTGAATGTCCCAGTGAGGAAAATTTCCTCCAAGGTTGTAATAAAAACAGTTTAAGAATTTTGACCAAAGGTGACCATATTTGAATATCTAGCATATTTGGGGCCAATACAGCATACATTTAAAGTAGGTGGACTAAATTAGTCTAACAAGTTGAACCAAGTACCAAGACTTAAAAGTCAATATTCTCAGCATGACTCCTCCCCCCCCCCACTACACCCCTTACAATCTGCTAGATATGCCATACTTGCCACTATATGAAGTCTCACCTACAAATTGAAATTCATATGGAATGGCTCATAGATCTTATCAATAAAAATTTCAAATTGTCAATGTTTGGTTGATATAGAATGATGTAGAATGGTACCAAGTTTTCCCATTTTTAATTTGTTTTTATCTTTACTGCCCTGCAGTTCAACCCCATTCAGATAGACGGCAGAGAGTTGAAAAAAGTAGAAATTGTGAAAGATGGACCGCTGAATATGTTCCTAGAAGGCGGGAACAAGACTCCACTCGGCGGCAAGATCGTTGTGTCTGACATTTATCCAGATGGCGCCATCGACAGAAGCGGTAAACTTCCATTTTTCAAATATTTTGTGATAATATCTTGCTTTTATAGACTTTTATTAAGTAATAATTCCAGTTCCTACTAAGCAAAAAAGAAAAAAACCATGGTGGGAAATGTAAAGCCAGTATTTCTTTAAAGCGGGGTCCTAGGAAACAAGTATCCATAGCAACACTGTGGTGCAAATGATGACATCAGTAAAAAGTATTTGTATGTATGTATTTTAGATCCTCCTGCAAGCAGGAACTCGCGAAGAAACCATCATTGGCTTATTAAAGCCGCAAGCTGACCGATGTATTATTATGTTTTATGATTATGAGTTGTCAATTGTCAACTACTCTGTTGTGCTAACCACTGTATGGGTTTCATGGTGTTATTTATTTGATATATTTATAGTATTTGCTATGGTTTTTGTCATTTTGCTTCTTCTAGGTCAAATAAACAAAGGAGACCAAATCATGATGTGTGAAGGAGTTAAACTGGTTGATGTGCCACTTGAGGAAGCCGAAAAAGTTTTCAAGAAACATATGACTGGAGACTTGGACGTAAGATTTTAGAACAATTTTTTTGAGATGAAAATTTGTTTCCTTATAATGCTGTTTGATACTGAAATCCTGCAACAATAACAGTGATTTGCTTGTTTAATCAAGTTTCATTTCAAGGGGTGAAGCAAATGTTGACAACTTTGAAATTGCCTTTTTGGCTCTAAAATGCGGAACATATCGGGGGGGGGGGGGGGTGGGAGGGTTGGTTTCTCAAAGTAAACTCCTTCCCTGGGCCAAAACATCCTCCTCTGGAGGGTCGGTAAGGTGCTGAGGGATGAGAGGTGAGATAAACACTCAGAGACAGGGGCGGACTGGGTCTTAAAACCGGCACGGGCATATTCCACCTAGACCGGCCCATTGATATGCTACTGATATAGTGATCGCCGTCCAGGGGGAAGGGTCTAAGGGGAGGGGGTTCCCCCTCCCCATTGAGATGTTTTTAAAGTTAAGGAATGCCTAGATGCAAAATGGTGCTATATTAAGTAGGTTAGTAGGTTACAATAATCCTTTAAATTTGACCCATAAATAATTTTCCAGAAGCAGCACTTGATTAAACTGAGGAAAGTTAAAAAATGTAAACAAAAATAGACAAAATATCCGTTTTAGACTGGATTTTATTTAGTTTTTCAAGCATTTTGTGACAACATGCTTGAAAAACGTAAATACAATCCATTAGCACGGACGGGTTGCCAATAGCACGTTCTCTTGTTACGAACTAACAGACTAACCAACATGGTGATTTCATGAGGTGATTCCCACAGTTAAAAATATATTTCTACACAACCCGTCTGTGTTCTATTAATTACTGAGAAAATGGGCTGTAATTTTTACCAGGCTCCCAAGCCCTCCAGCCCACCGGGCATTGCCCAAATGCCTGTGTGGCCAGTCCGCCACTGCTCAGAGATGTCTGAATATCGTCGGCTGTAAAAGATTACTCAGTTAGATCTCTCGTCTCTTTTTACAGGGTTCTGAAAAACTTCGCATCATCATCGCAGTGACACCACCAAGAGATTACGAAGACGAAATGTAAGAGGACAATTTCCGCGATATATTTTTCGTTTTCTTCTAGCCCTGGTGTAATTTTCCTTGGCTGTCCTTTTTCCTTTACGTATTTTTCATGCTGTCTACATTTTCTGTGCTTCCAAAAAGATTCTTCGTAAGAATTAAAACTTCTACCGCAGGCCACATTTGTTTACTCCAATCCTACTAATTTTTATTTTTTATTTTTTTATTAACTTTATTCGTAACCAGGGATCCTGTCACTGGTGAACCAGTGTTCTCCCCAGGATCCTTATGTCAACTCTAAATGTTGTCGGTCAAAACATGATATATTTCATAGTTTCATTGTACTATATATGGTTTACACATGTAAGTGCAGCTACTGGAAAGGAAAATGTGTTAAAATCATTGGCAATGAGTGCCAAAAAATTTTGTCATAGGTTGAACTTAAATGTCTCGCTAGAAATTTACTTGCACATTCCACCCTTTTGAATTGTAAATATTTGCAATACCCCTTGGGAGGTTTGATTGAGATTGATCAATTCTGGTCATTTAAAAAATTGATAATTATATCAACAAGCCATCGCAAATGCTGACTAGATGCAATCGTATATACTTTACATTCCATTATGTGTGCTATTCAATATGATCCAGTAGGTATTTGATGTACTATGCCTACCCACATCTCTCAGTATATTCTGCTAAAATAGTGATCTCGACAAATTGGAGATGAGCTGGGGGAGTGGGGTGGCCGGGGGGGGGGATAAGAGTCAGCCGACTGTAGCAGCACCCCTTCATATTGAAATTTTCATAAATAACTTTTTGAAATGACTAGTTTTACATTTATATTTAGTACTATATGGGCATCTACCTTATTTCACTTTTCTCAATAACCATTTGATCCTCAACTGTTGAATTGGTTTTCTTTCTCTTATAATCCTATTGCAGCTAATCCTGAAAGCTTTCATTCTATTGCTTTTATCTCTTCTTGTTATTTTCAAATGTTTTATTCTTTGAAGTTTTGTTCTTTCATTATCATCTGCATTGTGTCTTTTGAACATAATACAAGAACATTTTCAGTGCATAGTTTTGTCTTCTGGTTCCAAGTTGGAATTTCTTCTGCATACTTTTGCAATGGTTCCATCAATCATGTACAATTTACAAGGCAGCTTCATGCAATTCCATCCAGGAACCATGCACAGGTCTGCATACAAGCTGTGCTGCATCTCTTCCACCCCAGCTGTTATGGAAAATCATTCCAGATAAATAATAATTAAGCTGAAGTTCTTGTCCTTGTTGACCATCATACTGTTTTGCATTTTTGTTGGGCATTCCATTATGAGTAATTTATACTACTCCTTTATGTATATATAGATATTAATTTTATTAGTAGGTAGAATAGACAAACCTGATGACAGTAAAAATCAGTTAATAGTATGTAGTTGATATTCTACCTAAAATCAGGGCTATTATGTTTTTATCTTTCCATTTCCATTCTACTTTTGTGCTTCTAAGGCTTCTCTCAAATAATAACAATCAAGTAGCTAGAGTCTTACAGCATGTACAAACTTGGGTTTTGATTGGTCCCTTTGTTCATTATTACATCGCTTCATTAACATGTTGCCATGGAAACACTGTCAAGTTTGCTGATCATTAAAGGATGGTGTTTAATAGGCAAAACCATTTTTATCCTGATATTTTGTAGACCCATTCAAAACTCCTGTTGTGATTCCAGGGTTCATATCCTGTAGTGCTTCTCAGTTTTGAGAAATGACCCCTTTCAGCTGAGCTGAGGTTCATCAGTGAGTGTGATTGGACTACAGAGTAGTCTAAAATACAGAAAATCAGGCTGAGAACCTCAAAAAAAGCTATACAAACCTCAAATGGGGGTGGGGGGGGTGGGAATCAATTTAGACTTAAAGTAGCATTCCAGGGACTTAGCATATTTTAACAGTTGAATATCTTGAAACCTACATAGCTATAGAGACACTATACTATTTTTTTTTTCATTTTTTTTTCTTGGTCTATTACATATTTGGACTAAATTCTACTTATTAAAGTTCATTCTTTTAACACCAAGCAGCTGATTAAATGCCAGCTAGTGGTCTGCAGCTTAATTCAAGCACAGACCATTTTACTGCTAAACAAAAAGGCAAGTCATTCTAACCCTGACCTTTTCTTTTTTTTTCTTCATTCTTGTTTTCGCAGAACGTTTTTCTGATCATCGTTACCGCAACCCATTGCTACAAAAATAACTTAGCCCGCACCGAGCCCTACGCTATGGGTGACGGCCTACACAACCACCATACTAAATTTGATCTGCCAAATAAGCTGAAATTTGCTTTTTTTTTAAGAGATTTTTCGTTTTGGTTTTACTTCTCTAATTGCCTCCCAATAATGGTCATAGTGGGGGTGGTGTTATGGGTGGGGGCGGTGTTTAGGTGGGGTGACAGTGTTACGGGTGGGGGCGGTGTTGTGGATGGGGCGGTGTTAGGGGTAGGGGCGGTGTTACGGGTGGGGGCGGTGTTACGGGTTGTTTGTTTGATAGACTGTAGAGGAAGGACATTAAAAAAGTGGAGATCTGTTCTTGTACGTTCGGGGTGTTATGTAAGCCAATCACTGATTCCAAATTACAGGTTTGTTTCTACTACCATGGACCTCGACATGAAACCAAATTACCAGGTTGCTTGAAGTCTAATGACTCATACACCTACTCAGTCACTGGTGCCCAAATACAGCAAAAAAAGACAGAAATTATACAGAGAAATAAGTGGTCAGTGCTAAACTATGCTCAGCGTAATGACAATAACAACAAAATTCTGCTTTGGTTTTTCCTCTTTACATCATAAAATTGCTTCTAAGAGTACGACAAAACTTATCATTTTTTTGCTAGCTATTGATTATTGAAATAGTATATCTAGATAAGATTATAGTATTTCGCACAGCTTTTATACATATAAGTACAAAAAAAATAAAATTGCTATTAGAATCTGCCGGCTTTCAATGGAAAATGTTTACAATGAGATTGAGGTACATTTTGGCTTGTTTTGAAAAGAGTGTTTTAATATTTAATACTTTAAAATGGTTATTCATTGTTCAGACAAAGCTAAATGGAAGATGTTTATTGAAAAGTTAAACCCGTTCAGTTGTATGTATTCCTGACAATTTAAAGATAAAGAAGGTAATTGTCAATGTTTCATGAGATTTCACTAAATTTATGGCATTTTTCAAACTACATTTATAAGGATGATATTGCATTGGTATTTAATAAGTGTCTGTGGAAAGCTCCTTTAAGGCTACTGACCTCGCTGATGACCTTTGTGTACTCTTGTAATTCTTGACGGTTTTAGTCCATTGTTTAGCAAATTATAAACAGCTCAAGCAATTTCTGTGCTAATTTGATCTGATAAAACAGCCTTCTAACAGACAGAGCAGGTACCCATGTATCAGAAGAATACCACTTATTAAGTAGAGCCTACCAATTGTGGTGATGCATTGTTAAAACATTATCTTGATAAGGCCAGAAATGTCTAATGACTATTACTTTACCTTCTGAGACGTTGACCACATGATGCTAGGTTTAGGTTCAGCCGCTTTGATGTTTGAGCCTCTTATCATCCTATCTTCAAGGATCCCAACACCGTAGGTTGGAGGTTTCGGTGGAGCCAGGAGTCAGACTACTGTTCACTGTTGTAGAATATCTTTCAACTTGAAATTATTAAGGGTCATCCCCCACCCCTCCTGTTTTAGGGGTCTTGGTGTTTAATAAGTCTAAGGGGGGGGGGGGGGAAGCTGCTGTTATAGGCATATAAAACCTGGACCAATGGAAGTCAGTTTTTGCCAGTCCTATCAGGTACCAAAACAAATTTATTGCCTTCAGTTATCTTTTACTAAAATATTAATTTTATATTTATATTACATTATATGAGTAGGTTTTTTTTGTAAATTGTTGTTACCTGTTAAAGTAACTGGTTGTGTAATTTTGGCGAAAAATTTTCTGGCTTTCAAATATGCTTGGCACAGAATCAGTTTCGCAGATAGATATGGTATCTTGATGTCAAATCAAATACATATTGTCTTGAGAAAGTTTTTATTTCCAAGAACCAAATATAAAACATATCCTAATGCTATCTTATACTGTTAGGTACCCCAACACATGGGCAGTTTTGTTTTGGTGGGGGGGGGGGGGGGTCAGACCAATGTTCAGTGGAGTCAAAAATACCACATGTGACACTGTACCCATGTGAAACCATTTGTGTGCAAATTATTGAGGGGGGTAACAATGACTCACTTGGCCACCCATTTTGGTGGCACTGACACACTTAGCTTATTGTTTTATTTACATACAGTAATTTGGGCTGCAGTTGTTGAAGTTACTAACTGGTTGAGATTTCTTTTATGAATTATTGATAACTTGGTATAGACTTTTTATAGAACATTGTTCCCAATGAACCCTAGAGAATATTGTTGAAATTTAAAAGTTGAATTATTTCTGAAATGCAATTTAATAACCAATTTCTCTCAATATTGATTTTGCCAGCATTTTGAAACATAAGCAAATACTTAACTATCACAGGATTAATATGTACCCATGTAAGTTAGGTTTGTTAAACTGAAATTTGGTTAGTTTTAAGGTTGTTGATAATAATTACCATTTAATTTAATTAATCATTTTTTAATATGAAGTTGAAACTTAATTAAATTTAAGTCTAATACATTAAAATTTGATTCAGTCTACAATTATACTACTTGCATTACTAAGAAAATAAGAAAAACTTATAGCTTTGTTGGATTTGATCATGAAATTTCTATTTTATTGTATTTTCAGTGGTAATGGTTTAAATATCAAAAATGAGGATGGAGGATGTAGGAAAGGCAAACTTTTCACCCTGTGAATAATGAATGTTATTTAACACTATATGCAATCAAATAATGTGCGCATCCTATACTCATTTGTTTCTGTGTTTTCTTTTGTTTTGCCTGTGTTATTCAAACAGAATTGTATATTGTGGGGGATTTTCTCTACTTTTTTTTCAAACTACCCTCCCCCAACCTCACTGAAATACACATGTACATAAAATAGGTTTTGTAAAAGTGAACAGAAATTAAGAAAAAAACACACACATAATTTTTATCCAAAGTCAAAAAATGTCAAAATGTAGTTTACATGGTAAATGTCTTAATGATAATTCTTAAACTACAATGTGTGAAGTTTCAAATTCCCAAAAACCTGATGATAATACAGAAATTTAAACATTTCAGTTATTTGAAAATGTCCAGAACATTTGAATGTCCATGGACATTCAAATGCATTTCTGTAGTTGGCTTAAAAACGACACCACCTGTGCAAGGGCGGCGGAACCGGGGGGGCACAGGGGGCACGTGCCCCCCACTTTTCCTCAGATTAAAAATGTGCCCTTTTTCTACATAAAAATTTCTAAATAAAAAAAGAGTTTACAAAGCGAAACCCACGTCGAATGAAATATTTCGGGAAGTTTTAAATGTTTACTACCACAGGCGTAGGAGCCCAATTTGATTTGCGGGGGGGGGGGGGCTGTAACGACTTGCCCGAAAAATATTACCAAAATTTTTCGCGCGCTGCGCGCGCGTTCAACATGTGAATGTGCATATCATATAGGCATGCGTTGGTTATTACATCGCATGCCAATAACATACAATCATTTGCCGTGTTATAACCCTTCCAAATTAATTAGAATTATTCGGAAAGTCGTTACAATAATAATGATCATAATAATATCAGTTTAACCATTGAAAAACACATAGAAAATTACTTTTCTTTCAGTATTTGGACATATTCCATTTGCTTTCATGCATGTATCGATCGCGTGTGCAGGGACTTGGACTTCATAATTTCACCTCATTTTGTCTTTTTCCTTGTTTCCCAATTTGCACATTAGATACTGCAGTGCTAGTATGCATTGTTTCCTTGAAGGGGGGGGGGGGTGGCGTTGATGGAGTGATGTGTATACGCAAATAAGATAATACAATAAGAGTTATGAAGGGTACTAAATATCAGTCCAATCGAATTTCTGCAAAGTGCCCTTCGACGTTGGTGCCCCCCCCAGATTAAAAGTGCTTCCGCCGCCCTTGCACCTGTGTGAGCCTGAAGTCCTCGAAAGTTAGCCATCATGAATCTGAGATGCATTGAAGACTCGCCCCAAACCGCGTGCCGCGCTCTGAAAAAGTTACCTTTCCGCTGCTTGTAAGTGAAGTTTTCTTCTTGTCGCTTCAAATGCAGACGATGAAACGCGATACTTTGTTATGTTGTATATAGACCTGAGACGTCCATTGCTGCTATGTACACTGTGTTGAGGGTATTGACCGTACATATATTGACTGTACACTAGTGTCTAATTACCGACGGTAGCATGCTGAGTGTGTGTATTTTCTTGGATCGATGGTGATGTCTAACACTTCTGTTACACCTCATTCGAAACAAGTTCATATTACCGGCACGAGACATTTCTTTTTGCGCGAGACTTCACACCCTTTTTAAGCAACCTAGACCTTTTTTATCAAAGGAAGGACCAGGTTACATGCATAACCGGCTGGGTGGGGCACAGTTTAATTTTCCTTCCCAAGCAACACCCGAAGACGTGAGCAAGTTTAATAAAGCACACTGAACCACATGCTTGAGTTTTTAATAATTTTTTTTTTTTTTGCTGCAGCTAGTGGGGTAAGAGTTTGTTTTCAAATGAATATACAGTAGTGAGTTCTTAACATTAATTTAGCTAATATACTGTTTACTATTCACCCTGAAAATATGGATTAAAATACAGACAGAAAGTAAACGGTTCAACCTGTTAGTGTGGAACTATACTACATTGACGAAATGAAACATTAATCCCAAACAGGCCAATAATTTTTTCTTGGAAACATGGAGTATATGACCATTAAACAAACGACCCATATTGCTAAATATGATGGCTCAGTTGGCTTTGTCTTTCCCTGTAAGATCGTATATTTGTCCTGCTTTGTGAGTTGGGATAAAATTGAGGACTAGAGAAAGCTTTGACCATGTGAGGTCATATGAGTGATATGACATTTCATGACATTTCTTGGCAATGTGCTACATACGTGGGCCTATACATGTTGACTGAGTCATATCGATGTTAATATCACAGTGCAAATTTGACCTTTCAATGAAGTCAGCGTGGATACAAGTGCACTGTTACCAAAACGTTACTTGATTTGCCTAACAAAAGAATTAAAGTATCTTATAAGTAATAGGAGGGAAGCAACGTTTGGAATTCGCTCTCAACGAGTGTAAAGAACAGGTCCTGTATAATTACAACTTGGAATCGTAAGGAAAGGAGGTAAGGCTGCTCCATAGAATTCACTAACGTACAAAAGGCTAAGGAGTACCAATAAAGGTTAAAGGCCTAGCCTAGTATTAGCCAAGCCTAATAATATACAGTAAAACTAAAAGCTACACTAGTAGTAAGTATTGGTAGCAAGGTGGGCTCATAATTGACGCACTTGAGGATTTGATTAACGTTGTCTATCAACGTAAAAACCAAATCACTTAACTGCATGCGTTTTCATATATATAGTTCCTCAGAAATGTAATGATCTCAAAATATTTATTGTTCTGTGCCTACGCAACATACTATACAATTGAGCAGAATTTGACCACAAAATGTCTGCCGTGTCAAGTTCTTTCATACCTCTAAATTAAAACATTTGTCGATTTATAAGCTACTGTAGGGTAGGCCTAAGTATACATCCATTGACTTTGGATGCTGTTTGCTATGCTTTGAGCCTCTAAAAATAACCAACATGACCTCAATAGGCATAGGCCTACAGTATGATACCACTACTGTGTACAGGGTAGCTACCCTCTGGGACCTGTGGGTGTGAGCTTAGAAGAGTCTAAGCTCTTGTCAGGTCCCAGAGAGTAGTGGTACCAAGGTGAGGTAAATTTGGGTATTTGTAAATTGTAGGGAGTAAGATTTCCAAATGTAAAACAAACATGCAAAACTGGGGGAGGGGGGAGGGGTGAGGGTGAGGGTGTTAATAGCTTAACAAAAACACAATTTGATAAGCATATACCTGAAATGGATTAAAACTCATCAAATAATATGTAACTTTGCTTGGCTGCAAAAAGTTAAGGTTGCCTGATGTATCGTTGCTAGTAATATTTTAAGGTGCACGTGCGTCAATTATGAAGCCTTTACTATACAGTAAGTGTGAATAGCGAAACAAAAATAAACATCGGCAATTTATAAATTGCTTGGCATCCTTGCCAATCGAAATTCTTTCACTGTTGTTGTCAGGAAATTCAATGTACAGTAGCATAGTTTGAAATTCTTAATGTCGTGTTTTGTGCCTTCCCCCACCAAAGCATCATGTTTGTGGTAGCCTTATTAATAACATAAGCTATAGTCCTAAGTATTATTTAATTCGTCCTGATTCGCTGGGATTTAAACCATTAATTATTGGCACTTTGCTTTAATAGCACTATTAGTCCATTGAGTTGCGCTACTGTCGGTCTAGGTTATTAACTTCAGGCCTGCTGTAGGCAAACCTAAGTTCCCTAACTGAGAATTTCACTATCCAGACTAAAGGTTAACCAAGGTAAATGTCTAGATATCAAGCTCCTACTGTATGTTTGTAAATACAAGTCAGACTAAAATCGTCATTTTCTCAAGGGGTGAGAGTAGCAATATACTGTACCTACTTTCACTTTTCGGTGATGATACTGTTGAAGTGGTTGACAATTATACCTAACTTGGAGTCTCATTCAACTACAAAAACATATTTACCAAAGCTGTAAATAATCAAATTTATCAATCAAGACATTCCTATTTTATTTTAAAGGCATTGAATACTCGCCCCAAACCACGTGCGGCCAAATGAAAAAGTTAACATTCTATTGCTTGCAAGTGACGTTTCGTGTCGCTACAAAATTACCGACGGTAGCAAGCTGTGTGTGTATTTTCTGGGATCGATGGTGGTGTTAAACGTTTAATGTTTTTGCGCGAGTCTTCACACCCTTTAATGAGCAAAACATGTGACCTGTTGAACATTGCCCTTTGATTTGCCGATCCAATTGTTTGACCAAACTGTCCTTCCCACTCTTTTACATGGCTGTGAAATTTGGGGACTTCCTTCATATCAAGTATTTCATCTTAAGTTTTAAAACATTTTCTCAAGTTATCTAAGACCACGCCCAGGAGGGTAACGTTTGGTGTGAATTTGTAAACAGTAGCGAGCACTAACTTTCTCATATGTTCCTTAATAACTGTGTGTCCAGTTCATCCTGGCTAGTTAAAGTTAAAAATATTTTAGATAAAAGGGGAAGGTCCTATGTTTGGGAATATCTCTGTTGAAGGTCTCTTTGCTACCCCTCACAGACAATACCTTCTAAGTCTTGGCTCACAGCGACCATAGATCAACGACTAAGTGCTATTTACAAACAAGACTGGCTAGGCGATGTTTACAATAATTCCCAATGCAAAGTCTACAGAATGTACATAGAGAAACTTGAGTTTGAACTTTATTTGACTAACTTAAATTCCCCCCACAGAGTATTTACTTAATTAAATTCTTCTGTGTAAACTCCTTATCGTACAAGGTAGGTTCACAAACATTGATTTTCATGAAAGATTGTGTGAGTTATGTGACCAACATTCTTTAGGAGAAGAATTTTACTACATTTTTTATCAGCCGATAGTATTGAGTTCTTGAAGCATAGTTTAGGAAAAGCCCAATTCTATTAAACTGAAGCATTTGTTAGTTTAGTTTAGTTTAGTAGAAAAAAGGATCAGGAGGGACACTTAAGTCCCCATCAAGGACCCTATAAAGAGAGGGAAAAAAACTGAAGACACAAACACTCAGACCCGATTACAATGCTTAAAGTGCTTGTCCAAAGCATTCTTAAACCCATTGACACTACTTGCAAGTACAACTTTCTCAGGCAAACTATTCCACTCATTCACAACCCTATTAGAAAAAAAGTTATGCCGAATATTAATCCTACTATGCGACTTTTGAAGTTTAAGACAATGACCTCTAGTACAACTACTGTTTGCAAACATGAAAAAGTCGGTAAAGGATAAATTGTCGAAACCATACACAATCTTGAAAACCTGGATCAAGTCCCCACGTAACCTCCTAAGCTCCAGTGTGGTGAGATTCAACAGTTGTAACCGCCTATAATAAGGAACCCTCTTTAAGGAACTAATCATCCTAGTAGCCCTCCTCTGGACCCTTTCAAGTACTTCCTTATCCTTAGCAAAATAAGGGTTCCAAGCCTGCACAGCAAACTCCAGATGAGGCCTAACCAACTGCTTATAAAGCCTAACTACGATGTCCTCTTTCAGAAAACTGAAGTTCCTCTTGATCATACCTAAAACCCTATTACCTCTTTTAGCAGCTTCAAGACAATGTTTGGAAGGTTGCAGAGACGAGTCAATGTAGATACCTAGGTCTCTTTCAACAGAGACCTCCTGTAACTCCACACCATTTAGATTGTAGGTAAACTTTTGGTTACTACTACCAATGTGCATTACCTTACATTTATCAATATTAAAAAGCATTTGCCACCCCTGAGACCAGGAAAAAATCTTATCTAAATCCGCTTGAAATTTCTCAGAATCGCTTTTGGAAGAGACCTCAGAATACAATTTGGTGTCATCAGCAAACTTCTTAGCTGTACACAAAATATCTCCGTCGATGTCATTTATATAGGCAACAAACAACAGGGGACCTAATACAGACCCTTGTGGAACCCCACTAGTAACGTTCTGCCAAGAAGAAGCACAGCCATTAATTACCACCCTCTGTTCCCTATTACCAAGCCAATTCCCGATCCAAGACAGTAAATTCCCTATGACACCCATGCTCTTCAGCCTAAGTAAAAGACGCTGGTGGGGAACTTTATCAAAGGCCTTCTGGAAATCCAGGAACACAACATCTACAGACCTCTGCCTATTTAGTGAGCTTGTTACATCTTCCATAAACTCAAGGATATTAGTGAGACAAGACCTTTTTTGACAAAAGCCATGCTGAGACTCTCTGATCAAAGACTGACTGCTGAAGTGACAGACCAAAGACTTTTTAACAATAGACTCCATGACCTTACAAACTACACTAGTGAGACTAACGGGCCTATAATTACAGGGCTTAGTCTTATCACCCTTCTTGAAAATTGGGGTAATATTAGCACATCTCCAGTCCCTGGGAACATAACCTTCATCCATAAATTTACTAAAAATCAACGAGAGTGGAACGCAGAAATAGTGTGCAAAAGTCTTCAACAAATACGGATGGATTGCATCCGGTCCAGAAGCTTTAGAAACATTTAGACGAAGCAGCTCCTTTAAGACAACGTCATCCGAAAATAAGACCGTATCCAGTTTAGGCCTATCACTGCCCCCCTGAAAATCTGGAATACTACTCGTATCTTCCCTTGTGAAAACCGACACAAAATAGTCGTTCAAAAGATCTGCAAGATCCTGACTATCAGTAACTATCTTATCAGCCTGTGGTGCCCTAAGGGAAACAATTGCATCTTTAACTTTCTGCTTAGACCTGACATAAGAAAAGAAGGCCTTTGGGTTATCCTTAATTTTTAGGGCGATGCTTTTTTCGAAATTCAATTTTGCATCAGAGACTAAGCATTCTACTTTCAGCTGATGAATTTTAAACTTGGCCAAAAGAGATTCAGATTTAGTCCTCCAAAACGAATCACAAGGTGTTTGATAAAAAAAAAACGATCCCAAAAATCCCAAAAGTGAACGAAATGCAAGAGCACCGAAAAAGTACGTGTATACGCTTCAACGACCAAAGAGTATATATCAAAGTATATATCAAGTATATATCAAAGACCAAAGAGTATATATATATATATATTGTTTCAATCAACGGGTAAAAATGTCCTTGTAAATCGAAGTAAATTTTGTAGTAACATTCAAAAAACTTTTGTCTCTTAAGGAAGTTTTTTTCTTTTAACAGTCTCTGGTGTCATGTTTCAATTTTATACTCTTCCAAAGTCTCCACTCCCCCCCCCCACCCCCTCTATCTCCTCTCAAACTTTACAGCACAAATCGTTGTAAGAACGTGTGTCATTCTTCTCTCATTGCTGTTTATTCCCTATGGCTATTACGTTATTTGTCATTTGTTAATCTCTGAGTTGTTATTGAAGTGTACCGTGTAAATGTCTCTTATACCTAACTGAGGTGATTGTGGAGAAATAAACTGAAACTGAAGTTATGGCATTTTCTACTTCTAAATATCCAAGAATATATACTGTATGTCCCACCATGAAAACGTTGTTTTCCAGAAAATATCTCAACCACTCTTAAATAGATGGAATTATATTTGTCCCAAAAACAGAAGATAGAAGAAAAATCTGAACAACCTGGACATTATTTGGACGTGTTCCAAAAAGCCATGTTCATTGTCTGACGTGATTATGTTTTTTCCCTTTTGATAGTCTAAATCAACAAAGGAACTCACAGAGAAGTAATAAACAAACTTGATACTTTGGATTCATCTCCGTATACATGTACAAAACAACAAACCACACCCATTCTCAATCAGCATTAGCCAGTCAAACGGAGCAAATTTGGTGGCAAAGTATGATAAAAAATTAGGCATAGAGTTTATGCGAAAAAGTGCCACATAAAAATCAAGTCAGGGTTTTAAATTTCAGATAATCCATTCAATACCAACCAACTTTTATGAAATGGAAGACAAAACACTTCCGTTATAAATTATATAAAGCATCATGTAAACAATATACAGACGAATGAATAGAGTTTCTCTTTAATACACCAGCCACCTGCAAAGTCATTTCCTATTTCATTGTGTTGCCAGCAAATAATGTTTGCTTTTGACTTTTCATGGTCAACTGTCTTGTAACTATGATCATGATAATCAGGTAAACATTTCCAAAAAATTGTTAAGGCTGGTTGGCTATTAATATCAGGGGGGAAAAAAAGTCATATTTCTATATGTACAGTTTGTCACTGTTATAAAAATATCACAACAATACTATAGCCGCAAAAATACTATATGGAGGGCGTTATGGTCAAGTGGTTAAGGCAGTGGACTTGTGATCTAAGGATTACAGGTTCGAGCTCTGGCCAGATCATTGCGTTGTATCCTTGGGCAAGGCACTTAATCTCCATTGCCTCTCTTCACCCAGGTGTATAAATGGGGACTTGCGAGGTGACTTGTAAATATAGTTGCGTGCGTCGGTTTGTGGCTGCACCCTATGGGAAGTCCCCCAGGGGACACATGGCTGTGGTGCACTGTGGTGCCCCAGGAGAGATTGTTTGCATTGTGCACACTTTGGTGTGTACAGTAGGTGTGACAAGTTACCAATGACCAGGGTTAAGTACAGCGCGGCGAGACTTTATTGTAAGTTGCGCTATACTGTTAATTATTATGATTATTATTACTAAGTATTTATGACAATGTAATTTCTTCCAACAGAGAGTAAAAGCCGACATGTTTCCAGACAGCACAGAGCAACAGGTCCATGTGGTCTTTGTCATAGAGGGTACTGCTGCGATGGGTCAGTTCTACAAGCAGTTAAGGAACGGCTATATCATTCCAACCTTACAGTAAGTGTGGCAGAATGATATATCAAATAACGTCCTCGTGGCAAAGAATTTATTATAAAACTATTAATGCTGGCATGGAAGAGTCCTATTGCACAAGTTTTTAGGCAGATCTACAGTATGTATATACGATGGGGCAGTTCTACAAGCAGTTAACGAACGGCTATATCATTCCAACCTTACAGTAAGTGTGGCAGAATGATATATCAAATAACGTCTTCGTGGCAAAGAATTTATTATAAAACTATTAATGCTGGCATGGAAGAGTCCTATTGCACAAGTTTTTAGGCAGATATATACATGGATGCAGGTTATGGACAACAACACTGTGATTTGCTGTCAGAATCTATAGCATTGATCAATTAAATAGATGTTTGCAGGGTTTGGTAAATTAGTATGTACTGTACGGTACATATACTGTAACTACATCACATAGCAAGTAATGATGTCATTATTGTTCAATGCATATGCATGCCCAGGTTGGATGTATCAGGTTTACAAATCATAGCATGCATGATGGTAGAACTTTGATATGACAATGTTCAGCAAACAAGCCCTTTTCTCCCTGCTTTTGAAGGGAACTTGTTCGTGTTTGTGGTAAACTGTAAGCACCCTCTACCATAGAAGATACTGTAAGAAAAATGTTGTGGTTTTGTCTCGTTTACTTGTGATGACACAAACTATTGTGTCAGTTCCTCGGTATAGGGTCTGTTTACTGGAAAATCTTGGTAATTAATGAAGGTACCAACCGTTACTTTACTCTTGCGTCAATGCAAAAGTACAGAGTACAGAATCTGTGATATGTTTATATGTTTACATGTGTAAACTATGTAGCATATTGACGACCTCTTGACACAATCTGATCATAAAGAATGTAATATTGTGTGAAAGGTAAATACAGTCACAAGCTTTATTAGCATTAGACATACAATATAAACCTGTAGAATACTGTAGGTGGTGTTTTAGCATGCAGAATAACTTTTTTCGGTAAAGTGCAATACCCTTAATGTGTTTTGCATTCCTTTGAACTGTATGATGAACAGTGTAGGCTTATAATATGTACATTTATATTGTATGGTATCCCGTACCTAAAAGTTATCATTCTTTATGGGCATACAGTAAATTGTTAACACAGAATAATACACAAGGTACTGTACAGTATAACTGATGTATAGTCTTTGGCATTAATTGCAAATTCCTTGCAAAACATGTCTTTTTTTGGAGAGGGGGGGGGGGGGGGCCAGGGGGCTTAAATTACATTTATGATTTTGAAGTGTTCTCCTGTGTACAGTACTTGTAATGTTGCACTTACTAGAATGTTAACTCCAGACAAAGGTTCTATATATGGCAATGTACACTCAGGTACACATGGAAAAAATAAAAAATAACCCTAGTTTCATTTCAAGATGGAAATATAATTTCAATCGAAATCGATCCTTTCCTTTTTGGCAAGAACTAGAATCTTGATCAGAACCTTCTCTAGAATATCACTTCATTTAAAAATTTTTTTTAGAATCATCTTCTTGTTTTTTAGAACTGGGTCATGTTATATCATTGTCCATCATTAATGTCCCCTTTCTCATGGTACTTTTGAAAGTGTCTAGGCTTACATTAGCAGTTTCTTGGAGGGAAACCTTCTTTTTCCCCTCTATAAAAATTTCAAAAACAATTGTTGGTTTGGTAGCCTGCCCATACAGACCTTTCAACGCAGTCCTTGCTGAGTAGCGTAGTCATGTGGTGTGTGAAACTTTTCTTGGAACCTACTGTATAACCTACAGTATAGTATAGTATATAGCATAGTATAGTATAGTATAGTGTAGTGTAGTGTAGTGTAGTATAGAGTAGTACAGGACAGTACAGTACAGTATAGTAGGGGACTAGGGGCCATGATTGGTTCCTGTGTAGAGACAATACAAGTTAAACATGTAGACTGCTATAGTACTGTGTGTGTGGGAGGTACGACAACTGGGCATGGGGCTAAATCATCACGATTTTCTGTATTCTTTTCTTTGGTTTTAACTGAGCACTTGTAAGGATGTTTGGCAGCAATAATAGTATATGTTTATATTGCAGGTACTTCAATGGGGGACCGTTGGTTGAAAGTAGCTACTCTGGCCAGGTATTTATAACTTTATCAAGTTACCTCCTACATATTTTGTAATATTTTAAACTGTATTTTTATTATGACAAGCTGACTTGTCTTGCTCTAAATTAGGTAGTAGAGCCAGTTTGACTTGTTTTTGGCTTGTTTCCACCATGTTGCAGCAGTTGCAAATTGCTCTGCAGCAAGACTGGATCCACATCCAACCATAGACATTATAATTTATTGCAAAGGTGTTATTAAGATTCTTTTATGTAAATTATGCAAATGAAGCCTCAACGGGCGGGTTCAACCTCTAACTTACATTTTCAATATACCTTTTAGACAAGAAGTGTTTCCAGATGATCTCAAAAATAGCCATGTAGTGAAACCCATATCCTCAATTCCTTTCCTGATCTATCTTTCATTTGTCTTTTAGTATGGGAACAAACATTTCAGCCTTGTGGTCTACAATAGTGTCGACTACATTCCATCCCAGACTGTCTTTTGTCACCCACCCACAAGCAGTGCTTGGGAAGTCCTCCGTTCAATGGATGAAATTCGGTAAGTTTTAGATCGTCTTCTTATTAATCTGTGAGAAAAAATTTCGGTTGTCGAGTGGAGTCCTTGCTGGCTATAATTGTTGGGTGGGTTTTTCATTGGCTTCGCTCTACACGCAGTCAAACAAGAGATATATCTTTCACAGGTTTCTGAGCTCTAACCCATCACCTTTACTCACTGACAGCTGTGTCATTTGCAAAAAGCTTGGCAAGAGTCCAACACAGCATTTACACACTCAGTCCTGCAAGCGTACACTGTGTGTTCTATAAATAACAATGGGGCAATTCCCATTGTCTTTTAGATTTTAAAGCTTTAAGTTGTTACCCCGAAACGATAAATATTACAACACATGGAAAATCCCTCCTTCCTAACACAGCTTCACTACAAAAGTGAGCGATCAGACTGAGACTTGTCACTTTGTTATGTATGAAAAGCTTGTATTTTAAAACCAAGTATCACAAGTTTTTGCCTGTTTTAATAACAAAGTATTTCTAACATGAAGTAGTCGATGATTTGGTTTATCTGTCAGATAGCTTATCCATTCAATAGTAGGATAGAAGTTTTTTCCGTAAGTTTAAAACTTAACGGATAACTCCCCCCCCCCCCCCCCCGTTTTGGCTGCAGTAAACACTAGCGATCTAGTCAAACGTCTACATTATTGATACTCTATGACATATTCTACATGAAATCTAGTTTCATTGGGAATAATATGCCATGTTCCGTCATTTCTGTGAACTTCTAAGTGTTTGAATCGTATGAACACAATTTTTAAATAATTTTCACCATTGCACGTTTACTGTGGATACAGCCTCGCTAAATGCTTCTTTTTTTTTTATTTCATTCAAAGAACTTTATTTCAGTCATTTTTGAAATAAACAGCATAATACTACACGTAACACAATCACTTTTAAGGGTTCAGAGAAGTGCCCATAAGAATCCCTGGAGTAGCTTATAAGTTACGTGAACACAACTTTACAAAATACAAATACGTCTAAATATGAGACAGTAAAACGGGAGAGAGTGATAAAAAACACAAAGAAAGTATTGCAAATGTAACAGTAAACAGTACAGTCAAGTGTGCCACCTGATGAAATGGGAACGTTATTTTTTTTTAACATCCAAAGTGGCCATTCTGTACTAGTGCCAATCGGCTTTTTTTCAATGGCAAATTCATGTGTAGAATTATGGAAGATGAGGTTTTTTCTCCACAAATTGCTAGAAATGTTAAGTGTCCAGACTGACTGACTGTTTGAACGGAATTGCGATGTCTGTGTTCGTTTAGCCGGCGAAAGAGTCCGGGGTTAACTAATATGTCGGCCTTGGTCTTTGCTTTTTCGAACAGTTTTGTCGGAGGTGGAGGTGAAAGCAAAAGCCTACTCAGCGAGGGATTAGCGAGTGCTCTGCAGATTTTTGATGATATAGAAAACATCACAGAAAATGGGTAAGATTTGTATAATTTCCCACCCCTCTTGAGCTTAAGCTTCAGTACTATGGCCTGAGGAAGAAAGGGTAAGGCAAATTGTTTTTTGCCTGAGAATTGAGAATTGCTGGTAATGCAGAATGATTGCATTTTTTTCTGTTATTGAAGCAGTAAATCCACCTTCGTTTCCAATCATCAGTGTCTTGTGAATTCCAAGTATGCAAAATATTTTAGCCCTCTCTCAGCTCTTTGTCAGTAGGTTTTTTTATATTTATTATATATATATCTATACAGTATATATCTATATATATTTTGGGCTTTCCAAATCAATGAAGCTCTCAACTCATGCCATGGCAATAACATCTACTTATCTATCTGTCTGTCTGTCTGTCTGTCTTTTCTGTTAAGTAAATTACATTTTATCGTCAGATTTCATGCCTTTATACGTACAGTGTAAATGTCTTTGAAGTCTATGCCAAATTTGATTGTTCCTGGAGCAATTTTGGTGCATGTTTCAAAGCCCTCAGGGTTTTCAAAAGCTTTTTGCTTGGTGACCCTGATTATTAACATCAACATCTTGGCAACCCTTTGGTGGTGGATATTGTGGCCGTGGGAGGTTTGTACAGGGAGGAGGTACCCCCCTACTCCCCCCCCCCCCGTTTCAATTTGTTTTATATGATTTGGGGTGCATAGGCAAAAGATGAGGTTTTAATTTGCAGTTTTTGAAGTAATTCTATGTTTTTTAATGATTTTTTTTGCCAAGACTATCAGCTAGTTTTATTCTTCATGTTTTGTTAAGCACCCCTACCCTCCCCCCCCCCCAGTAAAGAAAATTATATTGGCGACCCTTAAAATGGTCACGATCCACTTGAATACCAAGGGACTACTGTACCATCGAGTATGGTATTGGTAGTTCAGGTACTGCAAGATTGTAGGAATGAGTGTGGTGCATAACAGCAATTTTCCCCTCCACCCCCACCCCACCGCCACCCCACCCCCGGAGAAATGTACCTCCCAAAACCCTAGGCTAACCTGCAAATGATTTATAACATAAACCACTATGGATAAACTTGTATGTTTGGAATATCATAGCAAATGTGTTGCCAGCTCACATTGACAACAATGCTGACTTGTACATGTAGAAGGAAGTACATGGAACCGGGTATTCCCCTGCTGGTGTCGACATCACTTTTCTATTTTTAGCTCAATACTCATTGCCCTATGCATGCTGCGTGCTGCGTTTGTCTTTCAATCGGGTCTCCATTCAAATGAATCCACAGTGTCATTGCGGTGCTGAAGAGTTTCAGTCTCCAAACCATCGTTCGTTACACACTATTAGTATAATTAAAGCGCTAGTGAGGGCAGGTTCATAGACAGTTAATACTATTGACCAGAATGCTGCATGAAGTAGGAATCAAAGACTGTTGAATTGTGACTGTTGAATTGGGTACAGGAAACAATTTAAAGTGTAAAGAGAAGTGACTATATAGTTCAACTGGATTAATCTGTGTCAGGAACAGGCAATAAAGTATCCCATTTTGGGAAGACCGTATATATTCGATCAGTTTTTGGCAGGATTTTAGCTGTTTAAGGTAGGTAAAACCAAGACACACATTGTGGTAATGTATAGAATTACTCCAAAGGGAATAACTTTAGTTGTTCAAATTTTGTATACTGTTCATAGCAGCTATGAAAGGGTATGAAAAGAAAGTCTTTCATTAATTAACTATGGTTCTTTACAGTGTACTGTATACAAAAACTTTTGTATATAATATACAGTGTTTTTGCACTTGTTTATTACAATTTGCACATCTTTTTGGATAAAATTATTCTGTAATACTAGATGCAGGTTTTTTATTCTTTATTTATCTACTGTACCTTGAGTTATCAGTGAAGTAACGTGGGGGGGGGGGGGGGGCGGGGGGTTCCTTTCTGATACTGTTGTATATGAATCCCTAGGAAAAAGGTCAAACATTTAAATGGTACATTCGGAGGCATATTAACTGTAGGATATAGATTAGGTCTATAATTAGGTCTATATGCCAGGATGTTCTAAAAACAACTTTTTTCCCCATTTTTTTAATGTTGTGTGTGGGGTTGAAGGTGGGGGGAGGGGGGTTGTACATCCCCCTGGATCTGAAAAGATCTGTATAAAGTATTGCTAGTGAAGGGTATGTTAGGCATAGTAAAGGCTGCATATGCGATTGCACCACCTGCCTACTTAACCATCGAGACCAGATAAGCTATTAGTCACAGTTTTCTAGGGGATTTCCAAATTTGTATTAAAGAATTAGTTAAACCATTCTAATCTTAGTCACCAATGATTGACCATATCAAATTAGATCCTATGACACTTTGGAGGGATTTCATTAACAGACACATCTCACCAAGTTAGTTTAATGCAAATTGTTGCATTTCCAGTATATTTTCTCTCGCCATAAATTTTTTCTGTGTTTTGATTTTTTTTAAAGCTAACCTACTGCTAACTATTCTAATGGAAATGTCTGTTTGCTTTTTGGTTCCTTGCCAAAGGCAAAAGGAATCTATGCGATGGTGATGCCGCATGTGTGTGTGCATACATGTGTATGTATGTCACGTTGCTGGTGCACACCATATTTCAAGAAGGGTAAACCTATAGAGGGATGTGACTTTATAGGATTAACTATAGAGGGATGTGATACTGGGCATGTGGATGCCCTATACAGTACTGAGGACAAGAACTCTGTTGTTTTTGGTAGAGGTCAAAGGTCATTAAGGGTCATCAGAGGTCAAACTGTGAAAACCCCTTGTAAACAATATCTCAAAGAAGGGAAACAGTAATGAATCTGATACTTGGTCTGTCCGTGTCCCATATTGAGTAGAAGAACGGTATTGTGTTTGGTGGAAAAGGTCAAAGGTCCTTTAAGGTCACCAGAGGGTCAAATGGTGAAAACCTTATAAACATTATACAGTACAGTATATCAAGCAGGAAAACATGTTTGGATCTTACATTTGGCATGTAATGCCCAAATTGAATGCAACAGGTTGATTTATGACAATATTAAACATGTCATTAATCCGTTTGATCATCAACTATTAAATTTTAATAAAGACCTGCACATGGTGAGTTACAAAAACCCTATTAAATATGGTGGAGATCAGAGGTCAAACTGTTCATGCCTTGTAAACATGATATCTCAGAGGTAGAACTGTGATGACACATACTCCGCTTCATTGTTCACAAAAACTGTTTGTCAATGCCTATGGATCTTAAACATTCTACTGTAAACCAAAATTCACGATGATGAACTGTGTCAATTTGATACCCGCCGTACTGTAAAAAATATTTCCTATGGGGCGAGGAATCACTAAGACTTTCGGCTTTCTGGTTAGGACAAACATAACAAGAGCCTACAATGCTTCTTGAACTTTTCCCTTGATAATCCATGTTGTGATATTCCAACTTGTTCGCTGCAACCATGAATTTTTAAGGCCTAAAATCACCCAATTGATGTATTCTGTGGGATAATTAATAAATAAAACTTAACCTTTGCCCACACTTTGATTACAATTCATTGCAGGCCTTGACTAACTATTAGTTAACTATAGCAGCCCTGCAGGCAGCTTATAGGAAAGTAGGAAACTATTAAGCAGGAAGGAAGTTCACCTGATAGATTCTATCCGATGTGTTTTGTTTTGTTTAAAGACTTTCTAAGGCATAAACTTTAGATCACCTCTTCATTACAGTTTAGGCTTAATTGTAAAGATAGATAGTTTATTGAGTGTGCATTTCCGTGAACAGAAGAACAATGTTATTATTGCATGCCTACACATGTCTCTATACGTTTATAACGAGCAACTTAAAATTTCCTATGGATATATTTCTTAGCAAAGGTACTGTATACAGTACATGATGAATAATTGAGTGTTTCAAAATGGTTTACAGCTTAAAGTCATTGAAGACTCGCATCCAAACCACATGCCGCGCTCTGAAAAAGTGAACTTTCGGTTGCTTGCAAAAGACATTTTCTTCTTGTCGCTACAAAATGCAGACAGTAATGAAACGTAATACCTTGTTATCTTTTAACTAGACCTGAGATGTCCACGCTGCTATGTACACTGTGTTGTGGGTATTGACCGTAGCTGTAATGTATTGACTGTACACTAGTGTCTAATTACCGAAGGTAGCAAGTGTGTGTATTTTCTGGGATCGATGGTGGTGTCTAACACTTCAGTTACACCTCATTCGAAACTAGGTCAGATTACCGGCATGAGACGTTTCTTCACACCCTTTAAATGCTGACACTTACTGTAAATGTCTTAAAACTCTTAAAAAAAACAAAATTCAAGGCAGACAGATGATAGTTACAGAAGATGCATCGCTCTGGCATTCTGGCATTTAACTTTGAATGGCTTCTATAACTGTATTGAGGTACATAACCAATATCACCATGTAGTTAGCAGGGCAAAGTTTTAGTGGTAGCACGGTCTTCCGAGACGACCAAATTTCTATTAGGACAACCAAAATCAGTTGTGGAGGTTGTCACGTCGGATGACCAGTTGTTAACATCAAGTTCATATTGCATTGTAACTAAATATGTTAAAGTTATTGGTAAAATGTGAAACTGCTGCCAACACCAAAGCTTGTGTGCTATTCACGAACTTATTACATGTCTCCTACAGTACAGTCTACATACTGGTGTGCTTTTCACCAACCTACACATCTCTCCTACAGTGTACATATTGGTGTGTTATTCACCAACCTACACATCTCTCCTACAGTGTACATATTGGTGTGCTATTCACCAACCTACACATCTCTCCAACAGTCTACATATTGGTGTGCTTGTCACCAACCTACACATCTCTCCTACAGTGTACATATTGGTGTGTTATTCATCAACCTACACATCTCTCCTACAGTGTACATATTGGTGTGTTATTCATCAACCTACACATCTCTCCTACAGTGTACATATTGGTGTGCTATTCACCAACCTACACATCTCTCCTACAGTGTACATATTGGTGTGCTATTCACCAACCTACACATCTCTCCAACAGTCTACATATTGGTGTGCTTGTCACCAACCTACACATCTCTCCTACAGTGTACATATTGGTGTGTTATTCATCAACCTACACATCTCTCCTACAGTGTACATATTGGTGTGTTATTCATCAACCTACACATCTCTCCTACAGTGTACATATTGGTGTGCTATTCACCAACCTACACATCTCTCCTACAGTGTACATATCGGTGTGTTATTCATCAACCTACACATCTCTCCTACAGTGTACATATCGGTGTGTTATTCATCAACCTACACATCTCTCCTACAGTGTACATATTGGTGTGCTTGTCACCAACCTACACATCTCTCCTACAGTGTACATATTGGTGTGCTTGTCACCAACCTACACATCTCTCCTACAGTGTACATATTGGTGTGTTATTCACCAACCTACACATCTCTCCTACAGTGTACATATTGGTGTGTTATTCACCAACCTACACATCTCTCCTACAGTGTACATATTGGTGTGTTATTCACCAACCTACACATCTCTCCTACAGTGTACATATTGGTGTGTTATTCACCAACCTACACATCTCTCCTACAGTGTACATATTGGTGTGCTTGTCACCAACCTACACATCTCTCCTACTGTGTACATATTGGTGTGTTATTCACCAACCTACACATCTCTCCTACAGTGTACATATTGGTGTGCTTGTCACCAACCTACACATCTCTCCTACTGTGTACATATTGGTGTGCTATTCACCAACCTACACATCTCTCCAAAAGTCTACATATTGGTGTGCTTGTCACCAACCTGTACACATCTCTCCTACAGTGCACATATTGGTGTGCTATTATTAACCAACCTACACATCTCTCCTACAGTGTACATATTGGTGTGCTCTTCACCAAATATAACATCTCTCCTACATTCTACATATTGGTCTTTGTGATTTTCTATTAGCTTGACTTGTCTAGTATCATTTCAAAGTATGAAGTAAAAAGTAGAGATAGTTTTGAAATCCTTCATTTTTGCTGCATATGCTTACACTCGGGATAAAGACTAATGCTACAGGTGTCCAGCAGGATGAAATATTGTTAATGCGGTCGAAGTCATTAATCATGTGATCTCTCGAACCTTCAGTCAGTGCAAAAATCTAGGACTACTGTAAGTGTAGGAGGGATTTTTAACTTGCTGACTTGCTAGCTCAATGTCTGTTTGCTTTTACATCAACAGTACAGTATGTGTCTTATTTCAGCTAGGAAAGACTGTTCTGTAACTGGATATTGTCAGTCCATAGAGCGCAGGCTCTTGTAACCCCTGATATCACTGGTTGGAAGGTGGTTTAAGCCAAGAATTCACTTTGTTATTTATACTTTTCCAACGCATGTAATCTGGCAGTTTGCTTGAATTGCATAGTATTGTGTAGAGTAGATCCTCTTTGGTTAATTCTAGAAGAACCTTATTGTTTATGGTAGAGGTGAGAGGTCACTTAAGGTCATCAATGTGATTTGCAATTCTTACAAAATTAAACTGAACATATATACTGTAAGCAATGGAGTTATTCAAACAGTGGCATGAGTGATTAAATCCTGTTGTTAACCAATCAGATTTGGCTGTAAGTTAATAACGTCTTCATTTCCTCAGAGGAAGACACTCGAGGCAAATTTTCATTACTTGTAAATTCAGTTGAATGAGTTGTTTTCTTAATACTTTTGAAGTGTTTTTCTAGAATCTATTGTACATGGGACAATTTAAAACGAATTAGTGATTGCCACAAAAGGAAGTTCCTCAATTTGGAACATATTATACTGTTTTGCAACACTGAAAGAAATAACTTTTGTGAAGTTAAGCTTTTTGTTAATTTTATGTAAACCAATTGTAGTGTTAAAGTAAATTTCTTTAGCATGGTGGTGTGAATTATGGCATACTTACAGACTCATCGTCAAATGAGTTTGTTAAATCAGAAAAAGAAAGAAAAAACTTCTGCAATATGTTAACCACATTGTAACTACTCCTTGTAACATTTCAGTCAAATCTATTTGTGTTTGAGAATAGGAATGTTATTTCAGTAGTGACTTAAAATTTAGTTTACTCTGGAAAACCAAAGTGCCATCAAAATGTTTAGGTCTTTTTCTGAAATTTTGCTGCAAGCTTGTTGAAATGATCTGACATTTCTGATGCCAGCGTTGACAATTAATCGTTTTTTCGTGTTGAATCGTTCGATCGATGAGAGATGATCAATTTATCATTTTGCTGCACATATTATCCAGGTGCGTATCCAGGGGGGGGGCGTTGGGGGCGCGCGCCCCCCGGGTAAGAAAAAGAGGAGAGAAAAAAAAGAGAAGAAAAAAGGAAAAAAGAGGGGAAAAAAGAGGAGGAGGAGAGGAAGGAAGGGAAAAGAAAAAGAAGAAAGAGAGAAAAAGGAGAAAAGGAGGGAGTAAAAGAAAAACGCGAAGACACCGGGGAGAGAAAGAGGAACAGTGACATCATTACAGCGCTGAAGGGTAACCAGTGACGGATCAATGATTTCGTAAAAGTGTGACTCACCCTACCCCTTACACCGACAACTCCATTTTTTGACGTTTCCATTTTCCTCTCTCACTAATGATCTATATATGTACTATATATGGTCTATCATAACGCGTGTGTAGAATTGTGCTATGAAACCAACTGTGGCTGGTCTCGAACTCGACCGTGTCGTCGGGGAACATGACGCATTTTGGGATGGGGGCGACCGCCCGCCCCCCCCCCCCATTCAGCATTTTTTTAAATGATATCGCTAAGTAATTTCAAAATAGAAAGTGCTTAGAGGCAACTTACAAGGCCTGGGAAGTGTCATTTCCAGCGATCTGGGAGACATTTTCGGCCAAAATTTGCTTGTACGCTTCGCGCAAACAAATGGTCCTGGGTAGTGCCATTTCCAGCGATCTGGGAGGCATTTTCGGCCAAAATTTTCTTGTACGCTTCGCGCCAACCTATGGTGGCGCTACGCTTAGATAATTTGCCTACAGGCTTCGCCCCTCCCTTGGCAAATTCCTCGCTACGCGCCTGTTCGAATTTGTAACGCAAACAGCAGATATCACATCATATCAGTGAGCATGTAAATGGCGTTCCAGGATGAAAAGCCTTAAAATTGTCCGACTTGCCTGAAAAAATAACCAAAAATTTTCAAGCGCGAAGCGCGCGTTCAACGTGTTCAATATCATATAAGCAAGCATCGGTTATTACATCGCATGCCATCATGTACCGTACGGTCCGTTCAAATTGCGCAGTATTTCGCGGGATGCTAATGTAAACAACGACATGTCTCATGTAGATGTATAAAAAGCATGGAGGTCCAATTATGTCAAAACTCTCTTTTACATTAGTAATGGCGAATTAGGGGCTGCACCCCCGCCGCGCAGTGGCGGAGCGTCCATACGGTCGGGGGGGGTGGATGCCCCCCCTGACGGACTCAAATGGACTGCTGGCGCGTTTTTCAGCTCTTTACCACTTTTTACTTATTCTAGATTATTAACTTTTTTATTGCGCTCTCATCTACTTATTGACATTTCTCACATTTTGTTGGTGTAATTTGGCGATGACACCTTATTCTTCGTTTATCTGCAAATTAGCCAGGCCCGGAAAGGGTCATTTCCGGCGATCTAGGGAGTATCTTTATTCAAAAATTTTCTGTACGCTACGCGCCAACCAGTGGTGGCGCTCCGCTTAGATAGTGTCGAAAGCGCTCCTACAGACCATTCTCGCCACTCTTGACCAATACCCCTAGCTCCGCCACTGCCGCCGCGCCTCCTACGCCTATGTGTGTAGTGTTCGGTTTCGGAAATATCTGCTATTTTTCATTTCCTTCAACCAAGTTTTATAATAGCCGTTATAAGAGGTTTTAATGTTTCTACACTAATAAATTAACTGTGTCGGAATTTTCGAAAATTTCTGACCAACATTCTGCATCACACTTCCCTCTACTCGTGCAATTTTCACCGGTCTGTTAGGGGTTCAAGGAAGTTTTTCTATATTGGTTGTCCATAGATGAAATTTTGTACAACATTATGGGTATGTTTTCAAGTGAGTTTATTCACGAGAAATGTGAATTTTCAAATTCGGAACAAATATGGGGCTTAAAACCTTGAAAAGTGGGGCTGACGGGTATTGTGGGCCGCGACGTAGAATCACCTACAAAAGCAAAGACCCACAGGAGATGCCATCAGGTCGAACATGATGTGTGCCGGGTTGACAAACTTCAAAAAGGTTATGGATGGAAAAAAAAACTATTAGGAAATACCTGGTTCTCAGGCAAAAAGTGTACATCTGGTTGGTCATTTCAAGCCCGAGAAGTGCCGTTTCCGGTGATCTGGGGGGGTTTCAAAACAAGAAATTTTCTTGTACGCTGCGCGCCAACCGATGGTGGCGCTCCGCTTAGATAGTAATTTGCGCCCCCCGGGTTTGAAAATCCTGGATACGCGCCTGTTATCTAATTGATAACATTTGATAAATAATCAGTTTGTCATTTTGTAGTTGATTTTTTCATTTTTGATACTTCATATTAAATTCTTATTCTTCACTTATTGATAATAAGTGAGGAAGTCAACATTTTGCCACAAAATGACAAACTGATTATTTATTAAATGTTATTAGATTCAATGGAATTTGTGAATTTGTTGCAAATAACATGTATGAACTGAACAAAACTTGCTACTAACTTCACACAAAGATCTAAGTAACGTTTCAACGTTTGCATATTGTTCTTCTTTTTTTTTTTATAACAATAGTCCTGTTTCTATCTTTATGAAATATTTTTTATGTCTGGCAGCAAACAAAATGAATGACATCAGCTTGAGATCTGCTGACGTCTGAACTGGACTAGCATTCTTCCAAATCCGGAGGAGAAAGAAACAATTAATGAAAGGAAACTAAAAATATTTAAAGAACATTTTTTAGTAACAAAATGACATCACAGTCCTCCCACTACTGTATGTTTCATTAACTTCCTGTGAGGTTTAACAAAGTTCGTTCACATGGACTTTTCAGACTGTTACCGTATTGTGTAATATGCTGACTTCTTTCATTTAGGCACCTAGTTGTGAAACCCCCAAACCCTGACAGGGCTACAACATCACTGCAGCCAAGCTGGGCAAAGGAAACCGGTTATAGTTTGTTCTCGAAATTTCCATGCAATTTAGGCACTCTGCAGGTTCTGTTTTCTGGTAGGCCTAAACCAATGTGGAAAGTTGCTACTCTAATTGACTGTTAGAGGGGAGGTTGAGAGGGGGATTTTTTTGATTCAATGTTTGATGTTGCCTTGCCAATAGTAGGGCAATAAAAAGGGGCAAAAAACCACCAAACCTGAACAGGGCTGCAGCATCACTGCAGCCAAGCTGGGCATAGGAGGTTACAGTTTGTGCTAGGCATTGCCATACAATTGAGACACTTTGAAGAGATATATATTCATGCAGCCTTCCTGCAGCAGATTTGGAAGCCATTACAACTTTGCTGTATGATGTGTTGTGCTGTAAGTGTCAAATGTATTTGTTCACCATCTGAAATATTCTCTGGATTCTCTGGGCTGAGAAGGAAGGGAGGGGGAGGGCATGTAGCAGGTCTTTGCATTCTATATCTAAGTAAAGAAAAGTAGAATTTTGGAAAATCAATGTTTTTTTTTTTTTCGTTTGACAGTCGGTCATCACTCATACAGCATTGTATCGTAATTGCCAGTTCTCCACCATTTCTGACACCAGCGGTCCATGGCAGCCAATACAGTGGTTACACAGTCGAAGAACTAGCTGCCTTCATATCTGAGGTAGGTTTATAGTCAGTGTTCGACTTATGGCCAAAAAATTGCATAGCAACAAATTTCGACAATTGCTATACAATATTTTTGTTGCATAGCAGTTCCCCAATATTGAATAGCAGTTTTGAAGTTACCACAAAACGGACCAAATGTTGGCGATCAATGTATTAACTAGAAAATGTTTGTTTATTATTATTATTTAAACTAGTGTTGCTACGATAATCGTTTTCAATATCGGTATCGGCCGATATTTGCAATATCGGCAGCATATCGGTATCGGTAAAATTTTGCCTAATTGCCGATAACAGCAAACCGATATTGAACTTTTCTTTTTAACAGCAGAGCTACCTGTACTTATTTATACTTGCAATGATTTGTTAATCTGCCCAAGACGATCCATTTCTTTAGCGTCAGTTAAACTCAGATTCATTTTCGATTAATATCCATGGAAACCTGACTCTCCGTAACATCTAAAAACACGTCTACGGCGCGCGAATATAACCAATGAACTTTGTGAACCTTGGCCTACACACAGCATTAGTGCAGCATATAATCACTGTACTAAACATTCATTTCCTCAAAGGCCTCCGTGAAAACCTTGAACATGATGCATACAGTAACTGCACAGTTCAGCAGTGTTGGAAAACCTTGTTCCCGCGAACACACTGCCGATTTCCCGCCGGTGTTCGCCTGCCTAGCACGCGTAACGTGCGAGCATAAAGGCGTGGTGCCCAGGGGCCCGTCTTAGGGCTATGGTGGGGTCATGGGGTAGAACCCCTCGTGGGGATCCTGGGGGCTAAAGCCCCCGAAAATTGTCATTTTTTGCGATGTCTGGCGATGAAAAAATTCGCAGTTGAGGATGCAAAATACTGACAACTTTTTTTATTTCAATTGTCACGAAACTGATGAAAATTTTAAAATGACAAGTTAAAGTAGCTATATTATGTTATAAAATGAAAAGATGTAATCTGTTTTTCAATCTTTAAAAAGTGCAACTTACAAAACTTCCGATATTATGAAACAAACAACGTTCAGCAAAGCCCCGTTTCTAGACTGCCTAACAATGAATAGCGTGCACTATGCGTACATTTTTACAACTGCAGTGTTTAACCCTATACCCAACTACTGTACCACGGTACATGTGCTGCGAATTTGCCCAGGTACCTTCCCAACAACTGTGAGCTAATCCCCTGTGTAACACCTGTTTGTTAACATTTTTTTGGCACGTTGCCAGGGAACCTTTTAGTTACGTGAGATCCGTAACCGCCGAGGTGGTTAGGCTATTTGCTTTACACTTAACTATGGTAGGATATTATTTTTCAGGTTTTTTTTTTCGCTATACTGTCAAGTGAATAAGTTGTACATTGAGTATAAACTCAATAAATTATAACTTCTACATTGTGATCGACAGTTCGTAAGTTAAGGTTTGAGTGTTTGCTCCCAAATCTGACTAGGAATTTGTATCGCACAAATCGGCACAATGTGCGATGCTGATTTGGAAACGTCTCGCAAGTTTGTCGTTTTGGATCGCATTTTGCGATGCGATACCGGAAAAATCGAACACTGTTTATAGTATACGACAGTTAATATAAATGTACAAACCTAAAACTGGTAACGGCATGATATACCATACACCAAGGCAATGTGTCGATGGGTGTATGTTTGAAAAGAACTGGCTGCTTGTGTATCAGACGCACAGTAAAGGCATGTAGCAGGTAGTACACAGACCGAGAAGTGTGTCCCTGTACATCAGAGATATTTCAAAATGTGGCATATCTGTGTTTGTATCAGAGGTAAGTGGATGTCACATGCACAGAGATGAAGAACCTTCTGCCTAGGTATCAGTCAGAGGTAGTCCCATATGGCCTGTGCACGGTCAAAGAACGGAATCAGAGGCACCTTGAGTGGGTGCGCAGTCAAAGTTCCTTTGTAGCAGTGGTAAGTGGATATGGCAGGTATGCAGATGAAGGACTTGTCTTGTCTTAGCATCGGAAGGTAGGGCGAAACTTTTTAATGGGGGGGTTGACCTAACCAGACGACCATATTTCTGTCTGGACAACCAGAAATCAGGTTGGGAAGGTCGCCCCTGATGCCCAACTGATTGATGACATCAATTTATTTTTCAGATGGCATTGGAACTAAAATACCCCTTTTTAGGTAAAATGGTAAGCTAATACTGCCCTCTATCACTTTGGAGATACTGAAATAAAACTACAGTAGTTGTAGGACTATAATCCAGCCCATATCTGACCATTACTCTATCACCCAACCTAACACATATCTCCTGTAGTTTACTGTACACAAATGGAGATACTGAAATAAAACTAGTTGTAGGACTATAATCCAGCCCATATCTGACCATTACTCTATCACCCAACCTAACACATCTCTCCTGTAGTGTACTGTACATACACAAATGGAGGTACTGATATAAAACTAGTTGTAGGACTATAATCCAGCCCATATCTGACCATTACTCTATCACCCAACCTTACACATATCTCCTGTAGTTTACTGTACACAAATGGAGATACTGAAATAAAACTAGTTGTTGGACTATAATCCAGCCCATATCTGACCATTACTCTATCACCCAACCTAACACATCTCTCCTGCAGTGTACTGTACATACACAAATGGAGATACTGAAATAAAACTAGTTGTAGGACTATAATCCAGCCCATATCTGACCATTACTCTATCACTCAACCTAACACATCTCTCCTGCAGTGTACTGTACATACACAAATGGAGATACTGAAATAAAACTAGTTGTAGGACTATAATCCAGCCCATATCTGACCATTACTCTATCACCCAACCTTACACATCTCTCCTACTGTACACAAATGGAGATACTGAAATAAAACTAGTTGTAGGACTATAATCCACCCCATATCTGACCACCATTACTCTATCACCCAACCTTACACATATCTCCTGTAGTGTACTGTACATACACAAATGGAGATACTGAAATAAAACTAGTTGTAGGACTATAATCCAGCCCATATCTGACCATTACTCTATCACCCAACCTTACACATCTCTCCTACTGTACACAAATGGAGATACTGAAATAAAACTAGTTGTAGGACTATAATCCAGCCCATATCTGACCACCATTACTCTATCACCCAACCTTACACATATCTCCTGTAGTGTACTGTACATACACAAATGGAGATACTGAAATAAAACTAGTTGTAGGACTATAATCCACCCCATATCTGACCACCATTACTCTATCACCCAACCTTACACATATCTCCTGTAGTGTACTGTACATACACAAATGGAGATACTGAAATAAAACTAGTTGTAGGACTAAAATCCAGCCCATATCTGACCATTACTCTATCACTCAACCTAACACATCTCTCCTACTGTACACAAATGGAGATACTGAAATAAAACTAGTTGTAGGACTATAATCCACCCCATATCTGACCATTACTCTATCACTCAACCTAACACATCTCTCCTACTGTACACAAATGGAGATACTGAAATAAAACTAGTTGTAGGACTATAATCCAGCCCATATCTGACCATTACTCTATCACCCAACCTTACACATCTCTCCTGCAGTGTACTGTACACAAATGGAGATACTGATATAAAACTAGTTGTAGGACTATAATCCAGCCCATATCTGACCACCATTACTCTATCACCCAACCTTACACATATCTCCTGTAGTGTACTGTACATACACAAATGGAGATACTGAAATAAAACTAGTTGTAGGACTATAATCCAGCCCATATCTGACCATTACTCTATCACTCAACCTAACACATCTCTCCTACTGTACACAAATGGAGATACTGAAATAAAACTAGTTGTAGGACTATAATCCAGCCCATATCTGACCATTACTCTATCACTCAACCTTACACATCTCTCCTTCAGTGTACTGTACACAAATGGAGATACTGATATAAAACTAGTTGTAGGACTATAATCCAGCCCATATCTGACCATTACTCTATCACCCAACCTTACACATATCTCCTGTACTGTACATACACAAATGGAGATACTGAAATAAAACTAGTTGTAGGACTATAATCCAGCCCATATCTGACCATTACTCTATCACTCAACCTAACACATCTCTCCTACTGTACACAAATGGAGATACTGAAATAAAACTAGTTGTAGGACTATAATCCAGCCCATATCTGACCATTACTCTATCACCCAACCTTACACATCTCTCCTACTGTACACAAATGGAGATACTGAAATAAAACTAGTTGTAGGACTATAATCCAGCCCATATCTGACCATTACTCTATCACCCAACCTAACACATCTCTCCTGTAGTGTACTGTACACAAATGGAGATACTGAAATAAAACTAGTTGTAGGACTATAATCCAGCCCATATCTGACCATTACTCTATCACCCAACCTAACACATCTCTCCTTCAGTGTACTGTACACAAATGGAGATACTGAAATAAAACTAGTTGTAGGACTATAATCCAGCCCATATCTGACCATTACTCTATCACCCAACCTAACACATCTCTCCTTCAGTGTACTGTACACAAATGGAGATACTGAAATAAAACTAGTTGTAGGACTATAATCCAGCCCATATCTGACCATTACTCTATCACCCAACCTTACACATCTCTCCTATAGTTTACTGTACACAAATGGAGATACTGAAATAAAACTAGTTGTAGGACTATAATCCACCCCATATCTGACCATTACTCTATCACCCAACCTAACACATATCTCCTGTAGTGTACTGTACATACACAAATGGAGGTACTGATATAAAACTAGTTGTAGGACTATAATCCAGCCCATATCTGACCATTACTCTATCACCCAACCTAACACATCTCTCCTGTAGTTTACTGTACACAAATGGAGATACTGAAATAAAACTAGTTGTAGGACTATAATCCACCCCATATCTGACCATTACTCTATCACCCAACCTTACACATATCTCCTGTAGTGTACTGTACACAAATGGAGATACTGAAATAAAACTAGTTGTAGGACTATAATCCAGCCCATATCTGACCATTACTCTATCACCCAACCTAACACATCTGTCCTGTAGTTTACTGTACATACACAAATGGAGGTACTGATATAAAACTAGTTGTAGGACTATAATCCAGCCCATATCTGACCATTACTCTATCACCCAACCTAACACATCTCTCCTTCAGTGTACTGTACATACACAAATGGAGGTACTGAGTCTGAAATAAAACTAGTTGTAGGACTATAATCCAGCCCATATCTGACCATTACTCTATCACCCAACCTAACACATATCTCCTGTAGTTTACTGTACACAAATGGAGATACTGAAATAAAACTAGTTGTAGGACTATAATCCAGCCCATATCTGACCATTACTCTATCACCCAACCTAACACATCTCTCCTGTAGTGTACTGTACATACACAAATGGAGGTACTGATATAAAACTAGTTGTAGGACTATAATCCAGCCCATATCTGACCATTACTCTATCACCCAACCTTACACATATCTCCTGTAGTTTACTGTACACAAATGGAGATACTGAAATAAAACTAGTTGTAGGACTATAATCCAGCCCATATCTGACCATTACTCTATCACCCAACCTTACACATATCTCCTGTAGTTTACTGTACATACACAAATGGAGATACTGAAATAAAACTAGTTGTAGGACTATAATCCAGCCCATATCTGACCATTACTCTATCACCCAACCTTACACATATCTCCTGTAGTTTACTGTACATACACAAATGGAGGTACTGATATAAAACTAGTTGTAGGACTATAATCCAGCCCATATCTGACCATTACTCTATCACCCAACCTTACACATATCTCCTGTAGTGTACTGTACATACACAAATGGAGATACTGAAATAAAACTAGTTGTAGGACTATAATCCAGCCCATATCTGACCATTACTCTATCACTCAACCTTACACATCTCTCCTTCAGTGTACTGTACACAAATGGAGATACTGATATAAAACTAGTTGTAGGACTATAATCCAGCCCATATCTGACCATTACTCTATCACCCAACCTAACACATCTCTCCTGTAGTGTACTGAACATACACAAATGGAGATACTGAAATAAAACTAGTTGTAGGACTATAATCCAGCCCATATCTGACCATTACTCTATCACCCAACCTAACACATCTCTCCTGCAGTGTACTGTACATACACAAATGGAGATACTGAAATAAAACTAGTTGTAGGACTATAATCCAGCCCATATCTGACCATTACTCTATCACTCAACCTTACACATCTCTCCTTCAGTGTACTGTACATACACAAATGGAGATACTGAAATAAAACTAGTTGTAGGACTATAATCCAGCCCATATCTGACCATTACTCTATCACCCAACCTTACACATCTCTCCTTCAGTGTACTGTACACAAATGGAGATACTGAAATAAAACTAGTTGTAGGACTATAATCCAGCCCATATCTGACCATTACTCTATCACCCAACCTTACACATCTCTCCTTCAGTGTACTGTACATAAATGGAGATACTGAAATAAAACTAGTTGTAGGACTATAATCCAGCCCATATCTGACCATTACTCTATCACCCAACCTTACACATCTCTCCTGCAGTGTACTGTACACAAATGGAGATACTGAGTCTGAAATAAAACTAGTTGTTGGACTATAATCCAGCCCATATCTGACCATTACTCTATCACCCAACCTTACACATCTCTCCTGCAGTGTTCTGTACACAAAGGGTCGTTCTCTTTTATTTCGCTCCATATTTTGAAAGAGTCAAATTTGCTGTTCGGGCATCGCTAAAAAAAGGGGGGGGGGAAACCTGGTTGTTCGAGGGATGACCAGAGAATCGGAAGAACCCTCTATCTTCCTGTCATGTTACTTTGTGACGTTATCAACACTAATGGCTTACATAAGATTTCTTTGTTCCTACCTTGTACATTAATTACTCATTACTCAGAATTAACAGTGCACGCACATGTGCTGCATTATATATTCAATGTGTATTTAAGTCAAAGCGAAACCGATTTGTGACTCACACACTGTCTAAATTCAGCACAATGGGTTCAGTTGTTTAATCAGTACACATGTGCGTAAACAAACAATGGATCTTGGAGTATGACTAATACATATTGTGAAAAAGTATTTACAGTGTGAAAATCTTGAGTAATGACCCTGGAGTAAATACAGGTCTAAATGCGTTGGCCTAGTCCATCGGAAATACGAAACTGGATCCTGTTTTCTGGTAGTTCTATATCAATGTGGAGAGTTGCTACTGTAACTGACTGTTAGAGGGAGGGGGGTGGAATTATATGCTTATTTAATGTGTGATGTTGTATTGCCAATAGTAGGGCAAAACTCTGTTAGAAAGGGGGGGGGTGGAATTATTTCCTTATTCAATGTGTGATGTTGTCTTGCCAATAGTATGGCCAAACGAATAATAATAATAATAAATGAGACTTATATAGCGCCAAATCAGTAAACAAAAGTTACTGCTCAAAGCGCTTTACAAAGAAAGTAAATTAATTTACAAAAGAACAAGTGAAAAAAAATGGGTCTTAAGTAGACTTTTGAAAACTGTAGAAAGTTTATAGCATGTTCGAGTGTGATCTGGTAAATTGTTCCAGAGATAAGACCCAGAGTATTAGAAGCTTCTGTAACCATAGTTCTTGAATCGTGGTTTTGGAACAGTTAAAAACAGTTTGTTGGAGGAACGAAGTGTGCGAGTTGGAGTATATGGCAAGAGAAGTTGTGACAGGTACACAGGCCGTTCAAGATGATGAGCGCAGAAGGTGAGAAGAAGTATTTTATACTGGATTCTGTAGCTGATCGGGAGCCAATGAAGTTCCTTCAGAAGTGGGGTGGTGCGGCACTTTCTTCCTTTCCTTTTCACAATACGGGCAGCGGTGTTTTGGATCTTTTGGAGTTTCTTGATGGTCGAATCAGGAAGGCCAAATAAAAGTGAATTAAGAAAATCAAGCTTTGATGTCACAGACGCAAGCTATTACTGTCCCATGCTTTGTTCTTTTCTTCCTAAATTTTCTTGCTGAAAGCAACTAATGGTCAATCCCCCTTCCCACCCCCCCCCCCCCCACCAAAGAACAACCTACAGTAGTATAAAATCATGTTGCAAATTTCAATATTTTGGTGTGAGAACTTGAACACCGCAACCTCTGTTACAGAAAATAAGCTGTTTTATTATTAAATAGAGGATAACACTAAATGCACTAAAAGTGGCTCAATGATTTCATCTTAAGACTTGCTTTAAAAGTCTTTAGTCTTGTTTGTGAGGAAATTTAAAGCGTTACTCTGTCAGCTGATAATGTGACACTTTATTCGGAAGAGAAAAATATTCCACATCGTTAGTTGAAAACTCCCATCTCAATATTTTGTTCCTTACTCAAGATATGGTTCATTGAATGGAACCTATATCAGCTGGTTAATCTCTTGATTTACACCTGGAGTAGATCACAGTGGGTGGTCGGTGATCCCATAATAGTATCTATGTCTTTCGAAAGCTTTAATTAGGTTCTTTGTGTGAATTTTATCCTTGTAACCTGAAACCTTTGGACTATCTGGCCGAACTGTCAAGGTTTAGACTTTAGACTTTCATTAAATATTTAACTGTTTTGTTATATATATATATATATATATATATTATTGAATTTGATTTTGCTCTGTGAACAAAGTAACTGAAATATCAATAAAGAAAAACAAAGACATTTTCAGCTGAATTGCTGCGATGACATCATCATTCACCTGCTGTTGCTTGATGCAATCAATTCATATCGTTTCCACACAAAATGTAACTTATTTGGATGTGGTTTTCAGCATTTGTTACGAAGCAATCAACTTCAGCCACTGGTGTTTCCCTCTAAGATCATGGAACATGTATATTCATAAGTGGATCCAGATTTTTAGCTTTATTGATGTAACCTTTGACCTCTGCAGACCCACCAACTTCCCCCTCCTTCCTTCCCCCCTCCCCTTTCATCCATAACCTGACAATTAATGTACAGGTAATGACTAGTAAACTTGGGCACTAATATTTGAAGAGTCATGCTGTATAGTACATACTGTAGGTCTCCATGATTCTGAGGCACATTTATATATATATAGTACAGTATTACGTTTGAAAACTGTACCAGTGATAACGTGTCTGCGTGTGTCAAGTATACAGTCTGTTTTACAAAAAGTACTTGTTTGAAGGGTCATACTGTATAGTATATACTGTAGGTCTCCATTATTCTGAGGCACATGTATATATAGTACAGTATTACAGTACGTTTGAAAACTGTACTAGTGATAATGTGTCTGCGTGTGTCAAATATACAGTCTGTTTTACAAAAAGTACTTGTTTGAAGGGTCATACTGTATAGACTGTAGGTCTCTATTATTATGAGGCACATGTATATATAGTACAGTATTACAGTACGTTTGAAAACTGTACCAGTGATAATGTGTCTGTGTGTGTCAAGTATACAGTCTGTTTTACAAAAAGTACTTGTTTGAAAAGTCATACTGTATATACTGTAGGTCTCCATTATTCTGAGGCACATGTAGTATTACGTTTGAAACCTGTACCAGTGATCATGTGTCTGCGTGGGTCAAAGTATACAGTCCGTTTCACAGACAGTACTTGTGTTAAAAGAAAAGTTATATTTTCTGCAGACAGAGAAAGAAAGATGGTGTTGATACTAAGGCTTGCAACAATGCTACGGTAACTGTCTTTTGGTGGGTTTGGTGCCCAATAGAATTTGGTATAGACTACTGTATAATGAAAACATGTTTCTTAATGTTCTGATACCAACCCCCTCCCACCCTACCCTCCACCTCCATTTCCAAACTATGATGCCACATTATATGTGTGAAGAGATTTAATATGAAGAATACATTTCATTTCTTTGAAGGGAGCAAAAAAAATTAAATATTTTGTTCAACTAGTCTGCATTGAACCTCAAGGTTAGTGTGCGTCTTTTCTCCACGGGTTGAAATCAGCTTTGTTCCCAATTTACCGGTACCGGAAGTAAATTGTTTAGATCACATGTTCTATGAGCAACGAGGGCTAAAGGCAGGTAAAAGCACCTGATGACTGCACTCTTTACAAATGGGAATAAAAGCCTTAAAGAAGTATTTTGTTGTGCCATTTATATTAATAGCAACAAGACATAATGGGGCAACAAACCTACCTATTCTGAAATATGAAGTTTTGGTTTCACACTGCATTGCAGAGTTTCAATTCAGAATTCCACGGTCGGCATGTGTCAGTGAAATAGCATCGAGCTGTATCAAGATAAGCTACGAGCAGAGTGAAACAACACACACACACACGTACATGTGTGGACTCCACAAGAGACACTGTACTGTCGCAAATTTTGATTTTGCGTGGACCATTTTGACTACATAATTTAAAGCATTTATCGAAGGGATATATTTTTTTCCCGTCATAATTGACTTGCGGATTGAAGATGATGCAGTACCCTGGAAAATTCAGTTCTTTCGAGGTAATAGATTGGGTACTACTGGGGGTGGTATCATCAAGCCTAAATGATGATAATAGTATTAGGGACTAGAGGAACATCAGTGGTGTCATTGCAGGGGTGAAGAATGGACTATTGGTTATAATAGGGAAGGGATAGGATATGGGAAAAGCTATTTGGAGAGTCATGGGGTTTTAATGTTGGAAATAGAAAGAGGTGGTAACAGTGTTGCCAGCATCTCTTTGGAGTCAATATTTAATTGTTTGATAATTATTCAAGACTACGATCAGATGACAGTGTCGTTCATTAGTGTGATTAGTCTCGTTTAATTTGTAATTAACGAAGTTAAAAAGTTTCTCCAAAATATATTTCTTGAAAAGTGTCTGGGCCCAGTTGTTGAAAATTCAAATCAGGTTCATTAGTTAATTGGTTAATCGGTTAATAATCCTTGCATTGGATTAATTGCTATCTGATGTTGAATAAACTAGATTGAATTTAAAAAATAAGCAACCAGAAAGAACAGAAAAAGATGGGTTTTTCCAGTTTTTTTTTGGAGAGGGAGTTGAGCCCTAGCTACCTATAGCCCTAGCTAAGGAGATATTATATATATATATATATTTTTGGTGGGGGGGGGGGAGGGGGTTCAACCATGTATTATTCGGATGATAAAGGAGAGAGCTGTGTTGGTCTCGGCCAGGTGTATTACACATTGCCACATGAGCGAGTGGTATCATCATCGTATGTAGCTGTAGTTTTATTTTTTTGGCAAACCTTTGTTTCAATAATGATTTTATAAAGTTTTATTATTGATTTTCATTTTGTCTTCTCTTGCAGAGGAATGTTAACATGTCAGTTATTTCTCCGAGGAAGCTCTACGAATTGCAACAACTCTACGATAAAGCCTGCGGAGAGCTTCAAGTGCTAACCACGAAGGAATACGCTCTGGACCAAAGACATCTAATCTTGCTCAGAGGTTACGAACTACAAGGTGAGTTTTTTTTTGTCTTTTGTGTGTGTTTGTGCGTAGGTAGGTTTTTGAGCAACTTGTGTGAGAAGATTTTGCTTTTAGTTTTCAAACAGTTGTTAATGCAATAAAAAGGATATCGCAAATGCAGTGTCATTTGCATAAGTTTAGTAAGTTTGAGTTATATCTAGGAAGAGTTGTAAGATTAACTTTTATATAATATAATTAATATTAATAGAAAAAGCTTCTAGAGGCTATTTTTTTTCTTAAATCAAAAGTATTTGTTAATTAATTACTTGCTAATCACTGATCATCCAAAATTCCAAATTGAGATTGTTCGTTGAGAAATGTGTTAGTGGCTGCCATATCGGCGTCCCACAGTTTTCTTTCCAAAAATAAATTGCATGCGTTGTTATGGTTTTACCATGACAACGATAGTCTGGTCCGAAGAAGTTACCGTAATAAATTAGTGGGTTCACTTCCAGAGGGAGACATAAGTTTCGACAGTTTTATGGTTAAAGCAAAACAACCAAAACACCGTGACATGTACAACGAGATTAATTATTTTCTTGGCTGGAGCCTGCTACAGTCAATTAAAGGAACGGTTATCAAAAAATCAAGCATGAGTTTTACAATGGCAATTTTTCTTTTCTCCATTCTGCTTTAGAGCGATCGCCTGCAGTTGAACTGAAGGAAGTCAAACAGGATCTTCTTTCTCCGAGGAAGCAGCCAAATAATTTAGTATCCATGTCAGCAGCTTCAAGTGTTGCCGTGGCCAGTACTAGCATGAACTTTACCCCATGTAAGTCAGCTGTACATAGTCCAGATTATATTGTACCACTGGCTACAAATGTTGTAGTCTGTTTAAGTATGGACTTTACCACATGTAAGTCAGCTATACATAGTCCAGATTATATGATACCATAGGCTACAAATGTAGTCTGTTTAAAATATGGACTTTGATACATGTAAGTCAGCTGTACATAGTCCAGATTATATGATACCATTGGCCAGAAATGTTGTAGTCTGTTTAAGTATGGACTTTGATACATGTAAGACCGCTGTACATAGTCCAGATTATATTATACCACTGGCTACAAATGTTGTAGTCTAGTAAAGTACGGACACTGATACATGTAAGTCAGCTGTACATAGTCTAGATTATATGATACCACTGGCTAGAAATGTTGTAGTCTGGTACAGTATGGACTTTGGCACATGTAAGACAGCTGTACATAGTCCAGATTATATGATATCACTGGCTAGAAATGTTGTAGTCTGGTACAGTATGGACTTTAGTACATGTAAGACCGCTGTACATGGTCCAGATTATATTATACCACTGTCTACAAATTTTGTAGTCTAGTAAAGTATGGACACTGATACATGTAAGTCAGCTGTACATAGTCTAGATTATATGATACCACTGGCTAGAAATGTTGTAGTCTGGTACAGTATGGACTTTGGCACATGTAAGACAGCTGTACATAGTCCAGATAATATGATACCATTGGCTACAAATGTTGTAGTCTGTTTAAGCATGGACTTTAGCACATGTAAGTCAACTGTACATAGTAAATGTTAGATGATACAACTAGCTAGAAATGTTGTAGTCTGGTACAGTAAAGTATGGACTTTGGTACATGTAACAGCTGTACATAGTCCAGATTATATGATACCACTGGCTAGAAATGTTGCAGTCTGTTTAATTATGGACTTTAGTTCATTTTAAGTCAGCTATACATAGTCCAGATTATACGATACCACTGGCTACGAATGGTTTAGTCTGTTTAAGTATGGACTTTGACACATATAAGTCAGCCTTATATAGTCCAGATTACCAAAGTTGATGATAGCTTGTTAAAGCATCTGGTACACCACAGTGGATGGTATCATCACAGCAATTCAACTGAAAACGTGAAGGTTTTTCTTTATCATATTAAATTCACTTCTTGACAGGAAAATAAAAGCATTTAACAGCCAATGATGAAATCACAGACCACCTTCTGTGGTCTACTCCCTGAAAGAACAAGAGTTTAACCAATCAAAATAGATCACATTAGATCAACCATATCTCAAGTTAGAAACAACTGACATTATGGAATATTTTCCTCTCTTTTTCATTCTCGTTAAATCATACATTGTCTTCCGCTGGGAAAATTCTGTAATATTTGATAGGTTAACAGGAGTTAGTAAGGTTCTGTTGTTTTTATTTGTCTTTAACTGGATGAATTCACTCTTTTTTTCTCTCTTTTGTTTTGTTTATCTTCTTTCGGCAGCCAACGTTAATACTTTACTGACAGCACAGAGCATTTTGAGTCACAAGGGCCAACAGCAACAGCAGCCAATACCAACGCAGGCAGCCGTCACCATCAACATGAAACCCAAGATGTCCGTCGCTAGCATGCAGAGGGACGTGCAGGACAAACAACAGGTGGCCGGGAGCATAGCGGGACAAGTCCAACCCAATCAGACCATGGTCCAACAGCAGGCCCAACAACAGCTTCAACATCAACAACAGCAACAACAGCAACATCAACAACAGCAGATGTCTGTATTGCCAGCACTGCAACAACAGCAACAGGCTGTGCGACTGCCACAACAGCAGCAACAACAGCATGCTGGCATCCAACACGTACATCAGGCAATAGCGCAACAACCCCAACAGCTGCAGTCTGTTATGCAACCGCAGCAAATTCCTAACATTCAACAACCACAGCTGTCATTAGCACAGCTTCCGGTAAGTCGGTCATCGTTATCATCCTCTCTCCTATCGTCCACGGTTTCGCTCTCCTACCTTAGTTTCTCCTCCTTGCACACGAAGATCTGATTATTATCCGGTTCTTGCTTCGTCCGACTTTTCGGATGACAAAATCTGCCGCTCGAACAATCTAATTTTAAGTTTGTATACATGTAGTCCAAGGATGACCTGTAACAATTTGTCAAAAGACATGGCGCCAAGTTATTAAGTTGATATCAAGTCAGAAGGGGAATTAAGTCGTTACAGAGAGCGAACAGATGCCTCTTTTTTTAATTTTCTTTTAGATAAAACATGAATACTGTATCACTGTAAAGATTAATTCTCTTTACAGGTTGTATCCGATTTCTTTTTTTAAACGTATTTTTTCCCCTTTCTCTTCAGGGAAAGAAAGGTCTTACCAAAGAAGGTTTCCTGAAAATGATGCAGGCACTTCCACCTGAAGCCAGGAAGAAGTTCATTGAAGACCTCAAGGTCCGAAAAAATGTAAGCATATCCCGCTACTTTTACCGGACTCGACCGTTTAATGTTCTGCCGATATTCCAGCATATCAGAGTTGACGGTCTCTCTGTGGATGTGCTGCAGTGCGTGTTTTGACATCCATCCCCCGTGGTAGGTGGTTATGTATTCTTGCAAAGATGTCAAGTGTTTTTTAGGTTTTGAAGAATGGGTTTCTTTCTCCTTTCCATACAGCAACAGCAGCAGCAACAGGTTACCTCACAAGCCGCTGGTTTGGTCAACAGTCAGACTGCGGCCAGTTCTTCCACTGTGGACTTGATACAGCCAAACATCACCATCGCAAAGCCTCAGTCCAGTCAAAATATTGGTGCGGTAAGTGTCTTCTGCTTTGACCTCTTAAAGTCTCAATACGTGTTTGCCAGATTTTAACTCCGCCCTCTCCAGCTTACTGCACTAAAAGCTCAGTGAAAGTGACACCGTACTGTGCAATTTTCATATCAATATTCATTATTCTTATTGAGTTATCTGTCGTTAAAAATGTAGAGCTGAATAAAATTCCCCAGATTTTATTAACGAGTCCATAGATTCTACAAACTTCAATCAAAATTTGCGAGCCCCGCCCAACAGATCATGCGCCAATCAAATCTCTGTTTTTGTTTACGACTGTTAGGCCTATGTCCTTGCTCTTGTATCTTATTCTCGGTCTTATGGATGTGCTTGCGAAATTGTGTCATTTCCTTCCATTGCAAGAAACAGGTGGTTTAAGACGTTGCCTCCGTGGAATTGTAAAAAGTGGATGATACGAGTAAGGGAGTGTGTTAAAATCTTGATTGGGCCGCATTGTGTACATTATTTTGTATACATTTGTGTAATGAACATGCTGACATGGGCGGTGGCAGTGATTTTACAGTAAATCGTTCGCGCCATAAGGGCAATGGAAATAAATTTCTTTCTTACGATTGCGACAGTTTTTCTCCATTTAACCCACCTGGCTGAAGTGTATTTCGTATAAGAAACATTGAATCTACTTTGGAACTTTGTTTTAATCCATCAAATATCACTATGTGGCTAGAAACCTTTGGCCGCTCCTAAAATAGCAAGTTATCAGCTATTTCATTCACGGCTGAAAATTTTTGTCTGCGACTAACATAATGTTTCTATGTTGCTCCTTGATATCGTCCCAAGTTTTATGCCTAATTTACTCTAATTTCCCAGGCAGGTTTTTGGTAGAATAAAGCAACAGAATATGATGTCAGGTAGTCTTGTTTCTTCAGGTTATCCCTTTTGTTTATCTGTATGTGTGTGTTTGTATGTGTGCGTTTGTTTTGCTATCTGACCGAGGACTTGAACTAAAGAATTCCAGGTCCTCGGTTGTGATTTCTAAAGAATCACCACGTCCTCGGAAGAATTCTATTGTATGGGGTATTGTTAAGGTTAGGGTACGTGGATTTGAACAATGGAAAATACAATGGGGTCCTCGGTCTGAATGTAATACAAACATGTACGTATCTGTATGTGTGAATCTGTACGTGTGTGTATGTATGTGTGTATCTGTTTGATGTCATTGCTGTGTTCTCATTTGGTTACCTAGGCTACAGCAACAGTGCAAGGCATCCCAACATCAACCACCGCAGGCCTAGCTCCTATGAGTGCGGTAGCCGCTGCTAGAGACGTCGTCCGTATAGCCGGCGTGACAGTCAGTAAGTTACCTCATTTTAAAATTCTCATTAATCACTCTTTAAATGGATTATTTCTTGTTGCTTATGATTAATGGATAAATGCCTAGGAAGAGCTGTGAATAAATGTTGACACAACTTCAACTTCAACAAGGTACAAGGGTGGGGGTGGGGGTGGGTGCGGGGTGGGGGTGTATTCAAGGGTGGGGTGTGGGTGGGTTCTTTGATTACACCAATTAATCAATTTAATTAGCAGAATGCCTTGTAACATTTTAAGCAGCTCTCTTATGCTGATCTTGGTAAACTGATAAATATTCAAATCCGTAACAACACAGTTCATCAAAAGGACTTGTGGGGGATCATTTCTAATGAAGAAATTGTTAAGTTTTTGGTTTGCTTTTTTTAATGAGGGTAATATTGAAAAAAATGTAGGCTTGACAATTTTAGAATTGATCAGAATTAAAGCTACATAAATATTCTGTGAAAATAAAGCTGTGAAAATAAAGCTAGGAGGGTGTGTCTATTTGAGTTCAATTGAAATCATGGTTCTCAATTTTGAGACATTGTGGACTCAATTTGATTTATTTTTTGGCATATCACTTTTAGGCAACTCAAGATTACCAAATCAGGGCGGACAAGGGTTCAACCCCCAACAACCGAACAATCCTCTACTTAGTAACCACTTACAGCAGTCTGGTATGCCACAACAACAGCAGACAAGCCTACAACAGCAGCAGCAGCAACAACAGGCCAGTTTACAACAGCAGCAACAGACCACCTTACAACAGCAGCAGAATGTCAACTTACAACAACAACAGCAGAATGCCATGCAACAGCAACCTGGTATGCCACAGCAACAGGCAAATCTTCAACAGGACCAGCTGCTGAACCAGCAGGCGACCATGCCATCCGTCTCCAACATGGTTTTCCAACCGGACCAAGCTGGCAATGTGATGAGCCAGACCATCGTGCAACAGAACAACCCGCCATTAGTAGCCATGAACGTAAGGGACTCACCCGGGTTTATCCCCGGGGACCTAGTATTGCAAATCTGTGGTCGTTGTTGTTGTTTTTATATACAAGAACGCCATATCGATAAAGCACCAAAATGTTCAATGGACGGAAACATGTTATCACCCCAGAAATGTATCCCATGTCCTCAATAAGAAAGCTGATCTAATTTTTGGACCAATATGTTGTGTAGGTTGTCCCTGACGTGGTTCTGTATTGGTCATTCCTATTTTCTCATTTCATTTTATCCCTCCATTCCCCCCCCCCCCCCTCCATCTCATAGGAATCAAATTTTAATGCAATGGCAATATTTTGAAGAGCATTCATCATTTTGTCCTTTGTCTGATTTTGCTCACAGCCTGTTAACAGGGCCGGAGTCGCAAGACCTTTGAAGATTCTCTGGAATGGTGTCTTGGAATGGCATGAGGTATGTCACAAGGTCCAGATGGTATTTTATTTTTTGGTCTAATTTTTCGGTCTGTCCTCGCAATCGACACAGCGACATGAGTGAGGTCATTATTACAGAGTGACTGTAAAACATTTGAGAAGGAAAGCAGGTGCTCATGCTCAGTGAAACAGAACTGAGAAGTTAAAACTTCAATTTATGAATGGTTTTCTTTCCGTAACATACAAAATGTCAGACCTCTCTGCACGAAAAGTTTTATTACTCCAAGTAAAGCATTTATTCATTTTGAAGGTCTGATGGTAAAGGAGATCGAAACCCATAACATTGATTTTTCGAGTCTTTTGGGTGGAAATGGTTGCGACGGAAAAAAAAACCTCATTCTGATGAGTGGAAGTGAATATATAGAGCAGCAATGGGTTGAGCAAATGGGTTGAGAAAGATGGCAACTTCAACACTTGCATCTCTTATTGGGAGGGTGGGTGAGAGGAAGAGGGGCTAATGGTTAGACGGTGGGGGGTGGACAGCGGGAAGTAAATGCATTGATGGTGTAAGCCTTAGAAAGGATGTCAAAAACGGCACAACTATATAACAACGAAAAAGTAGGGGTGGGACTAAGGTAAGAAGGGGGCACGGTTTACGCTGGAAGTGAATGTTTATGAGATTGCATTCTTTAAAAAAAAAAGGAAAATGCTCGGGTCTTACCCCCTCTTCTTCTGGTCATCTCTTAAACCTTCTAACAGAGAACGAAAACAAGCACGATGACACAAGACCAAAGAATACAACATTGCATCAACTGTTCGGTCTCGGCAGATCCAGATACCAACATCAACTGCGACAGTTGGCCAAAGAAACTTACCATGCAGGTCATTCCACTTAAATTTTTGGTAAGTTTCTCGTTATTAAAAGATTTTTAACTGTAATATTGTAATTTCAACTGTTTTATTTGATAAATTGGTTGTATAGGGAGAGAGCTAGTGTATATTAAACATTTGTTCCAAGGTTGAACTCTCAATATTGATAAATTAAGATGATTGTGCGAAGCTGAAACAATTCAAAGGACACAAGTCGTTCTTATCCTAAACCTTTGAACATGTTCTGATTTTTCTTTTGCCAAAAGTTTCATGATAACGTTCTTTTGGAAGAAAGATGTATTATGCGAAAAAGGTATTCATCTAGCCACAAATTAACATTCCTGTGTGATGTAGTTTTCATCAGATACAATAAAATATTTCACTAATACTGGATAAGTTTGCTTGACTTGCCAGAAATGGAGGAAGGGGGCAGGGGGAGGCAGAGGACAGAAGTAGAATTACAAAAGAAGTATTACCTGTTTATAAATACTATATTTGAAGTATCAGCCTATCCTGTCACTCTGTGGGAGAATGGTGCCGTAAGACTAATTTTTTTTTGTTTTTTCTGGTTTTGTTTTTTTACAGCAATCAATGAATAATTTAGTGAAAAATGCCCACATTGTGAACTTTGACATTCCAGACCAGGGTGCTAACGCTGAGGCACGGCGATACCTCCAGCGGGTTCTTCACAGTCAGTTCGTGAGTAACTTTTTGTCTTTCTGAACCATTACGGAAAAATACCCATCAACAGATTATGAAACCCTGCAAACTATGCAGTCGTCCATGGTCTATGTCTGTCATATCTCTCTGTCTGTATATCTGTCTGTCTGTTATGATAGAGACCTTGAATCTTAATAAATATTTTTTTTATTTTGGTCAGGCCGGTTGCATCCACCTTTCGAGTGAGGTCCAGTCAGACACCTCCATCAGAGTCCTATTGCTATGGTACATTAAAGCGAGTGACCAGTTCAAAGGTCGGATACCCAAGGATCAAGCTGGCTTCATCAACAACTTTCGAGAGCTGATAAAGGTGAGTCTGACCTTTTTAAATGAACATGCACGTTGAGCTTCATGAATCAAATTGGCGGTCATACATCATTGACCATTCAAACAACAATATGTTCATAAGCCCCTTTAAAGCCGCAATGAAAGATTTAAAAAATAAGGTATTCATGTAAGCTTCTTCTGAAGTAACATGCTTGGTTTCCTATTAGCTTTAAGAATCACTCCTAGTGTTTTTCATATTTTGTGAGAAATTCCTGCGAGTTGACAAAAGTCACCTTTGAGATGTAGTTTATAGCAGGCAATTGTAAGTATGGATGGTAATGTTGTGTCTAGTTATTGTTCCTGAATTTCCTCCTTTCCTTGGTGACTAGATTCAGCTTCTTTTTTCCAGCTCTTTTACAACAAAACCTCCCAGAAATGACTGATCCCCACTCTCAGTTTTTGATTTGAATTTTCTTAGAAACATCAACAAGAACAACAACAGAAACAGCTACAACAGCAGCAGCAACAAGCATTGATTGGAGCTAGGCCCCAGATGCAGGTCCCTGGAATGATTCAAAGACCCGCAAACATGACCCAAGTCATGGGCCCAAGGAACCCCATACCACCGGTCGCTGCATCTAATGGGCAAGTCTTGTCCCAGGTGAGAAGATTGTAAGAGCTTGCATTGTAGTAAAGAAAGGCAGCACTTTTTTACTATCAAAAGTATCAAAACGTTTTGCTTTAGCCCTCAAAACTCCATTATTTGTAGCGACTACTCATTCTCTCTAATTCCATCCTAAGTTTTGAACCCTCATCATCTATTTACACTTTGCTGCATTGTTATTTAATCACAACAGAAAGACTTGCAGGAGTTTGTAAAGCGGTTGCAACAGCAAAAACAGCAGCACCAACAGCAACAGCAGCAACAACAACAGCAACAGGTACAACAGCAACAGTCTAATCAGCAACTCTTGCAACAAGCACAGCAGATGTCACAAGTAGGCATAAGACCTCAGGGTATGGTAGGACAACAACAACAACAACAAGTACCGACTCAAACCCAGCAGTTGCCAAGTAACAATGCTCAACTCAAGAATCTCTTGCTGAATCAAGCACAGGTTAGTAACTTTCCTTCCTGCCCCTTCTCATATGATCCCTCCCTTCCCATCACTTGTCTTCCTGTCCCTTTTCCTCCCCTTCTCCTTCGTAGTTCCTTTCCTCTCCCATCCCAACCTTATCTCTGTCCTGCCAAATCCCTTGCCTTTGTGTCTGGGCTGTTCCCTTACTATCTTCTACCTCCCTGTCTCTCACTATCACGTCCCTTTCTTTCCCTTCCATGCCATCCCCTTGGTAGCTCTCTTTCCCTGTCCCATCCCATCCTTTTCACTGTTTTAACCGTCTGGGCTGTTCCTTTACTATCTTCTTCCTTCCTGTCTCCCCATCACTTCCTGTTCTTTCCCTTCTCTCCCGTCACAATCCTTCCCTTCTCCTTGGAAGCATCTCTTCCCTTTCCCATCAATCCCTAACTTTTCCCTGCCTGTCCAATCCCTTCCCTTCATGTCTCAGGGGCGGTTCCCTTCCTTCATGTCTGAGGGGTGGTTCCCTTCCTTCATGTCTGAGGGGCGGTTCCCTTCCTTCATGTCTCAGGGGCTGTTCCCTTCCCTTCATGTCTCAGGGGCTGTTCCCTTACCTTCCTGTCTCTTCCCATCAGTTTCCTTTGTTTCCTTTGTTTCCCTTCCAGTCACTCCCCCCCCCCTCCCTTACCTCCCATTCCTTTTCCTTGTCTTCACATGTCCTTGGTAGTTTGACTCTTTCATTGAATGGCAGGAATCCTGAACTCTCTTGCCGAGAGTCTCTCTTAGCTGCTGACTACAATTTCAGCCAACTACAATTTCAAGCTGATTTATCAAATGTGTTATCAATGTGTTGGTAAATCACCCCAAACCAACCCCCATTACTTTAGTCTGCTCTATGAAATTCAACAATCTCTCACACATATTTCTTGATGTATCCTTATTGTCTCTAGGCACAGTCGCAAGGTGGACAGTTACAGTGGAATCAACCACAACAACTGGGTCAGCAACAGCAGCAACTGGGTCAACAGCAACAGCTCGGCCAACAACAGCAGCAACAACTAGGCCAACAGCAGCAACAGCAACAGCAGAATCTGCTGTTGCAACCGCAGCAGTTACAGCAAGCAGCAGTAGCCATGGGCCAGCAGCAGCGCATGCCTCAGAGAACCATGAGCCAGGTGATGCAACAAGGAGGAGGCTTTGCACAAGGGATTACAGTCCAGGGTGGGAGCATGGGGGGCCAAAGGGCCATTCTTCAACAGGGCATGAACCCCCAAGGGATGCAAGGCATGGGTAAGCCAATGCCCCGACAGCAGCAACAGCAACAACAACAACAGCAGCAACAGCAACAAGGAGGTAAAGGTGGATTGAGAGATGACCTTAGCCTGATGGATTTGCTACAGCCATAATGGTACGGATAGGCCATCTCTGTCAGATTTATCCATCAGACCAAACAGGAGAGACATTGGCGACGTGCCAGTAGCGACGGTCGTTCCATTTTTGATTTTTTTTTTTTGTCGTTGGATCCCCAGGGTCTTTGGATTCAGCAAAGTTGTTACCCAGCATCCAAACAGTGCAATATTGCTGAGAGAAACCAACTACAGAACCGTCCCAGTTAGGGGTAAAGACCTGGAACCAATGCCCACGACCCAACAGAATCCAGAAATTGAAAAGATTCACAAGAGTGTGTGCAGTAACACACCTCCACTCATCTGCTGTGTTTACGATGTCTGTCGCCAACGACAACTATTCCACAAACCGTTTAACGTCGACTCGACGCCTTTGTAATGTTTCTCAGGGTGACTTTGATAGGCAGTCAAAAAGGAAAGATTTGTATTATATGTCCGTTAAGATGAATGGAGACTTTTGTTTCATTGCCTTATGAATATGTAGTACAATTTCAGGGAAGATTTCTGGTTTATGAGATGAAAGCTTTTTAAAAAAAAAAAAAATTATTCTACCATTGCTTTGTGACACATTCTCTTTCCTGTATGAAATGATAATAGCTCAGTTTACATAACCTTGATAAATACTTCATTTTCTTGTAAAAGGATGCTCTCTTCAGAACCTAAATATAAACTCTTCTGCAATAACAAAGTGTGTGACATCCAAGTCACAAGAGATGTTAAAAAATTCTGTTTGAAAATATTACGAAAAAAAATTGCAACCAAATATCCATTATTTTCTCAAACTTAATACTGGTTATCAATAAGTGTGGGCCTTAGAAGATTATTAACTTATTATGTATCCCATATATTCCCCCTAATTGACCCCAGACCCTGTGCTGATGTGCTCTGGCCTCCCCCCCCCCCCCCTCACTCATCCTTCTTCTTGTCACACCTGAATGAAATGTTTAAACTCTTCTTAATAGGGAAACTGAAAAGTAGCTGAAACTTTTGGATTATTGGAGAATGAAATGAAAATGTCATTATTTGAAGAGCAAGTTGTTTAGAAATTTTAGGGATCATGGATTCCCTCCTCAGACATTGTTTGAAGGCCTAGTGTCTGTAATTAGTTACATAAATAAGTGTTTTTGAGGAATGCTACCAATACTCCAGAAATACCATCTTAACAATGATGTGTGATAATTTATACTTCCTTTATCATAAATTTATTGTAACAAACTCAATGAATCTAAATTCTCACCTTTTTTTGTTTGTTTAAAAAACAAATTGTAAATATATGCCTCCGCAGTGATAAAACGAACAAATCAAACTTTAGAAAAGAATATCGGGGTGGGGGGGGGAGTGGTGGGTATAGGGCAGGGTAGATGGGGGATTGGTACTGGGGTGTGCAGAAGTATTGATAAGGTATTTAAATAGCACGGTTATGAATAAAATTACCGTTTTGGGCGGTGTGGTGGGAGATCTGTCAAGGGCTGTGGCTTGTACTTGTGGTGTTAGAGTTCAACTCACTTGTTGTAACCAGGCGTGACCAGTCAATAATTTTTCATTGGAGAAGGGACTCAAGAAAGGATTTCAGATGATAGAACAATGACAACGAGTCCATGATTCTGCTCGAGTCAGGAAAATCACTGGTAGGGAAATGACTCTGCCTTAAAATGAAGTGAGTCAGACCAAGAAGTTCTTCTGGCCTGCTTCATTTGTTCGAGCAGATGAGGGGGGGGGGGGGTAATTTAAAAGTGTTTTTGTGGATACGATTTTGCCTGTATAGAAAGGTATAGAGGTTATCTGTGAATAGATTTTCGGAATTCCATAATAAAAGAAGGAAACAAATGTTGGTTCAATGATTGAAAATTTAAATTTAAATTATAAAGTGAAATTTATAATGAAGAAATGATTTTGTACTTTGCCACCGAAAGAAAATAATAAATATGTATGAAACTTAAGATATGACTTGATGTCTTTTGGTATTAACAGTACATGCTTTCTTATTTTTATTTCAAAAAAAAAAGGAAAAAAAAGAGTGTTAAAGGTTAACAAGCATTTTACTGCCCCCTCCCCCTCCAAAAAGTAGTTATCCACAGTGAGACACTAAATTGTCTATTTTGATACCATTTAGTGGCTGGAACTACTTTGGAAGTACAGACCCTCAAAAATTATAGCAATTGCTAAGGTGCTAAAATCCCGCGGCAACACAGATGACCTTGGGGGGGGGGGGCAGTATGACCTCATTGGTTTACCCTTGTCATAAATTAAAGAATTTCCCAGTTTGTTACGTCACATAATTATGTCCCACTGCACTTCGCAGTTTGCACCAACCCCCCCCCCATCCCCCGGTTGCACCCGCTTCTTCCTCCTATAGTTCTGCCTTCAAAACTTTATTAGAGGTGGAGTGGAAGTATATGATGCTGTGGGCCTCCACAGGGTGTTCACGCATAAGGCTTCACGCATACTGCATAGGTTCAGTAGGTAGGTAGTATATTAGCCTTGGGTATATTGAGTACACGCCTTTATCTTTCTACCATCTGTACCTGGTATGGATGAGGTACCCTAGTGATGCTAGTATAACCCATTAAGGTTGGTTTTGGACTCCCGTCGGCGATAGTTACTTTATACCGGTGCAAGATGTGGGTCAAGAAGAAAAACAACTCCATACGGGCTAATTCTTCACCTGGGCAAGTCCGCTTACCTGTCGTGAATAGAAAGAATAGGAAAAAAGAATCCTCAGTTGTTGTCTGTGCTGGGCCACGACCACAGGTGTAGGAGGCGGGAGGCTGCAGCCCCCCCCCCCCCCCAACCAAAAATGATTTTGAAAATTCGGGCAATATGCTGAGAATTTTTCGGGCACCTACTGAAAGAAATATATTTTGCAATGTGTTTTTTCAATGGTTAAACTGATATTATTATGATCATTATTATTGTAACCACTTCCCCAATAAATCTAACCAAAATGGAAGGGTAATAACACGGCAAATGATTGTATGTTATTGGCATGCGATGTAATAACCGATGAATGCCTATATGATATGCACGTTAAGATGTTGAACGAGCGAAAAATGTTGGTAATATTTTTCGGGCAAGTTGTTACAGCCCCCCCCCCCCCCCCACAAATCAAATTGGACTCCTATGCCTATGGCCATGATTATCTTGACGGTACGGGGCCACGACTATCTTGACGGTGCCAGGTCTCAGCGACTATCGTAAACAAGGTCAGGCTGGGTCGGGTCGCGTGTGGCGTTTCAATATATTTTTTGTACAGCATATACATTTTATCAAAATACTCACCAACGCTAAATGCAATCACCTCCTCTCGCTTGATGAAGTTCCCATCGGCATCCACGAAACGATCTGGATTAAATTCCAAAGGGTTGTCAAAATATTCCTCGTTGAAGTGACAGAGATGAGCGTTGGCCAGTGTCAACGTTCCTTTTGGAATAGTGTAACCCAAAATTTCCGTCTGCTGAGTGGTGGCATGAGCCACGCCCAGGGGGCCTATGTCCGCATGCCTATTAATCTCCTGTATGGTCGCTTCGACGTAAGGCAAGTTTTGTTTGTCTGTTAATGTCGGCATTCGACTTCGACCAACCACGCGATCGAGTTCCTCCTGCAATTTTCCTTGTACTTCCGGGAAGAGGATCATATAAAGGAAAGCCCATCTCAGTGTACCAGCTGTCGTTTCTGTGCCAGCTCCGAAGATGTCATTCACGCACCAAACAAGGTTTAAATGTTTAAAGATTTCGGATTCATCAATCGGCAAATTATCTTTGTTTTCAATCTTCGACAAATAAGCATCGATAAAGTCACGTATGTCATTTCGATCAAAAGTCTTTTGATGTTCGAAGATGTGATCTTCCGTAAATTGTTTGAAAGCCCGTAGGTTATCTACCAATCGCTTACCAGGCCCGAAGGGTAACTTAGCAAGGAACGCCGATGAATATACCACAGCCGAAGGACCGGCTAGTTTGAAATTTTGATAGACCAACCAGAGCATGAGAATATAACGGAGATCTGAATATTCAAAAGGTTTACCGAATACAAACGCGCAGACGATATTACAAACAGCTTTCGGCAGGATATGGGTTAAGTCAATTGGATGTCCATTATGAGTTGCTAAGTCAGCGAGAAGTTTCCCAGCTTCTTGTTCTACAATTTCCGCCATGGAAACGCCTTCACCAAAGCGAATTGTTCGCAGAAGTGATACTGCAAGGCGGCGCTGTTCGCGCCAATGCAGATGTTGCCCGGTGCCTATCCCTAGAAAATTAGAGAAACAACAACCATAACAACAAAACAAATCATGGACTATGTTAAAAGACATTGATTATATTAGATTATTGGTCAAAGCTATAACATATATTGTACGGTTGCATTCTTTTGACGCTGTCTCCTAATCTCGTTGTTAAGGCATGTCAATATTTTACTCTGAGGTCCACATACTTTCAGGCCAGCGAACCAAGATCTTCCGTGAGGACTGGATCACGACGCAACAGAATCCCACCCTCAGAATCATTCTCAGAATGCATGAAAGTTAGTTTTGGACTATGTAAATCCGGGGCCCCTAACTAATTCCGGGGCCTATTACTGCAGACTACCTATGCCCCTCCCCTTCTTCCACGTACATGAAAAAATATTTGCTATATATGATTCTGTTAACTCCCACCCCCCACCCACCCCACCCCTCTCGCCCAGCCCCAACCAAATAAGCTACTCACATAGGCTATGCACGTGTTACATCTGGTTAAGGACACAAGCCATTTAATTGTTTTTACAAGGCGTTCACACAATCTAGCTTAATCACAAAAATGCCCTTTAATACAGTAATGCTTTCATATGCAAATTACCTGCACCCGCTCCAAACGCAATCTCAAAGGTGGATAGTTTTGGTCGACCATTAAACGTCTCAGACTGGTAACAGGACTTGATCAAGTCTAAATCGTTAAGCACCACTGCTGTCTGTCCACCTAACTCAAGTGTCATTATCTTTCCATACTGTCGAGCCCATCTTTCGAAGACAAATTGCGGCTCCTCCTTGGTGAACAAGAGGTATGGTAAATGTCCTAAAATAGGCCATGGGCGAGGGCCGGGTGGAAGATTAGGTTTGGGTCGTTTGAATCTACTGAGGAATAGAAATAGTACCACAATAACAACTGCAAGGAAAATCGAGAGACACGTCGTTTCGAATACCATAATTCCACTTTCAAATCTCAGCGTAATGTTATAAGGCCACGACTACTATTACGCACTGGAGCGAAATTACAATTATACGTTGTTACCAGCGATTTACGCTATTCACGGCCGTCTGTTGGTTCTAGTCCCAAAATATATTGAATCCTTCAAACTCTAGAAGACGGAATATTACAAAATCCTTCGAGAAAAATAACAAGTTATGAAAATGAAATTGGTAAGACTTGACTCAACAATACCCTGGTGATCGAAGTAATTCTTCTAAATTGCAGAGAATTATGCTTGTTCATCTGCTGAGTGATAGCAAAAGTTTTGTGTTCCCCAATACACGGCGGGTTATATATCTAGGTTGTTTGTGAGTGGTACGTATAGTCCTCAGCCAGCTCGTATTCCTGCTCCCTATGGCGCTGTAATTTGTCGAGTGTTCTTCTACGATATGCTCCCTAACTCATATTTTAATTTTATTATTATTCGATAGTACACGACTTCCAGGCTAGATTACTTGAGTCAACGAATTAGACGAAAATCAAACGATGGTGGAGATAACAAGCGACCAAAGTCCAACTGTGAAACCACACATGCCTGACTTAAAAACTTCAACATATCAATCTCATAAAAGTATCAACGTATCTCTGATAGGCCTAGTCTTTTTTCGACCGAGTTCTGCTACAATAAACAGGCTTATACTAAAGGGACTCCTCGGTGGATGGTTTTAGTTTGTTACTAAACTAGTTTGTGATACCCAGCTGAGTAGTCAGTTGAAACAGGACCACAGCAAACCATTCCTGGACGAACTTTATTACTAGAATGGACAATCGCCATTGTTAACTTGCATTGTTATTTGTGAATGTAATTTTCCGCACGATGGAACGAAGTGTAAGCATTTTGCCATTAGGTTTACCTCCAAAAGAACTCGTCCGGGATTGGTTGATGGGATATACAGGTAAATATGGCGTACTCAATACTACATATTTGCGTACTCAATACTGTATTACATACAGGCGTACTCTATACTACATTACATACTTGCTTAACGAGCCTGAGAGAGAGAAATGGGGAGGGGTGTGGGGGGGGGGGGGCTCAGAGAGGGAGTAGAGCTCTGTGTGTCTGGGTCACAGTGCTATATTTCATAATACCGGTATGTTTATGGAAAAATTGAAGACTCAAATAATGGGGGCCCTGTGGCATGAATATTCACGTGGTCGGACCTGCATCTCGTCACCAGGCAATAATAGTGTAAGAACTATAGGTATACAGTAACCGCTTTAATCCGAGCAGCTTAAACTATGTAAATAAGTCCAAATAGGAACAATTCGGTTATTAAAAAATAAATTACATTGAGGTTTATACCATGTATGGAGTAAAGACTACGCTACAGGCCATAGTACACGTGTTACAATGACAAATATTCCATGGTTGACAGTATACTACTGAATGCAACAGTATGAAAATATAGGACCACATTAAGTTTTAGTATTTCTAGAAAACCGATATTTTGGAGTAAATTTGATGATATCGAAATATATTTTATGCTTGGGTCACTGAAGATTATTGTGTAACATATACAGTTTTTCTTCGTTGCATTTATTATGAAACTTACTTCTGTCATTTTCCTCATTCCCTACTTCCTCCATTTGTACATGATGTTACCATCATATTGTGTCTAGAGGTCAGCGTATGAAGAGAGGAGGGAACAGGGAATAGCGAGAGTGTGTAAAGGGTATAGCTGTGGCTGGTAGGGGTGAAGATGGTAGTGTATAGGGGCCGGGTCAGAGGAAGTTGCAGTTGACTGATTACAGTCTTGTATCAAGGCAAGGCCTTCTCGCACTACTTAAACAACATTATACCCCTGGGGGGTCATTGGGAACTTGCCACACCCACACACCTACCCACACATGTACCTGCCTACTTACCCACCCGTACAGAATTCAAACAGTCGCGACAAATAAGTGCCCCTTGCTGCAATCCAGGGCACACCACTTTATTTACACGTCTCCTCGAGGGTACAGTTTTATTCCCCTGGGTAAAGTGGGTAAGGGCCGGGAAGGGGTGGTAGGGGAAGTGGTAGAGGCGGGGTTGGGGTTGGGCGAGGGAGTCGTGATATGCTCCATTATATATCATTCTTTGTTAAAACATAATTCGTAGAATATAAAATTTCACACACTCAAGATAAACGATAATATGTGTTTAATTTATTTAATGGGTTATCCAGTAACAGAAATGACTAATTACCTAATGTTTAATACCCCCCCCCCCCAACAAATGCTTGGTTTAGCGCAGTTCACAATGTAAACGTATACCACACCAACGTACCCCCATAAATAGAAAATAAAATATGTAATCAAAACTTACACTGCGTTAGCACTTAGCACGAATACACTTTATCTATAATGTCTATATAGAATGTAAAATCAAGATTGAATACACAAACACACCCTCCCCATACAAATCTATGTAACACTATGCAAGTCCATAGACCGACTATGCATAGCTATATAAAGTCTATGCAACTCCATAGACCGACTATAAAAAATATATGTACAATGTTAAAAAGTCAATATACGGTTAATACACGTCTATATATATATATTAATATAGTAAACTTTTATGTGCAAAAACAGGAATTACACATAGTTAAGGTATATAAAAGCGATAACTGGCAGAAAGTTAGCCTTGATACGGTATGTAATTCAAAAAAAGGGGACACATTTATGAACAAGCAATGTTTCTCTTGCTATTCCGTTTTTCAAGATATTTAACTATTAAAATTTGCTAAATCCCTGCAATGCTCCTTTAAGGCTATACTGATGATGAAGACTCCGCTCATCATTTAATGTTAATGTATATAATCCCCCTAGCTCCGCCACTGACAACTTCATAACACATTATCAACATGTCATTTTGAGGCAGTATAAGTCTTGTATTTTTCCCATTGAGTTTTATCTTACAACAGTACAGGACCTGACCTAACGGTCTGCGTATATATATAGTAGACTACATAGTCCAGTCACTTTAACTGATCACCCTCATCAGCTGTTTAAAGGGTAATTTCACACACAAAATTACAAGTGTTATAGAAATAACAACCTGGGTAATAGAGGGTACATTTAAAGGTATACAACCATATTAAAAATAGCTTTGGCTCATCCCTTTAATATATTAAGGCTACACACGATCACACACGGGAAATAAAGTTCGATAGAGATTTCACGTATTCAAATTCCGCAACGGTGCATCACGCGGCATCATGCAATTTCAACACGTCTTTGATATATTCCACATCCTTTACACATGGATCCGTGGCTTTGTCTAATATTTCTAAAACAGCTTTCTTGGCTTCCCTAGATTTGAGCACGTGTTGACGAAGTCGAGAAGTCGTTGATTGTAGAATAATAACGAAAAATGCCATATCCTTCGTATCGAAACCGGAAGTTTCGGCTAATTTCTGGACTGCCTGTCGCATTTCGGCGGAATTTCCGCTTCGAAAGAGAGAATAAAAGTTCTCTGCTTTTACCGTCGTAAGATCAGCCATCGTTGTCAAGTGGTTCAGTTTCTAGAAATGGGTAGAGAAAAAAAAAAAATAGAAAATGATATAAACGCTCCAGAATAATGAAATGTTTATAAAATTTTTGGATACAAATGAAAGATAGAATCTAAGGTATCAGATGTAATGATATCCAATGTTGATATTGTCATCGATTAGTTTGTTGGGATGAAAGGAGGAGTTGAAGAGGGCTAAATGGTGGCGAAGGGGGAACCATGGTTTTCTAAAGGAGGGGTATGGCACTGCCGTCTTTGAAAGCGACTCCCATGCAGTGGTTGTTTGGTCTTCCCAATGAAAACAAAATTTAACGTCAAGAATGATGAACTCTGAAAAATATTTGGACCACAATTTGAAGAAAGTCTACAATAATTTCTTAAGCACAAGGTCTCTCTAATGCCTTTTTGTAAAACAAATTGTGGCTGGTTGAACAGGGAGAGGGGGGGGGGGCGGTCAGTACACCCACGTACTCCCGCACCAGGTGATGGAAAACATATAGAAGAAGCAGTGTTATATCTGTACAACTGACTCTTAGCTGTCGTAGGAAACAAATGAATTAAGTATTAAGCAAGCCAAGGCAAGGTTTTCGGTTTGATGGACTTATTAAACTGTAGATCATACGAGACCATCCCCTGCAGTACCATCGAACAACTCCCTCCCCCCCCCCCCGCCCTTACTTACAACCCGCTCCCCTCTTGAACAAAAGATATATTAATCTAGTTTCAATTCCAATTAATTATTCAACTCGTAGAAAGGAGGCCTAGCTTTCAAATATCCGTTTGAAATAAAACTGTTTTATGTTTTCAAGGCATCAAGTTAAGAATCTAACTGTCGTTCAAATTCTTCGAAAACTTTTCCAATTTTATATTTTGAATTGTTTTTGTTAACAAACCAAGCTTAATTGTGAGTTAGTTATATATAAATCAAGAAACCGGATGTAAAATGAGTAAATACAACCATTCAGACATGTCTGTGCACGTATATAGCTGTTATGTAAATGTATTCTATCTGTGGCGAGAAGGAAAGTCCCTATTTGTAAATCTAACTTCTGGAATAAATAAGTTACTGCATGGTGAAACTTTAACACTTGCAAGTCATTGATGAAGATTTCACGAAAACTTAACACCAAATTTGTGTTCAACTGAAATTGGGTGGTGACAGAACATACTTTGTAAACGCTATGACCTACATTTAGTTTATGTTGTGAGCCAGAATCAATTTAGTTGTACTTGCATGTACTTGGTGACCATTTTCTGGTCTGTTTAGCATATTTCGGTTCTTTATGCTATTTTAACTAGCTAGATATATTGCACAATCTGGTTCGATGCATCCTATAGAAGGAAACGTGACTCATACTTGGACTTTAAACTAGGGAAACCTATAGGCCATTAATGTCTCGATTCCAAGACTTATAAAAAGGTGATCTGTTTAGCATTGGTATAGCTGCCGGTTTGAATGCGCACGTCTCATTCCTGTACAGAAGTAGCTTTTGATGAGTGTTTGAATTATACACTAGTGTGATTAGATTTTATGGTTTTAGATCATCATAACGGTACACCTAATATGCCACAATTCTAGTCAGGGCTGGATTGGTGTTGGTGGTGGGGCGGGGGAGGGGGGGGGGGGGGGTGGGGGGGCAGGGGAGGGGTGAGGACGATGGAAGCTGGAGGTAGGTTGATAAGCACACTGTGATAATCTTCAGATATAGCAACCATGCATGCGACACTGATTGAGTATTTTAGAACACAAAATATATTTGAATCCTATACTATCAGCCCTCAGTGTCAAATATATCGACCCCCTCCCATTTAACCATATACACCAGTCTGACGAGAGGGTGAGATGGCTTCAGCTCAGGGGCCCTGGATAAAATTAAGGGCCCGTTTGGAAAATATGGAATAAAGAAAAGTGTGTATTCTCATTGTCATGATAAGTCTTAGGTATACAATGACGAGTTCAATAGAGGGGATCCACCGTGACGTAGGTATCATGTGACCCGACTTGGCTGTCGACGCCTCTTTCTTTACCTTTTATAGTTTAAATGATAACATATGGAGTATATGAAAACTCACTTTTTGTATAGTTACATCACGTATATAGTAAGACGATTCTCTAATAGAGTGAATTTCAATTAAAGTCATATCGAATAGGATATTGTATTTCACTCTTCATCATGAAAAGAATGAATACATTCTTCGAATGAAAGTTGATCAGAATGAACACTCTCAAAGGATATAATGTTTAACATTTTTTCTTTACACATTTTAAGAGTTATACCGAAATGACAAAAATATACACGTAAAGTATTGCATATGATTTCAGAAATATCAGAAAGATACTATACCATTCCGTTGTTCTTAAAGTATATATGCATGGTTGCTTCAATAATAAATTTTGGACTTACCCAAGTTCTCGGAAAACTTCCAGTGCTGTAGATAAGTTGAGTAACCTCTATAGTTCTCTGTAGGCTTGTACGTAGTACCTCCAAGGCGATGTAGGAAAAGCTAGGTTCTTAGAGTCACACACAACTGGTACACAGCGTTAACCTTTATATGTAGGCTGTTGACATGGGTGTTATAGTCATACAACTTCGTTTTTGACGTTATTGTTGTTGGTGTTGTTGCTATTGTCTTATTTAATTTGCTTTAGTTTTATTCATTAAGTTCCAACCTCCAGATAGATTTTTCTGCCTGTTTCCAAGTGGTATATAATCAGCATATAGGGTATAGTATAACAAACTAGCGTTAGTGAGATTCACTATTGAAAATCAGAACTAAGTTTAAAGATTGCAAGCTGGCTATTAGCCTAGATATATATACCCGTTTAAAGAAATCGAATAAAAGTATGGTGGCTTTGAAATTCTTTCTCCTACTCTCTTAAGGTATGTTTATGAAATTCATAAACTACATCCTCATTCAAACATATCACGTTAATGAAAATGAAAGATAACATCATGTAACGTAAGAGTATCCGTCGTTTTTGGAAATCCCCACTCGTCATAACTGTATAGTCACGTATCTACGGAAGCGTAGTAGTGACATGTAAATTAACGTTTCGTTGAGATGCAACAACTCGTCAATATATGACAAGAAGTTGAAAACTGACGTTTTGATGACATATTCTAAGTTATCTAAATTTGGAAAATTTGAGAATTAACGTTTTGTCGAGATGCATCAACACTTCGTAATGACAAAAATCTGAAAAATTTACGTTTTGACGACATCATACCAAATCGTTGCAAATCTGAAAAATGGTGTTTTGACGATATCATACCAGCTCATCAAAATCTTAAAAATCTTAAAAATGGTGTATCTTTGAGATGTATCAACTCGTCAAAATGACAAGAACCTGAAAATTGAACTCTTCCAAATCTGGCAAAATAACAAAAATCTTGGTATAATTTCGTCAAAACGTCTATCTTTAAAATGTTCTCCGTTTGACGAGTTAATGCATCTCGGTCAAACGTTAATTTCAGATATTTGTCACTTTGATAAGTTGGTACTGGTTGACTAAATGTCAATTTTCATATTCTTGTCATTTTGACGAATTGTTCAATATATCATCACAACGTTAATTGACATGTCCGTTATACACTTCCGTACACATTTCACACGTTTTACGTTTCACATTGGTTTGCGTAGAATATTCCAGTTGCGCAAGTCTCTGTGGCAATTAACTTTGTTACGTCAACAGCCAGATACAACTAATATTAACAAGATCAACTATAGTCGATTATGACGAAATCATTTGGGTTTCCCCTGTTGCGAAGATTTCTTTAAGTAGTACCGTGGATGTGGTTTCGGACTTTGATACCTACAGTGTTACCTCTTTGTCTACTGTGTGAATGTGGCAAAAGTATATATATGCCTAATACATGTAAACACTACATTAGGCTGTCTATCAGTATACTACGCACGTGGTAGATGCAACCCCTCAATCGCCCATCAACCCCCCACCCCCACCTCCGCTCCCGTTGATACCTGTTCCACAACTGGTCCGATCGAGTGAATCGAGCCTACCATTAATTCCAAACCTTAATGCTGCGGATTTCGGGAACAAATCATAATGTATAGGAGGGGATTAAGTTGTCCCATAGCATCGATAGTACCATAATGTCCAACAACAGTGTTTAATTTATCCATAATATTTTATTCTCATTCCCATTTTCGTCACCTTACCTTTACCCTTCCCATCCCCATTGCCGACCCCTTCTTTCTTCCCCTTACTCCCTTTGCCTTCTACGTCCAACCAGTGGCGTAGCCAGAGAGGGGCCCCCAAATTTGCTTTGTGCTACGGTCTTGCCCCCCCCCCCCCAAATGAAATCCAGTGATTCATTCAAAATACTTCCTTTTTTCGAGTTCTAACAACAAGTATTCATACCTCAGGGCTCATGTTCTTTCTTCATGTAAGGTCAGAACTTGGTAATCAGGGCCGAGATATTACACATTTCGGGCCTTCATCATACCCACATACGGAGACCGTTGATCAATATCGTCCTACAGAATAAGCGCCAATAATTTGGCCAGTTGTATAACCATTACAAACTAGCGCTAGCAATCCATGTGCATTTTCAGCGGCCAATGATGCCACTCGTGGAGAATTTTCACTGCACGTATAGGCCCTATAGGCCTAGTGGAACTTGTTTGTGTGGAAATCTGGAAATGTAATGAATAGGAGTAGCTAATTTATTGATTGTATCCTTTTCATAATGTGCGGAATTATTTATTCATTAACACACGCTTTTGCCGTAATTTTTTAAACCATGGGCCCCTATAGCGTATTTCGAAACGATGGAATTGAAAGATCATTATATTCAAGTATATCTCACATATCTCATATCTCACATATAGACCTAGGCCTGAACCATTGGATGTGTATTTGTGCAGACGAGGTGCCCATTATACATATAATTTCATGGTAATTCCTACCATCAGCCATCACGGGATTGCCACCCCCCCCCCCCTCAAGAAAAAATCTTGCCCCCCTAATAAGAGAAAGCTGGCTACGCCACTGCGTCCAACAACGGCAATATATAGTCTGTGTTATTCTACAGGTGGGTCACGAGTCAGAAGTTTTCACTCTGGCCAGGCGGGTCACTCTCTTTCATGGCAGTACACATACCAGTTGTTCTATTGAGAGAACAGGGAAGTTGTTTGGTTTTGTGCCCAGAATCGACATCGATGGCACTTTAAAAAGACGTGGTGGTTATTTTAACCTACGTCGTTATAAATTCATATGAGGTGGTTGTGACTTCAGATAAAATTTCGCTGTTATTATATATCAAGATATGAACAGAACGTCATCTTTTTTTCTCTTTTTATTGGCACATTGCTGTCAAAATTTTCCCTTTTGGCGTTCCATACTGTTGTGTTCTGTGTATACCCCACTTTGGTATACCCTCCTTGATGTGTCATACTTTGTGTAGGTGGTGTTTACCAAAACAAAAGACCTTGTCTAATGTCGCACCCGGAAGAAATTCCCAAAACAATTATTGCAGAAAAACAAAGCACATAGGAAACGTGATCGACCAAACATGTATTCGAGTCGTGAGGTAAAATCGAGATCGGCCAAGGCGAAAAGACAACGCACAAGGAAATCTGGTGTATCACTGATGTCTGCACACTGCCGATGGCAACAGTTCAAAAGTGCAGGTGGATGGACACATTCTGAATTAGCATTACATTTAATGGACATTCACGAAAAATTCTGTGGGACAGGTTGTTCAGCCAAGCATAGCACATCTAAAATTAAATCGATCGTAGATGCGGAAAGGTACTTTCTAAACGTTTAATTCACGAGAACAATTAATCGTCATATTATATTAAGTTTTTGATGGTTTGCCCTACTGTGAGTTAGGCCTAAGCCAACCGTAACGTAGGCCTTTGTTTGGCTACAGTATATCACTTGCCTCCCTTGGCTAAAGTGAGTTATGACTTAAAAGTTAGCCAATGCCTTAATTGACCTTGGCCATTAGTGGGACTCAACAGGCCTACAGTTCCTAAGCAAAATCAAAACGGGAAAAGCAGTTTGAGATTGGAAAGGGAGAGGGGGTGGGTGTTGGCAGGAGTAAAACCAATGTTGTTGAAATTGCATCCTACGTAGTTTGGCAGCACCAGCTGAACTGAAAATCACCAGGCCTTCTGTACTGTGAAAACTGGTTCCCTTGGCAAGAACTCTGGCTACCAGGGCTGCTGGTACCTGTTGGGACATTGCCTAAGTTGTGCATAGTAGGGTGAGGGGTGTGATAGAGGTACATGTATATGCACTCATCAGCCGAGAGAACTTGACCATGAGGATGAACTTTCAAGGGAGAAAAAAATGGATTAGGTACTGTAAGCAAGGGGTTGCAGCACATACTGCAATTCAGGCCACCTCAGCATGTATCATATTTTAAACCAATCTATTTTCTTGTTTGATTTCACCATTTAGTACAGTCGTTGCAAGCTACAATCCAGTTGGTAATCTGCAACAATCTGGTAAGTCCAACTTCAAATTTATGATGATCATGTTGCATATGAAGATGATTAAGTGAGAGTTAGAGATGTATTGTTCACAGTTCATGTAGCAGTTTTGAGAAACTTGTGAAATTTGTTTCTCATAAAATAGCCTACTGTACTGGACAATACTGCAAAACACAAGTCCTTAAATTTACTGAGATATTATACATCTTCAAATTTCTGTTACAAGTTGACCATATTTAAAAGCACTTTGCTCAGTGATACTGGATAAATTATGAATTCCCTGACCCACACATATTTAATAGGTAGAAATTGGTAGATATATGAATGTTACAGAAAATATTGTCAAGCATAAGACGTTGAGGAACCTCCCACGAATGTTTAAAGATTAATTTTTTACAAATTCTTTTTCAAAATTTCTTGCTATTCTGGTAGTTTGCACTCACTAACAGGTCATATTTGCAGTAATCTCCTTTCTGAGACACAGTAACCCCCTATTTTTGTCTGTCATGCATGAGTTATATAATGTTACAGAAAATTATGCTTTTAATGCAGAAGTTAAAACATTTTTGAGATAACAACAGTCGAACTTTCAACAAATTAATGGGTATGATGTCATAGAAGTACACTAACACATTTGTTTCATATTTTGCTTCAAAAGTTAATCAAGGTTGAAACATGATGTTATTAGAAACAAACATTTTGCTGTCAGTGTACAACTGGGTCATCACACCTGTTTGCTTCAAGTCCACTTACAGTACAAACTGTGAAACTTTCAATCATTGATATCTTCAAGAACACCATAAACGAAGGAGTTTCCAAACTTGCCCAGGCTGGTTGCAATGTGTTCCTCCTTCATCACTCAAAAATAAAATTTCTATCCTTTTTAATATCCCTCCCCCCTCCTCTGCTACTCATTTAATCGAAACCTCTACTGATGTTTTAGAAGTTTGTTTGTACTTTTGTAACTCATCCAAATTTGATTTTGCACAGAACAAGAACCAGTTCCCCCTATGAAACTCAGAATTCCCAGGACGATAGCGTAAGTACTGAGATTGTTTGCCAAGATAGTCAAATAATAATCCTAGTTGATTCAAGTCCCCACCCCCCACTAAAAGAAAACATGCTGGAGTATCCTGTTAATTGAAAGTACTTAGTTTAATAATGTTCAATATATATAAAGGACAAGACTTGAAAACATTGTATTGATTGGTTGAAAAATGTTTACAAAATGATCTCCAAATGTTAGACAGCCATCACTGATCTTCTTCTTTCTCTTATAGCTCTGTCCCTGCCAGTTTACCTGACGTTAGTATTACCTCACAAGATTTATCAAATGGTAAGGTCATCATGCTAGAACAATGCATCTCCTGCTAAAGTATGTAACTGCCATAGGGCTAGAATTGAGACACGATAGGGGCTGGGCAACCGTCTCAGTGCAAGAGAGACATGACTTTGGATTATCATTATAGTGGCACGGCGCCAAAGCATCCTTATGTTTTGAAAAGGCAATATTTACAGACTTGGAGCAAAAATGATTACAGAAATGAATGGAAAACAGGAAGATTCTAGCAGTCATTTGTTAAAACCATAAGATTGTGAAGTTTTCACAACATCATAGCGGTTTCCTGCCCCAGATATTGCTCAGGAGAAGTTTTTGAGTCCCAGTATTACTTTGGTAATCAGGATCGAGATATAACTATGATGACACGAACAGCAACTTGATTAAAGTGGCACGGCAGTTGCCTCGGTAACAGATGATTTGAAGGCATTTTTTCAACTGGCATGGACACTTAGGTTGGTTATTGTGAGTCCTGCATTGGTAGAAGTAAGCCTCTCTTGAAGTCATCTTGGAGAAGTAATGGAGAAGAACGGTTCAAGGTGAATTGTGGGCTAGAGTTATCAATTGGCTTGCGTGAAATGCTAATAACTAAAGGCACTTCCTGTTACAAAATAATTTCTGTACCAACATCTTTTGGAGGGTCAAAAAACTTTGTGTACTCCATGCACTAGGTTTCATTTTGCCACTTTAAGGTTTTTTTTATCGATTAAACTTTTTGATCTTCCACCTAAAGTATTTATATATAAGACTTTACTTACCTCTACAAAAGATAACAATGATGTATGTTAATAAAGTGGAAAAAGAACGATTTTTAGCCACTTTGATTTACTTTTTCTTTACACAGGTAATGATCATAAAGCCAACACCGCCAGGTCATTGGTTGTTCTTCCTGCAAGAATGAATATTCCAACAGAAGAATCGTAAGTACTCGCTGAAATTCATTTAATATATTATTTAATGTCTGTTAATGTAATTAACGTAGTGTAATCATAACTAATAGTTGTTAAATGTTATTAAAAGGTTAGTAAGCGCTGGATTAAGGAACTGATCCCATCATCAATTTTTGTCTTAAAAAGGAGTTTTGCTCTTATTTAACTTCTCTTAAGTTGTTATTGGCTGTAATCGCAGACTTGTAGCCCGAGTATAAAGTCCCGAGTACGAGAACAAACCCCAGGTATGACTGCAAAATAGTAAGACTACGAGCCAGGATTTTGAAGAGGAGGGGTGTAGCCCTGGGGTCTTGAAGGCAACTCTCATGTAGTAGGGTCTGGTGGTCCTCCCTCAGAAACATATTTAAATATCAGATTTGACGTAGTGCATTCTAAGGCATATATTGGCTATAAATTAGGTATACAATTTAAGTCTACACACAACTTTGTGCTTCTAATACTTTCAATACTTTGTGTAGGTTTTAACACCCCCCTCCTCCCCATATCATTCCCCTGGATACACCTCTAGGTATGGGATTTTGATACTAAACAGCTGTTAACTTGATCTAAATCAACTCTGCAAACCGCTTCAAATAACCTTCCATTAAATCCAATTTTTCTTATGATCTCCTTTCTTTTCCATCTTTTGTGTGTTCTCATCAAAGAAATGTCTTTTTTGCTTACATCTCCTCCAGATTTAACAGTGGAAAGATCAAAGAGAAAGTTGTTATTCTCCCCGGCGATGTGGAGTCTGTTAGCAACAGACTGGAAGATAGCGAGAAACCAGAAGAAACAGCTGCTGAAGACAATCCTTTAAATGCCAAATATGTCAGGTTTGTAATACAAGAGAATCACTCTTTGTACCAGAAGTAAAATGGAATAAAGACACATTTATGTAAATTAGGATACCCCCCCCCGAAGAGATAAAATGATAAAATTGGTGTCACCCAGTAGCTGGTGTGCTATTCACCTAACCCAAACACCTCTCCTACAGTGTACATTTTGGTCATTGTTATTTTTTTGGGACAACCAAAATGTAAAGGCCTGATTGTCCAGGGGGGGGTGGTGGGGGGGGCGGGGCAAGAACAAAAATTATTTACAAGTTTGCCCCGGAAGTTATTGGGCAGGGGTAATTTTTGCCGTGGCGATAAATTCTTGACCAAGAAGAATAAAGTGATCGTGTTATAAGAAAGATTCAACGTGAACATATCATTCACTTACCAGGTATCAAAAGTGTTTGCTTTTTACTGGCATAATGCGATTGCATGTCACTGTTTGGCCGTACACAGAAACATGGCACTGGCATCTTTCTGCCAGTAGGCATGAGGAATGTAACCTAACATAAGCCAAGTATTATTGCTTATTATCAGCGAATATTTTGGGGCTGCTTTCAAAACCCTGTGCAGTATCTGATGTGTGTTGTCAGTAAGAGGAATGACAGTGAGAATTAGAATTTAGCCAGTAGATTCTTTAAGCACTTGCATTTGTTAGCAAGTGGCAGAAATTATGACATTCTAAGCCACTGCTCACCAATGCATGCAGAAAATATACCATAACCCTGTCTCAGGTTACACCCTCATAACATCCCATTCCATCCCATTCTCATGCATCCTCCCCTCCCGGCGCCCTCCCCTCCTGGCACCCTCTGCCCTCCTTACGAACCCTGCTGACTCCTGAACAAATTTGAGTCCAAAATTTTCTGTTTATTGACTGCAGCTCCAAAACGTCCTCCAAAAGATATTGTGTCCTAGAAATTTTTTAAAAAGAATTATATTTTGAACCAACAAAACCAAACAGAATGGATACATGAGAGATACATCAGCTTTAATAACAAACTAGGAAATCCCTGTTGGGCTTTTTCAGAGTAAGACAACCGCGAATATGTGAATTTTTGACGGCGTTATGCTACCTTGCTTCCTTCCGTGAAATACCTTTATGATAAATCCACATCCCCACCCAGCCCCCGCCCCCCTCCCAAAGAACAAACTACTGTAATCTGTGGCAATGCTATGAACAATTCTATATCATGTTTACAGTGTAAACAAAAATTATGAAGTTGTTTTTTGCAGTTGGTATGCATTGGGTTAATGTCATCAAAGATTTATCAAAGGTTTATTCAAGAAGCTGTTGTGTGGATACCTCAGAGGTTCATTTAATTTATAAATAAAGTCTGTTTGTCTGCTTTTACATCCAGAGAAGCTATCGGTGAGGAATCTGATGGTGAGGATGCCGCCGTGATTATTGTAGGAACCCCCGGAGATGGAGAGGATGAGGGGTGAGCTGTTTAAGAGGAGTTCGGTTCAAGAACAACTCCGGATTATTGTTATTGTTACGTTTACTTCTTGCAAAACTAGCGGATCTTAAGAAAACGATCAAACCGATACTTTGACTGTTTTCTCATAAAAATTTTAGAAACCTTCTTGAAAGTGGCTCAGTTGCAATTGCTGTAGCGAGGCAAAGGCCGGTGGGGTGTGTAGGGGGTTGGGGGTTGGGGGAGGGATCTTTTCTATTATTTTCTGACTTGTATGTGAAATGATATAGAATGGAACAGAAGTATAAATATTAATCTATTGTGTTTGTTTTTCTTTTGAGAACAATGAGCCTCATATAATATTACCACTATTTACCTCATTATTTTCCATTTTCTCTCCAGATTCGATGCTCCGATGCATCCCACGTGATGTAATCTGTGTGGTCAACAACCCCCCTGTCGTCTAAACCTGCAACAGTCAGTGTCTGCCATAGCAAATAGACTGCATCTCACATCATTACGGTTTGAGTGACGGGTGCCACCGGAGATCTTCCACGTAGCGTCGTTGACAAGATCGGATTGTGTTCAGAGTGAGGGATGAGTTGCAGAAATCCCCGCAGTTAGAACAGAACTGTCAGGAGTAAAACATTTCTCTGATATGAGCACACTTAAATAGGGTCGATCGTATCAAATTAGTTATTAAACATAGTCTGTATTCCCAGTGATCATAACTTTACAAAGAAAAGTGATAAAACTTTCACCGGAAGATGGTGCAGATATGAGATCTAACTGGGGAAAGAAGTCAATGACAGGTGACCTCGCAATCAGGAGGGTTTTGTGACTTTGGACACCACACTTAATTTAATATGAAAAAGAAAAGTGATAAACACACTTTCATAAGCAGGAGGGTTTTGTGACTTTGGACACAACACTTATTTTGATATGATATTGAAATTTTAAAAAATGGTGTCACATTTCATGACGTTTTCTAAAACTTTTAATGTTTGAGAAAGGAGTAGAGGAGATTAAACTATAAACATTTGGAGGCTCGTCCATGAAAGTGACTGGATGACTTAGTCTACACATGGTTTTAAGATGTGATGATTTGTATATGTGTGAGATGTTAAAGTTTTGTTGCTGGCTCTGAACGACTCTTGTATGTCATATTTTCTGTACTGTATTCTCAAAACCACAAATGTTATTTGAATCTTTGACAAAATTTGCACATTCCTTGTTGTCATCAAAAACGAGATATCACATTTCTCTGACAAATGTTTCTTCAGTAAAGAATTGGTATTTATTTCTTGGTTACGGACTGGAAAATCATGTTAGCATATGTCAATGTGTAAAATAGAGTCGTCAGATGGGTGAAGGGGTCAGGGGTCGATCTAGGATTTTATAAAGAGGAGGTGTGGTCAAGAAGTCATTGAAGCCGACCGCCATGTCTGGGGTCTGTTACTGCCTCCCCTGGAAAACAGAAAAAATACTTTAGATGTAACAGGTACTTTCGGTGCTGAAACTTTTAAATTTTTTGTATGGGGTAGAAAAGGCATGTACACCCCTTGAACCCTTGCCAGGGCGGAGGGGGGGTGGGGTGGGTGTGGGTGATGAGAGGAGATGATGTGTCTGCCTGCCTTGTTACATTCTGTAGGTTTGATAGAGTTTATAATATACTGCAGTGGTGGAGCGTCCATACAGTCGGGGGGGGGGGGGGGCGGATGCCCCCCCTGACAGACTCAAATGGACTGCTGGCGCCCTTTTCAGCTTTTTACTACTTTTTATTTATTCGCGATTATTGACTTTTTTATTGCGCTCTCAAATACCTATTGACATTTGTCACATTTTGTTGGTGTAATTTTCTGACGAAATGGCGATGACACCTATTTATTCTTTGTTTATCTGCAAATTAGCAAGGCCCGGAAAGGGTAATTTCCTGCAATCTAGGTAATATCTTAACTCAAAAAATTTCTGTACGCTCCGCACCAACCTGTGGTGATGCTCCGCTTAGATAGTGTCGAAAGCGCCCCTACAGACCATTTTCGCCCCCCCCTGACCAAGACCCCTAGCTCCGCCACTGATATACTGATATCCATGATCTCATCTATTGTCTGTGTCACTCAGAAGTTTAAATAGGGAAATCAGGGTCCCGTGATACTTTGCCCTTTACTTTCCAAACTCATGTGCTGAATACGAAATAAAAAATATTCATTTATATTTATATTTCTCTCCTGGCTTTTGTTTTTATTTTCATCTTTTGTGATTTCATATAAAACAACGATCATCAACCATGAAAACATGATCGGTATTATAACGTTCCGTTTTCTCTAGTGTTCATCGAAAGTGAACATTTGCAAAAAGAAGAAGTAAAATCTTGGACTGATCATCAAATAAGTTTAGAAACGAAATTCCCAACGATTTTGTGATTTTGAGACGGCGGACCATGCAGAGTAGGGCGATGCATTCAGACCACCTTAGTTGTGTTTGTTAACATTGTCACACATCTTGAGACGTAGATTAGGTACAGCTTCAATATTTCCCCCGAATGATTGAAGGTAGGGGCCTGAACTTATGTGGAAGGGCACATAGGTTACATCTGATGACCATTAATGAATAAAAAATAACTCCCTCCCCTTAGACCCCTCCCCCAGGACTGCCATTCACAAATAAACATTGTGCCCCCTAAATATAAGTACTGTGCCCCCCACCCCCCATATTAAATTGTCTGGCGACGCCACTGCTCAGTAGAGTCAGGACATTCCATTGTGCTCCGGCCTTCACCGTGTGGAAGTATTACTTTTGTCTGCCATTGGGATTGATAAACATTAATAGGCCTAATTATATGCTAATCCTCGTCAATTTCACATTTTTGAACAGATTTCATGTTAGTCTGCCAAGCAATGCGAATACCTCATCGTCCGACCACTTATACTTTGCTCAGTCTCCTTCTGCGACATATTGTACAGGAAAATATCGATAGTAAACTTTTTCCAACCTAGCAAATGTGCCCTACTGGCAAATAAAATGTGCTCCTCTTTGATGAAGAACTGTCTTTTGGATATCTTAAGCCTTTGTTAATTTCAATATTTTATTTTAATCATTTATTTTTAGACTGTATACATCCAATTCTAAAATGGCATCCCATATCTTATTGTAGCACGCTTAATTGACAATAAACAATCTCAATAATTAGTATTGATAGCATACTAACATATCATATATATTTAAGTGATATGGCCGGTGTGTATCGGTTTATAGCATAACGAGTGGTGGGTGTGGAATTAGAAAGTGCCCCTCTGATGTTGTGCCCCCCCCCACTTTCTGGAAGCTTCCTACCCCCCTGATAATAATAATGGGCTTTGTCGGTTATCTAAACGTCTTCAAGAAAGCAGCTGAAACTTTATACTGTTTGTATGCGGGTATATGCGGGCAGCTACACTGTGTACTACTCAGCTATGCCTTACGTAATTCCTTCATTCTCACTGCATCGGTCATTTGTACACACAGCCAAGTTTAGAAAAAAACACAGTTTATGTCGATAAAGAAATAAAGCAAGCGGCGGAAACCACAACTGATAAAAATCTAGCGTAACTTTATTACACTACAACAAGGCAATCGTCTATTTACATTTGTCAAAGTTAACCCGAGCTAAGCTGTCCTAACCCCATCTCGCATGAGGGGTTTGATCAAGCTCGGGCTAGCCCCGTTCCCACGCAGAAAAAAGAGTGGAGCAATTTGCCCGCCCCTCGATAGGTCGATCAAGGGTTGAAGCAAGCCCGCGTTCGTGGGAACAGGCTATTAATGTTGGTTGGTTTTCAATATCAGTACGATACGAGCGCTCATTTTTATTTATTAACAATAAGGGAACGTCAACATCTAGACAATCAGGGGGTAGGAGCCGGGGGGGGGGGCACTTGGGGCACGTGCCCCACACTTTTTTTCCCAAAATAGCAACTTTGCCCTTCTGACAAATAAAATGTGCCCCTTTCATGATGAACCGAAATTTGGATATCTTAAGCCTTTGTTAATTTTACATTTTATTTTAATTATTTATGTTTAGTCTGTATACTGCTATTTTTAAAATTGTATATATCTTATTATAGCACGGTTAACAATAAACAATCTTAATAAATATAAAATCAATGTTGCAGCGCACCATAATAGTATTGATAGCATACTAACACATCATATATATTTAAGTGATATGGCCGGTGTGTATCCGTTTATAGCATAACGAGTGGTGGGTGTGGAATTAGAAAGTGCCCCTCTGATATTGTGCCCCCCCACTTTTTGGAAGTATCCTACCCCCTGTAACATATGAATTCATATGCATTACAGCCCTCTCCCCATGCCTTTAAGGTTAACTGGATAGAAGTGTAAACTAAAACAGGCTATTAAATGAAACTTGTACGATAGGACGCAAACTTTGCTGCCAGGAATCGTAGGACTCAAAGGAAAACTCACTAATACGTATATCAACTGTAACCTGTTGTAACTACCAAATCTGCCCTCTTTCGTCAATCCACAACAAAATGAAAAAGTAGGGTAGCTATACCAGCACAACCTTGTTCTTTTTTGGCTGGACCTTAATATTAAAGTCTAAATCTGCCTCCGAATGCGTCTCTGAACTTCTATCTTAAGTTTGATTAATGATTATTATCACCGCGGATCTTTCTTCACCTAATTCGCCTCCGCGTAAGTTGACATTCCAACTGATTGAACACTCGCAATGTTATTAATCTGACCCAGAGGACCACAGAAAGACTGTGGTTAATAGCAGCTCCAATGTTTACATTGGAAACAGAAACTTTCAAACTTGTTTTGTCTCTGTGCGGGGAAACGCGATTCGCTTTAGTTTGCTAGTTAGAGCACCCACGTGTGTGATTGACACAGAATTCTAAATATTGCAGCGCGCCATGGTAGGTTTTCGACCTAAGCAAGAACTAGAGAGTTATAAACCAACCTCGATATTCTCGATAAATATACCGAAGCCTGAGTGATATGTTCGTTTCATTTTTGACAAGGCGCTGCATGAGTGGAATGCAGTGGCAGGGCTCTATCGTTTAGGACTGGGCAGTAGTTGAAGGTTTATGCATATCGTGTACTTCAACCACTGATCTGTACACTAACAGATCAGTGACGTCAACACAGCCGATGGAAGAAACCAGGTCCATAGCTGTGAGGTTAAACTGCGGGGTTAGGTTCGCCGAGTTGTTGTTCGTTGAACTTTCTCAACGAAGATTGGTACACTTTCTTTTTGAACTTCAAAGCAAGGCAGATCGGACGTGTCAGGACTTGAAGAAACGTATCAATGCAGAGAGGCGATAGGTAGGCCCTAGGTGGTTCTTAGAGCAGAACGTTTCTTATATCCTGCTCTACATGACTCGAGGTGGATATAGAAGATATTGATTGAGGAAGAAATTATTCCGAAGTCACTGAGGGTAGGTTATTTACAGATAATATTGCGAAGCTACTGAACGACCATAGGAAGGGCACACCGTGAGATAGGTGAGTACGTATAACCTCAGGGGTACATAGCGTGACGGCGGGCCGTTGGCGGGGTAGTAAATTGGAAAGGGGATTAATAGGAAGGGGGAGGGGAGACTTGTCGAAAAGTATGCCGGGCTTATTTAGCGTAGCCTATAATGCCTATGAGTTTGAGATTAAGTTGAAGCTCGAATCCGGGCAGCTGTAGCTATAGGCTTCCCGTGTACTGAATGTACTCGAATCCAGCTGTAGCTAGGCATTTTTCTCATTTCCAAACAAACTAACGAACGTTAGACCCAATAGAATCGGCTATATATATTTAGCTTATAAGCTATTATCAAAGCCATTACAGCAGGTTGGCCGTAAACTATACATTTGCGAGGCTAGTCACGTGAAAATTTAGGAAAAGGTAGGTCTATGTATAGGCCAGGTCAACTAAAGAAAACTTGGATTAATCTGATGGTAGCTTGTTCCGTTACTGAAATAAATATTTTTGACATTTAATCGTGGTATTTAAATACCAAGTTTAATTTTTTGCAATAATTTAGGAATCCACCCCGCCGCACCTCCTATTTCACTATGAACTCACTACACAAATCACTAGCAGGCCTACTTGGTGGATGAATTGTAAGATATTTTGGTCACTTCCTTGGAATTCTACCTCGCTCTGTCTTTTCTTACAGCTCTCTTTATACTGAATATTCACTTGTAAGTATTTACACTCATCTACACTCAACTTCCTGTTCAGGTGATTTGGTGCTAATACCGTGTATAGGTCTTATGTTCATTGTAAGCATGGCTACATATCTGTTTGCACATTTGCTATATACAATTCGCCGTAGACGGCTAGAAAGCATGGATATTAATGTCCCAAATTTAAAATACAGCCATGTGGTGTAGATTAAAGACATTTAATGTTTACTTGTTTGTAATAGGCCTAACTGCATGGATGAGGAAGATCTTTCAACACAAATTAAAGTAGATGCCATCAAGTTTAGTTTTAATGTTAACAATTTGTTGTGTAGTTCACACTTGAAATAAAGAAGTTCAAAGATCGACGACTTTGAGGAATCACCAGCCTTGATTTTGTATAGCGCCCTCTATTTGCAACCACGCTACGCGTGTTATGAATCATGAATATTCATTAGATGAATTCAGTACAATATCGCTTATTTTCACAGCGTAAGCATATTAATTAACGTCAATAGTGACACATATGACTCTCTGTTTCATGATAATTCATATCTCATGTTTCGTTTGTTCTACAGATAGTAGTAAAGGCCTCAGAAGACAGAATTTGCTTATTCAATCAACGAATGACGTCATCAGCGTGGCCATGTAGTCTGTTGTTGACTCGACAACGGACTACACGGAAAAGGATAACAGAGTCATATATCTGAAAGATGATATTGTCATAGTTTTCCTTTAATGTACTACCAATAATTTTAAAGATCCGTTGAAAAAGTTGTAAACTTTGCAGTTATTGTGTCTGTCATTTATGAATAACCTGGCGAATGATTAATAAAACCAAAAATTACACTACAACATATGTCACGTTGTTACAGTGTTGTGCAGTATATAGTACCACTACAACAGTACTCCAGACGTGCTCGCTTCGGCGGCACATATACTAAAATTGGAACGATACAGAGAAGATTAGCATGGCCCCTGCGCAAGGATGACACGCAAAATCGTGAAGCGTTCCATATTTTTCCCTTTTTTTGGCATGACTTTCTTCATTTTCGTACAAAAACACTACCATTTTCATCTTTTTTGTTCAAGCAAAATAGTACGAAGATTCTTTCTCATAAAGGAATGATGTACAGCTTTGCTTGTCATTGTAAAGAGACATTTCATGTAATCACGTTTCCATGACTATAGGCCTAAACCTTTCCAACTTTGGTCTCCCTAACTTTCCCGCCAACCTCTTACCCTTCCGTACCATCCCCGTCTTCGTTGGAATCCCAAATATGTTTCTCTAAACAAATATTCTATTTGAATTTACGTGCTTGTTGTTTATTGTGTGCAAACCTTCGTGACTTAAAACGCTATCTCTCTCATTTTAATGTTCACGTCCGTACCTCCTTAATGCACTCCTGGTCCTTCCTCTTGAATGATCTAAATACGTCGAAATTCTCTATAGCAGGGTTTCCCTAACTTAATCCCCCACGAACCCCTGTGGATGTCAGAGTTGTCCTCGAACCCCCAACTTTTCGAGACACGATCTGAGTCATTATTATACTGTTATACGCATAACAGTGCTTCGTAAAAGATCAAGTTCAAGTTCAGCTCTTTATCTTCACGACGTACTGTCATGCGTACACCAACTTCACCAAAGTCATGCGGCCTGTGTCTGTTTCATAATTCATTTATTTATCGCATGCACGGTACGGTATAGCTATGGCAACATATGCGTATGGAACGCGAAAAGAGTTTGTTATATAGGTACGACTTTTGTACATCACTAAATTATATGATAAATCAAATTTTAGTTCAACAAAAAGTACTTTAGTAATGACTTTCAGAAACGTCTCACGAACCCCCTGGGATGAACTCACGCACCCCTAGGGGTTCATGCACCCCAGTTAGGGAATCCCTGCTCTATAGGGTCCACCCATTGTTGTGCAAATGTTCATTGCTGTTGATACTTTGTTATTTTGTGCAAATTGTACTCTTGTAGTTGTAGAAAACAAATAAACGAAACGTAACCTATACATGGATAGAGCTCTTGACTGAATGCATTATATATATCTTGTCCATAGGGATGGTTAAATGTCATTTGAAATTCCGCCCTCCGGTTAATCTTGGCCAAGTAGCTTGGAATACTCTTTTTCTCTCTCGTGCAAACTATACATGCCTCAGAGTCCGTTTCTGCCTACCACGAATGTGCTTGCCCACTTTATTTTACATGCCCGAGGATTTTTCCGATACAATCGAAAGCTTTGCCCGTGTTTTCTGGGCAGTTCAGTAGAGATACGGGAAAATAACTTTGGGAAAAAGAAAGGCACACTAGGGTGTTCATACTAGGGTCATAACAAGACTACCCTTTAGTAAGACTGCCGTTCATTTGTCGCCACTGCCCACTTTTTCACCTTTCAAGGTTATTAGCCTGGGAACGTTAGCCTACGTGTGTGACGTAATCAATTACCGAAGACTAGCAAAGGAAACCGAGCGTTGAAAAGTCACTTGCACAGCTCAAATTTCATGCGATCTACCGCGAGAGCCAAAATACCCAAGGCAGGAAAAAAGTTGTAGCAGTGGTATTAAAGATTAAACAATTCAAATGTTAGGCTTCGAAGCAGTCGTTGACAGCCAGATCGGTGATCGGTCCCCGGACCCAAATATTCCACCGGGCCCCGTTTTCGCACTAATCCTGTTTTTAGCCTAAGTAAATTATGAAAATGAAAAATCCAAATTCTCCCAGACCTTTACCACGGGGCTGTTGCTCCATCTGACCCCCTTCCCTCTGGCCAGGCCTACTTGGGAGCCTCTAACGACACCCTGATTAAACCATTTCTTAACGAATTAGCATAATAACAAACTCGCATGTTTCTTAGAGGAGTACATAATTTTTGGTATAAAGTCGAAGTCGCGAATATGGCCAATTCTCAATCTTTGTTAAGATTCAGCTGAAGAGGTAAGCATCCGTTTCGAAAAGATATATTTTATATATCACTCGCAACACTCTGAACTCGCGCCGTCTTTCCATCACCCCCCCCCCCTTCGATCCCAGCGTTGCACACTTCTGTACATGGTCATAACTGCAGGTGTTACTACGTGGAAATTCAGTATATAGCTCTCTTATTTGTGTATTGTCCAATGACGTCACGCAGTAGGAGAATACACACTAACGTACTGTTCGAACGATACGTGGAACGATACGGTCCGTTTTCCCATAGCGTGACGAATGATGCTTGGAACGATACGTGATTAGTGTGTTAAGCAATGGGAACGATACGCTACAGTGTGTAATTTCCCTATGGCGTTACGTCATAGGAAAATGTTCCAATCAGGGCGTTTCTTCAGTTGTGCACTGTGAGTAACTTCTAATGTACGGAGTTCTGCAATAGACCATGGTGCCGTCTGTTTATTATTTAACAATTTCAAATAAAATGATGATTGATCGATTATGAAATTCAAAAATTCATCATTTTGCGACGACATTATGGATTACGCTCATACAGTCCTCATTGTAACAATTTCAATGTTACAAAATGATGAATTGATAGCCTAATTAATCTCGTCAATTCAACGTTTTGCAAAAAAAAAATTGTTAATGACGCTAGCATCAGAATTACCATGGCGATGGAGGGGAGTTATGATTTAACCGTTACCGTGACAACGAAAATGACAACTAGGATCGTACAATATTCATGACCATATGTCAACCATGCATAATTACGAAGACGGCGGTTTCCATGACCTTGGACAACATGATGACGATCAAATTGTCTCAGAGGATTACGTAACATAGACGACCGCGGATACGACGTGACGATGGGACATGGCGATCAAAATGTCCTTGTCGATGATTATGACGACTACGAGTTACGATGATAGTGATTTCTCAGTCCTTGACGATAAAGAAAGATGATTAAAATGAAGTTCGTATTGCCGATGACCGGATGCGTGCATGACGGTGTCGATCACAGTCGATGGTATGTAATACCACGGTGACGCGCTTAGACGGTGTCGACGGCAATCTTTATCACGACATACCGTGACGACTGCGACCATATGACGAAAGCAACGATGTCGGCTACTGTTTTGGGACGACGGCTCCATTGTGAGAACGACGGGGTCTCACGGTGACCCTTTTCCACGTTTCATTAGCAGCGGACTGAAGAATGGATTTTCTACTGGTTCAGTGATTCGAACGGTTACGTACGCTAGGCCCTGGGTGGCACATTGGACCCCTCACAATATACTATAACATCCTTCACGATCACTGAGCATGGGAAAGGGGCCTCTGGTATCTCAACCTGGCGGCACATTAGCCGTCTCAGATGCATCGGATACGCTTGCGCGCTATTTTCGACCCAGTAATACGGTCCAGCCACCCCCGATGGCAGCTCTTATACTATTCATTTTAATACCATTAACAAACGATATTCAGTGATTTACAACCAGTGGCGTAGGAAGGTACTTTTGAGTGGGGGGGTCTGAAGACTGATGGCCAGCCTGGGGGAGGGGTCTAAGGGAAGGGGGTGTCCCCCTCCCCTTTGGATTTTTTTTGCATTTCCAGGTGGCCTCAGATGCAATTTGGTGCAATATAGCACACTTCAACACCCACTCCATTTTGTAAATAATTTTGCATTTTCACCTGGCCTTAGATGCAATTTGGTGCTCCAAATGAGATTTTTTTCTCATTTGGAAATGAAAAAGGGGTTTTCTGACTTGCGAAGCCGGGGGGGGGGGCGGAATGATACTTTCGCCCCCATATTTTTCACGGGGGGGGGGGGCTGGCGCCCCCATCCCCCGGTTCCTACGCCCTTGTTTACAACTATACCAATATGTATTAATCGAAAAACGCTATACTTGTATGAAATTGTATAACAGTGTCACCATCGGTATAATTTATTGTAGCTGCAACCTTCCTTTCCTTTCGTCAGAGGAATTAAGACAATGGGTCAGCAATATTGGTAACAGGTGGGCCTTAACTTCAAGAGAGGATTAAATTGTCTCCAGGTTTCAAGTGGTTCAATGCTTAATGATATTTTAAGTCAACTGCTGAGTCGGTTTTTACACACATTCACAATGACTACACAAACACAGAGAATCACTTATATATTCAATCCACCAATTTTGGGAAAAGGAGATGCATAATAAGGTATAACAATGGCGAACAAATACAAAAAGTTATATTTAAGATACATAAAACTTGACCATATACTCAGTATGATACATTTACAATTAGTTCCAAGTCAGGTTACCGTAATACTGTAACAAGACTCCACACAGGAGGTGTGAATATAGATAAACAATATTAAAGGGAGTGAAGACTCGCGCACAAAGAAACGTCTGATGCCGGTAATCTGACCTAGTTTCGAATGAGGTGTAACAAAAGTGTTAGACACCACCATTGATGCCAGAAAATACACACAGCTTGCTACCATCGGTAAGTAGACACTAGTGTACAGTCAGTACATACAGCTACGGTCAATACCCACAACACAGTATACATAGCAGCGATGGTAATCTCAGCAGGGAGTTGTTATGGAACTCCCTGGACCCTGATCTCAGGTCCAGATAAAAGATAAGGTATTACGTTTCATTACTGTCTGCATTTTGTAGCGACAAGAAGAAAACTTGACTTGCAAGCAACGGAAAGTTAATTTTTTTCAGAGGGCGGCACGCGAATAGAAACGTCTAATGCCGGTAATCTGACCTAGTTCCGAATGAGGTGTAACAGAAATGTTAGACACCACCATCGATCCCAGAGGATACGCACACAGCTTGCTACCCTCGGTAATTAGACACTAGTGTACAGTCAATACATACAGCTGCGGTCAATACCCACAGCACAGTGTACAAACGATACAGCGAAGGACATCTCAGGTCCAGCTAAAGATAACAAGGTATCACGTTTCATTACTGTTTGCATTTTGTAGCGACAAGCAGAAAACTTCACTTGCAAGCAACGGAAGGTTCACTTTTTCAGAGCGAGGCACGCGGTTTGGGGTGAGTCTTCGAAGCCTCTAATGCGGCCACACGGCGAAAGCACGTATCACCAAAGACATGTTACACAGTTGTAGTATCGACTCAATATTAGAGTAGCAGCGACCCCATTTTGTAGAAGTAGCACCTTCCGTTTACTAATTAACAGTAGCATCGGCGCCTGTTTAGTAGTAGCATCGCCTATTTCAGAGCCGTATATAGAGAGTAGTAGCGCCACCTTTTTACAGCAGCATCGTCACTGAAGGATTAGTAGCACCTCCTGTTTAGGGTTTTAGCACCTCCTCTTTAGAGTAGTAGCGCCACCTGCTATCCTTTTGGCGTTCCATTAACTAGTCCTTTTTGAAAGTTGTTCTGCTTTCACTTCAGTGTGAGACTTTATTTCGGGGTTAAGCTATATACAAGTAACAACTTCAAACAAAATGCATTACATCGTTTTGATCACATTGGCTTTCATTGCATTCCAGGAAGGTATGACTTTTGTGATTGGTGTATTTTTTATATAACATGAAAATAGAAAATATGACGTATTGAGTGAAAGTTTTGGAGCGAGCAGTTTGGGCGTAGGCTACGGTTAAATAGGCCTAGGTGGTAGAAGATGTCAGCAATGCAAGACGGGGTTAGGTTTCAATGTTATTAGCTAATGTAGGCCTGTCACTGTATCATTCACGATAAATCAGACGAACCGTGTTTCTTATGATCTGCGTAGAAGGTGTGACAGAATTTGAAGTTTGAAACCGTCGGGAAACCTCGCATAGTGTTGAAATCATGGAAGCGTTTTTCTTCCGCATTTAGGATATAAGCTTGAAATTGAATACAATAGTACTGTAGGCTAGTGTAGGGGGTGTTACTAAAACGAATGACAATTGCGTTACACATAACGAATGACAATATGTTGTACACACTAAAAAAGGCGTTGACTAAAACGAATGACAGTGATGACAGCACAGACATTTGCTTCAACCGGATATCACAGTTCATACTTCGTGGGTATCTAGATCTAGTAAAGTATACGGACACGGATAAAAACGTACCTTATAGTAAGCGAAATTGTAAGTCTGATTTTAAAAAGTAAATTTAACGTAATTTTTCCGATATTAAATGTTAGAAACTAACAATACTATAATCTTGAAACGGCTTCAGTTATCTTTCTATCTACAGAGGTAAAAAGCACAGCACGCAAGTGCATTCCCACACAAAAACTTTCCCAGTAGTTTCTATCTGTAAATTACACCAAACCCTGCAACCACGTAACATGCGATTTTGCTCAAATCATTTTTGCGCAGAAAACCAATAACCGCATTTACTCCACTCTGTTAATCATTCTATCTCTTCTCAACACTGTCCTTCGTTGTCATTCGCTGTCATTCGCAATGATAATTAACCCTGTACAAAGTCAATTGTCATTCGGTCATTCGCTGTCATTCGTTTTAGTTTGTCCCAGTGTAGGTTAGACCTAACCGTAAGACCATCACGTAGGCCTAGTTGGTGTATAGTCCTAGAGGTATCAATTCAAGATTAAATGAAAACATTGTTTGCTATAACAGAAAGGGACTACATCCAACAATGTATTTTATTGTGATAATAAATGCTATTGAAGATGTTAATAATACCTATCCAGGTTTATGACCAGGTCACCTCTGTAGCCAAGTGTAATATTAGTTAGTAGTAGGCTCAGTCATGTGAAAAAGGAATCAGTGATTCAGTGTTTCTGTAACTGTCAATCTTGAGTATAATTTGTTGATGCAAAATGTTTGACGTTTGAGTTACGCATTGTTTTCTCACATGGACCTTTATCAGACTAGATGCAGCTGTTATTTGTAGTATTCAAAATAACTGCCTACTTGTTTTTTTCTGAATCTGAATGGGTTAAGTCGGCAAAAATCCTACTAGAGGACATAAACACCAACCAAGCACTACAAAGTATGAGCATAACTTATTAGTTAACAAAACAAGAGTTATAAAGCTTGTCTATGAAACATTCTTCTAGACAAGGTCCGTGCCCGATGTCTGGTTCTCAAATTAATTCTTGCTATATTGCAAACATAGCTTTTTTTTTTGCCAAGTTAAATTTGAGTCAACTCTAACCCCTAGTAATTTCTCCACCAGACAATTCTCTAATTTCTCTTGTTGAATACTATACCACAAGTGGAAATTTAAGATATTTCTGAAAAGTCAGGTAAACATGATAACTCAGAAACCGTAAGGTGGATGAACTTTATATTTAGTATGCCGATGCACCATATTGACTTAGGGTATAAGAAACCCAGTGTTTTCTGTGAAAGTTGAAGGTCATTTGAAGTCAACAAACAGTATGTCTATGTCTGAAAACCTTGTAAGTTCTCAAACTCAAAGTATTTCTTAGATGAAATAGCTTTGTTATGTCACTAACTGGACATCACAGGAAATGAGCATCGCTGTTTAAGTGGCTGAGATGGTTCTCCACTTCCACAAATGACTGTTATCTGTCATAAGCTTTCAGAAGGGTAGTACCATAAACATGTGAGGCTAGGAATTACTTAGCCTGTTGGCTTTCTGGTATAAGATGGGGATCACTTTTGCTAACTTTTAACAAAATGGGAACCCATTATGTATGCTTGAAGTTCAAGAGATGATAGAGTCCATATTTAGGTGTTAACATTTTCTGTCACTTTTGTTGGGGGCAGTTTTATTAGTGTCTCAGTGTCTGGGTGACAAACTGTTGAAAACAGTTAATGAGATTTCTAATTTATTAATCACTCACTCATTCTTAACACACTCTTCACTTGGTGGAAAAAAAAAGTGAAATTATGTTAGGAGGGTATCTCAAGCTGCCTTCGTCAGTTGCAATCTCGAATATTTTTACTTTGGCTCGTCAAAATAATACAATTGCTGACCAAGAGGAAAACTCTACAAGAAAACCCAACAATTTGGACTCTGTATGTATCATGCATGATAAACATTACTGTCTACAGCTCAGAGAAAGCAACTGCTTATTGGAGATACTATTGTCTTAAATTATGCAAGACTTTAGCAAGCCATTTGAGAATCAAGTTTCTTTTATTTCTTTACCATGTCAGTGTCCAGTTTGCAGTGCTACTCATGCAGTGACTGCAGAGATGGCTATGACAATGTGAAGAACATTCAGGAGTGCAGTATCTTGGATACCTTTTGCTTTAAAGAAATTGAAGATGATGGAGGTATTGTATGAACATTATAGTAAGATGGGGTAAAAAAAAACCGTTTCCTTAAAGTTTAACATAAAACTCGTTAGGTAGATGCTTAGGTAGATATTTTAGCATTGTCAGTTGACAAATGGGAATACCTTCCTAAATAGCCATAATAAAAATTTCAATCACAATGAGTAAAGGAGAAATTCCAGAAAAGGGGTGGCTTTTTTTTACCCCGGCTTTTAGTCATTTTTGGGGTAAAAAAAAACCCTGCTGGGGTAAAAAAAAGTCCACATTGTTAAAACAACATACTACCAAAGAAAATGTGCAAAACCACCAGAAATATTTTCAGCACACTTTAGAAAAGCTTTATTTGGGCATTTTCAATCGAGTTCTGCATGAATTAACCTATTGCCAAACGATAAGTTCAGGGAAATACACCCCACCTTCCGAGACTAAGCAAGATTTTATCAAGACTGTTTAATACCCCCTAAAACATTATTGACCATGTTTTAAGAGTTTTATTCTATATATTAGTATCACATCCAGCTGTGGGGTTGGGACTTAGGGTAGAGATTAATTTAGGACTCTAAAAATAACAAGATAACCATATATACAGCAGACATATATTGTGTTAGGCTATAACACTAGGCTAACATAGCAATAACTTAGGTTAAGAACAGGCAACAGTTAGTTATAAAAATGTAAATTATTATATTGGTAGAAATTAGAGGAGCATAGATGTACTCCCTGTGTCAATCATATAGCAATTCTAACATTCTGTGATAAATATAAACCATTTTGGGAGGAAATTAGGACTGGTCTTTTTTTACCCCAAACGGACACTAAACCCTGGGGTAAAAAAAACCCACGTCATTCGAGAAAAATGTCAGATTGTGCGGGTAATTACATTACTGATTCATGTAGGTACACCTCTTGTTATCATAACCAAGAAACAAAAACCTCTATATCAGTTCTAATATTTTTGCGGGATAAAGTTAAAGGACAGTGTTCAGAACTTAAATATTTGCTATTTTTAGAGTATGGGAAAAATCGGCGCTAAAAGTATCAGTACGCCGATGGAAAAGAATAGTAACAATCAATATCCAAATTGACTTGGGCACCATGGTTTTCACATACACCATACAAAAATGTGTTTCTATATCTCACGACTTGTAGTGGGGGTGGGTTTTTTTTTACCCCAACTACCCTGTGGTTTTTTTTTTACCCCATCTTACTATAAGCTTTCTTGCCAAGGCATTATCTTATGGGCCCTATCCTCCCTTTATTCTTCTCGCCTCACTGTTTACTATCCTCCCCTTCATTCCTCCCCTCTCAGTGTTTACTATCCTCCCCTTCATTCCTCCCCTCTCACTGTTTACTATCCTCCCCTTCATTCCTCTCCCCTCGCTGTTTACCATCCCCCCCTCATTCCTCTCCCCTCGCTGTTTACTATCCTCCCCTTCATTCCTCCCCTCTCAGTGTTTACTATCCTCCCCTTCATTCCTCCCCTCTCACTGTTTACTATCCTCCCCTTCATTCCTCCCCTCTCACTGTTTACTATCCTCCCCTTCATTCCTCCCCTCTCAGTGTTTACTATCCTCCCCTTCATTCCTCCCCTCTCACTGTTTACTATCCTCCCCTTCATTCCTCTCCCCTCGCTGTTTACCATCCCCCCTCATTCCCCTCCCCTCACTGTTTACCATCCTCCCCTTCATTCCTCCCCTCTCAGTGTTTACTATCCTCCCCTTCATTCCTCCCCTCTCAGTGTTTACTATCCTCCCCTTCATTCCTCCCCTCTCACTGTTTACTATCCTCCCCTTCATTCCTCCCCTCTCAGTGTTTACTATCCTCCCCTTCATTCCTCCCCTCTCAGTGTTTACTATCCTCCCCTTCATTCCTCCCCTCTCACTGTTTACTATCCTCCCCTTCATTCCTCCCCTCTCAGTGTTTACTATCCTCCCCTTCATTCCTCCCCTCTCACTGTTTACTATCCTCCCCTTCATTCCTCCCCTCTCACTGTTTACTATCCTCCCCTTCATTCCTCTCCCCTCGCTGTTTACCATCCCCCCTCATTCCCCTCCCCTCACTGTTTACCATCCTCCCCTTCATTCCTCCCCTCTCACTGTTTACTATCCTCCCCTTCATTCCTCCCCTCTCAGTGTTTACTATCCTCCCCTTCATTCCTCCCCTCTCACTGTTTACTATCCTCCCCTTCATTCCTCCCCTCTCACTGTTTACTATCCTCCCCTTCATTCCTCTCCCCTCGCTGTTTACCATCCCCCCTCATTCCCCTCCCCTCACTGTTTACCATCCTCCCCTTCATTCCTCCCCTCTCAGTGTTTACTATCCTCCCCTTCATTCCTCCCCTCTCAGTGTTTACTATCCTCCCCTTCATTCCTCCCCTCTCACTGTTTACTATCCTCCCCTTCATTCCTCCCCTCTCAGTGTTTACTATCCTCCCCTTCATTCCTCCCCTCTCACTGTTTACTATCCTCCCCTTCATTCCTCCCCTCTCACTGTTTACTATCCTCCCCTTCATTCCTCCCCTCTCACTGTTTACTATCCTCCCCTTCATTCCTCCCCTCTCAGTGTTTACTATCCTCCCCTTCATTCCTCCCCTCTCAGTGTTTACTATCCTCCCCTTCATTCCTCTCCCCTCACTGTTTACTATCCTCCCCTTCATTCCTCTCCCCTCGCTGTTTACCATCCCCCCTCATTCCCCTCCCCTCACTGTTTACTATCCTCCCCTTCATTCCTCTCCTCTCACTGTTTACTATCCTCCCCTTCATTCCTCCCCTCTCAGTGTTTACTATCCTCCCCTTCATTCCTCCCCTCTCACTGTTTACTATCCTCCCCTTCATTCCTCTCCCCTCGCTGTTTACCATCCTTCCCCTCATTCCTCTCCCCTCACTGTTTACTATCCTTCCCTACATTCCTCTCCTCTCAGTGTTTACTATCCTCCCCTTCATTCCTCTCCCCTCGCTGTTTACCATCCTTCCCCTCATTCCTCTCCCCTCACTGTTTACTATCCTTCCCTACATTCCTCTCCTCTCACTCTTTTGATGTAACCTAAGTTTAGGTTCCAAGTCATTCCCATTGTTGACTCACTCGCCGTCCTTTTGTAACGTCAGTCATGAGTTTTGACATCATTCTCATCTCCCTTTTTCCCCTCAGACGTCAACCGCGGTTGTATGAATCAACTGTTTTGCACCGCTAAGGAGGCAATACCGGGTAAATGTGTCCATGAAGAAGTCAAACCATGCTACACATGCTGTCCCGAGGGAAAGTGCAACTCAGCGTCTACCAAATCTCTATCTGTGCTTTCTTCAATTTTTACTATCATTGCATGTCTTCTGTTTTCTTACAACTGAGGAGAGGAACATAAAAGAATAAAACATGGGAGGTTTCTAGTTTATAAACCTGTAGATTTAGTGGGAAAAGCTTGCAAAGTATTTTTTGGTGAATAGACATTTCATTTTCAGGGAGTTTTTGTTTGTTTTTTTCTGTTTAAGATTTACGTTATAAATCAGAAGAGATTTTAAAAAGAGCAATGAGGTTTGAGATTAAATATGTAGAGATACAAGTTATGGATTCCCTGTGGCCTTCTTAATACCATGGTTTGCTTTAAGGGTTTGTACATGAATGTGCCTTTTGATTAGAACCCTTACTTTTCTCTTCTTTATATTTTTTGTCAACTTTAACCCATTATCATATTGCTTTAAATGCTTCATATTTCACAGAATGTCTCCCAGTGGTAGTGTTACGAGTTAAAGTTGCTATTTTTTTTACATTGATTTTTATAAATAAGTAAACATTATAATCACTGAATGCAAGAGGGTATCAGCTTATTCTTTCTACAATATGCAAAATGATCATTTTTATTATTTTCTATATTTTTTTATTTGGCTACAGGATTGCTATCAAAACATTAATATTTCTATCTGTTTCTTTCATAAATCTTGATATCTCTGTCATTTAACAAAAGTACTACACATCTTTGACCAGGGTAAATGTTTGAACAGTCATTCAACGACGGTATATTTCATCAAAAGAGGTTTATTCACACTGAATTAATTCATAAAAAGAGGCTTTGTTTTTTTCTTTTCTATTGCTAAAATGTGTTTTGCAACTGGTTTATACAAATAACAGTCGGTATCAAAGAACAGCTTGTACAAGTAATTTACCCGTGATTTTGTTCTTTTTGCACAAACATCATCATTGCCAAAAATTCTGAAAACCAAAAGCATCGTTGTCATCACAGAGCTTTTACCAGACTGAAAATCCTAAATCTGTTAACAATTTGTTACCTTCCAGTTTTTTGCATATTATTCGATGGGTGGAATATTAAGACGAATTAATATCTCGGTGAAGAAAATTTGAAAAGTGATTTGAGGGTGATATAATTAGTACGGTTCACTTTAATGGTTTTGCTGTTATTATCAGGTTCGAACACGACACTAGTGACCATTCTGTTGACTTTGGTATTTACCCTTGAGGGCAATACTGATGGTGTGAATCTATAAGGCACTGAAAGAATTGTTTTATAGCTAAAATGTTGAACAAAACAGATACCGATATCATCTGTATGTGTATTCCTTCTTAACTCAGGTGACAAAATTTTTTTTTTTTAACCTCTAGGAAAATCCTGGGATAAGTTGACATCAAGGGGTTAGTGCCTATTCTGTACAGTTCAAAAGGAAGGCATTTTGAGGCTTTAAGTATTTTTGGTGTTGATATGTTAATATTAACATTATCTTTATATTGTCTATGACATAAGTTACTTTTGACATCTTTTCATGGCAGCGAGGTTACAAAAAAAACAGAGGCAGAAAATGTGAAACAAGCATGAAAATGTTGTTTAAAGCCTAATTAATTACTACTTAATTTCAAAAGTGAAGTCACTAGAATACCCCCCCCCCCCCATTTTGTCTGAGATAGAGGCAAAGCTTGAACCAAGTAAGAAAATTCAGTTGGCTTTGGTAGAGTCAGACCAGGGCTTGTAATCTGTATGTTGCTGTCCCCACTCTATTCAGTGAACTCTTTGACCCGTCAAATGTCCCAGTCATTGGTCTGTTGATGATTTGTATTAAATTACTTACGCCCAGATACTACCAAAGCAGCTGCCACTTGCTACAAGTCGTCCGTCACAAAGTGACACTAATGTCGTCACAAGTGGAACTAATGTGTCATCACTAATCCATGGTGTCTGTGCAATGGCACTGGTGGTTTCCGACTGGCCCGCTGAGCCAAGGAATGGATATAAAAGTATCGCAACAGATTCAGGGGCTGGATGGATCAGTGGCTAGAGGGCAGGGGCTTGTAATTCTGTTGTCACTGGTTAGTGTACCATTGTAACAACGAAAATTATAAACCACAGAAAAAGAATATATATATATTTGCTCTTTTCAAGTTGTTTAAACTTTCAGTCAGTAAAACTGTTGTTGATTTTTCTTAAAATAGCTACAGGTGTACTATGAATGAAGATATGTACAGCAGGGAGTCATTGATCAGGAAGGCATAAGTTTTAAGATAAGTTAGTGGTTTTCTTCCAGTTTCTTGAATTTCATTTAATTGATGCACGTATTTTTAAAGAAATATTTTTTACCAGAATTAAGTTACAATATAAAAGGAAACAAAAAGCAAGAAAACACAATAAATACAAAACCTTTAGTATGCTTCATTTACTTGTTGGTATTTCCTCATCTCTCCCCCTCCCCTGCCCCAAAACACCCTCCCTTCAGGACTATTTTAATGTCTGATTGATTTATGTTTCTTTACAGTCAAGTGCTGTTAGTTTCCTAATGGAGGGACAGGGAAGCAACTTCATTTGCCCCCCCCCCCCTTAATTATAGTGAAATGGTGGGCACTCGACGTTCAAACTTCACCCAGCCTTTGCTGCAATTGTTCCTCACTAAAGACTTTAATGGCCTAATAATGGTTCCTTGCTTTAGCAAAAGGAACCTATTTAGTCAGGTTGGCGTGTGTGTCTGTGTGTGCATCTGTGACACTTGCTTGGGTACGCTCTATCTCCATAAGGGAAAGTTGGATTGAGGCCAAACTTGGACTATAGATCCGCCATATGGAGAAGGTGTGCCCTATTGTTTTTGGTGCCCACAAAGGTCAGTTATGGTCCAAAAAACGAAAATATTAAAACTGCAATAACTCCCAATGCCAAGGTGTGACACGGTTTATATTTTGGGACAAGTTGTGAATGGTACAGGGAAATATTTTCAAACTTAACATTCATGTGATCCAAGGTCACCAAAGGTCAATGATAAAAAAACTGGTATTTTTACGATAACTTGAGAATGAATTGTCTGTTAGGGTTGGGAGTTGCTTCAATGTAATCCAATTGTCGACCCGCATCTGGGTGACCCTTGACCTCAATTTGACCTCTGGTGGCCTTTAAGTGTTTTGGGGATTTTTACAGTTTCGATACTATTTTCAGATTTCAAAGGTGCAGTACCTTCTGATCATAAATGCCAATAGGTTGACCCCGTGTGACATTCATGTGCGAAGTTATATGGGGTCAACGTTTTCGGTCGGAGTTATGATGGATGTACAGAGTTGTCGTGTTGTTTTTTGGAATCAGGATATCAAACTACATCTGAAACCAAGGTCAAAGGTCACATTAGGAAAAATGTGCATATTTTGGCAAAAAAGAAAATGTTTGGTTTTGATGCTAGATTTGGATATCAAGGTACCTTCCGATCAAAAATGTCAATGGGTTGACACCCGGGTGTGCTTTGTGTGTGAAGTTATATGAGGTCAAAGTTAATTTTCAGACATTTAATGCAAAAACTCCCAGTGCCAAGGTGTGACATAGTTGATATTTTTGGACAAGTTGCAAATGGTATAGGGGATTATTTTCAAACTTAATGGTCATGTGATCCGAGGTCACCAAATGTCAATTAATGTTAAAAAACTGGTATTTTTTTTTGGGGGGGGGGGAAATGGGAAAAGAAAAAAATGTTTGAATTTTTATAGTTTGTATTCACGTCTCACCGATCAAAAATGTGAGTAGATCAACCCTGTTGATTTTGGTACTCATCTCATGAATAATAATGAGGTCACGGGGTCAAACGTAAAAATCTTCAAATGCTAATAACTCCACAACCAAGTCAGAATGTATTTAAATTTGGTATTAATATGTTGGTTGATAGCAGGTACATGGTGATATATGTTCAAGTTGATATTAGGCATATTTCACTAAAATAGCTTGTTAACACAGTAACTGAACAACAACAAAGTTGGATTGAAATCATACTTGGTACGTAAATGCGCCATAGTAAGTAGATGAACCCTATTGATTTTGGTGCTCCGCAAACAAAAGTTCGAATTTATTCATACTTAGTATTAATGTTTTGGTAGCTAGTGGGTACATGGTAACCTATGTTCAAGTTGATATTATGCATATTTATCAGGGGCGGGGCTTAAGTTTATATTCACTAAAATAACTTGTAAACACGGTAACTGAGCAACGTAGAGTTGGATTGAGGACATACTTGGTACATATATGCGCCATAGTGAGTACAAGAGCCCTGTGATTTTGGTGCTCATCTCAAAAATATTAATGAGGTCACAGGGTCAAATGTAAACATTTTCAGAATTGAATCATACTTTGTGTGAAGGTGTTGGTAGATAGCGGGTACATGATAATGTATGTTCAATGTGATGTTATGCACATTTATTAGGGGGCAGGGGCTTGAGTTGATTTTTGCTAAAAATAACTTGTAAACATTGTTAGTTAACATATTTAGTAGGTAGGTCCACAGTCAGTGAAGGAACCTTGCTGATCAATTTAATCAACAATGACGAAAGCGTGGGATTATAATCTCAATTTGTCAAGGAACCACAATAAGCCCACTGGCTTTCTGGTTTATAGTTGGGGGAATAAGGAGGGTAGGGTTACACTGAAAAGTGTACTGTCAATTTTCTATTTTAGGCTGGGGTTGGGGGAGAAGGGAGGGAAGGGGGTACAAGTCTTTATTATCCCAGAAATGACATCCAAGAAACTCCTATTCAGTATCTCGAGTATGCATCTATGCCATATGAACCCATTTCATAAATATATATCGTTAAATTTGAACCCTTCAAACACGAGGTACTTTCGTGGTTTATTCCAGGTCACATAAACTCATGCATACGGTGTCTTATTAGAGACATAGGAAAGACGGGGGAAAATGACCCCAAATATCAACATTTAGTCTTTTACAGTCAAAATTGTGATATTTAATTTCAAAAGTTTACATTTTATCTCAAAATTTTGACCAAAAAAAACCAAAATGTTGAGATAAAATGTCAAGATTTTGACATAAAAAGTATAAATTTTGTGATTTGAGGACTTTTTTTGTCCCCATTGAGCCACCGTACCCATGCCCTTCCATGCATAGGCTAAAATAGAAAGTGCTGGTTAAAACTTGTTGAATAACGACGTCATCAAGTGACTGTCAGTTCGTGGGGAGGAGGAGCTTTTCTCCGATATATTAATATTTCAAATTCAGCTTTGTCGTTGAAAGACACGGAGCAACCGTTGACGGAAAACCCGAAGCGAAGTCACAATTTGCAGATTGAAATTGATAATTTCAGTATTTCTTTGTCGGCTTTGCTTATACTTGAGTAATATACGAAAAAAGATGACAAATGCTAAATTGATGATGAATTTCGCCTTGTTGATACTGTTGGCAACCGCTGAGTTCGTTCACACAGAGGTAGAAGTTTCACGTTTAAAGTGGAATGGTGTCGGGTTTTACATCGTAGTGGATGCGGCAACAGTCCAGGCAAGACTCGATACGTATGCGCAGGCTTCACCTGGAGGTAAAGATTCTCCGGTACTTGTTTTTTTTTGTGGTAGTGGTGGGGGCGGGGGGGGGGACAAGGGAAATTAAATTACAGCTGTATTATTGCATTGGTGTCAAGGTGTTACCCATGACAACGTCTTTACAAACATTGTCCGTAGATTAGGTTACCATAGTAACTTGAATGAATGTTAGTAAAATGTTACAATCGTGACGGTAAAATATTCCACTATTATTTCAAAAACAATATGGCTACATGTGAAAGTCAAATGGTGTCTATAAATAATTATAATAATCTGCTTTTTGACCGTAGTGCATATTGCCTTCTCTTTATCAGCACCACGACTGTACGTTCCTGCGACTCCAGTCTTTCCACACCTAGATGATGGACAACATGTTATTTACATTGATTTTGGTGACGCAAAGACGGTTGATCTGTCGGAAGAATTTGCTATTTCGCCAACAGTTCCATCTTTTTATGTTGTCATTCCTTTCTTATCCAACACCGTCTGCGGACCGCCCCATTACGACTTATCACTGGCGCAGCTGTACCAACAGAATGATAATGATCAGGCCCTACCCATAGCAAACATATTGTACCCTTTTCGAAATGTCGAGGAATTGACCATCAGTGAATCGTCCGTACTCTTACGAGATCAAGGAGAGGAAATAAAGATAGAGTTCTCAGTAACGATGCCTTGTATTGAACCAACGTCAATCGTCCGTGAAGAAATTGATGACCTCGTCCTGGGCAATTGGTTTTTTGGATCCCATAGCCCGGGTCTCGACTTTTGCGCCTCAACCACGTGTACTTCAATACCCGATGCAGTTCCTTTCTGTGCACTTATGGATCGATTTCGTCCAGACATAGAAAGTGCTCTCCCGAATGTGTGTACGAAGTACGCATCAGCCGACGAACATGCCTGCGCAGTATCATTTCTTGAAGTAACCAATATCACAGAAGGATTTCGTGATTTTATGCTACTTGGTGATGGTCCAATAACTGTTTTCGGTGCGGAGAAGTTTGTTGGTAATTACACCACGTCTCTGTGGTACCCGTGTATGTAATCTATGATGTGTTATCATATGTATACCGGAACACACGCGCACTCAAGCACATTGAATATATTATTAATATCTATATAAACAACTGCTCTCATTAGGGCATGGTTGGAGCACCATTTTCAAAGCCTATTTGTGTTACAAAGTAAACATTGTAAACAATAAATAAAAGCATATCGACAATTGAGACGTAAGAATTGTCTTTACTATTTGTGGAAGTTGTGCAACGTAGTTTAATACCTCTAGGACAGAGCAATGACGATTTTGTGTGTCCTTTAAAATGCATAGCTGGTGGTTTTCGACATCCTCTAATCCGTTCAAATTAATGTTACATTGATTCGTTACACTTGTACCTTTCCATTGATGTATGGCACATTGTATTACTTTCTTATGGGACTCGGTAAAATTTGATCAAACCTAACACTTTTGGAAAAAGGAATTTTAAGATAACAAGATGAGTTACTTTATTATAGCAACTCGACATCATTGCATCATTGCTTCGAAACCCCGAGATTACGCGTTAATATAGTAGGTCCAAATATATGCACGCAGTCATATTATAAGAACATGGAGAAAAAAGTTTTTCGACAACCGGTCATAATTAACGTCACATTCCAGTCTGTGGGTGGTATAAGCAGTATCTTTCATGACAGGCCGACCGTTGTTTTCATGTCACTTAGCCATATCTAGGTCCATTCAGATTCATGCGGACGGGTTGTAGACATTGGGGATGAGAGAAGACGTGATCTAGTCAACCAGCGAAGAGCTTAAACTATTTTATTTTACCGGTAGTAAGACTACTAGGCTATACTTGATCGATACTTTTCCCACAGTCCGATTACTTCCATAAGTCGCGTCTGCTGTAAATGGAGTAAGTCGTCGTGTTTGGTAGGCTGAAAGTATGCATTAAAATATTTGGCATACATGCTAAATCGTTTGAAATGATCCATGCCACTTCGTACTCGACTACCGTCCCCCTGCCCCTCCTCGTAGCCCCCTCCCGTTCATCTGTCGACACAAACACGTATAGTCTACGCATGAGGCACTCTAAAGGTAAGATCTCCCTAATTTTTATGTATGCCTAAACTCAGTAGCCACGATTGCCTTGTTATTCTAATGTGCATACTCAATTATTTATCATCATCCGTGATTTACTACGTAGGTGCAGGGTAAACAAGGATCATTTTACAAATTAGTTGTACACTGCCACACAATGCCCTGGGTGACTTAGTTCTCTTTAGCATAACCAACGACACAACACTATACGCACGGAGCTAAGTTAGTGATGCACACTAACACGAACGGACGATATGTATTGCAGGATTTAGTATGAGCCAAAAAGGATTAGTTTTGCCTCTAGCTATGCATTTTAGTCCAATATAGTATAGGAAGGTGATGGCGCTCTATAGCCGAAGCATAGCCGTGTATATCTATCTACGGCTCTGAGCCAAACTAGATTGTTTTCCAATGATGCTGCACAAATAAACTGTACTAATTTATTAGCAATATTGTTAAAAATAAAAAAATAAATCATTGAAAAACAATCTAAAAATGCATTCATAGTTGTAAGCCGATAAGGAGTATAACTTGACCGCCCTTTCATATATTTTATTCCATGTATTAATTGGTCATAACAGTATACATCCATCGTAAACATCCGCCTCGCCGCGTTTTCAGATACCGCGACGAAATAGTCAACCATTTATGAACAACAAAAATAATTGAAACAAAAAGACAAACAGAGGTACCATTACAACTTAATCTCTTCCCTAAAAGTACAATCCCCTTGAAAAAAAATACAATGTTGAATATTTGTGACAAAATGCACCCGGCTTTTGGTAACAAGAATTTAACAGAAACAATCTAAAATTAAACGTAGTGCCTTGTTAGATGAAAGTTAAATAATTGAGGACGGTACACCAAGTTTACAGTTTTACAATCTGCTCACTTCAATGGATTCCTTAATTGCACCCTAAATGGATACAAATAATGGATTCCCATTCTGTTTCCTAAATTGAAAACATTTTACGCTAATATGTACCGTCGTAGACCCTTCCCGGTTTTCATGCTTGTTGTACCTTTCTGACAGCAACCAGACCTGACTAGAAGAGGTGGGGTAGCGGTGAGGGAAGGTGTGGTCAGTGTAATACAACATGGTGCTTGGGGATAAACTATGCGGCTTGGGAAATATGAGAAAAAGAACAAGGTATTCTTAGTATAAACATTTCAAATGGTGGAGTTATTATACTTTTTTAATGTCACAAACGAATGGACATACTAGTGCATCCAGATCTGAAGTAATTTTGCCAGCGTCTATTTTGGAACATGTGCAGGTACTGAAAGACGAGTAAGAAGGAGTAACTTCTCTCGTATCTATTTAAGTTTAATTTATTTAATCCAGTTTCGTGACTTCAGCATATGTATGTATGATTATATTAAAGCCCTTAAAACACTAAGTACTCTCGAGATTTATCCCAGGTCAGAGAAACCGATGTACAGTGGCTTATTGGAGACATAGGAAAGGAAAAATAAGTGTCCCAAAATATAAACATTTTTGTCTTTTAAAGTCAAAATTTTATCTCAAATTTCTGACTTTTTATTTCAAAATGTTGAGATTTGAGGACACTATTTTTTTTGTTTCCTATGTCCCTTTTGAGCCACCGTACCCATTGCGCTTCAATGCACAGGCTAAAATACAAAGTGCTGGTACAAACTCGTCGAATAACATCATCAAGTGACTGTCAGTTTGTGCGGAGGTGTAGCTTTTCTCCGATATATTTATATTATATTTCAAATTCAACTTTGTCGTTGAAAGACACGGAGCAACCGTTGACGGAAAAGCCGAAGCGAAGTCACAATTTGCAGAACTTGATATTTTCAGTATTTCTTTGTCGGTTGTGCTTATACTTGAGTAATATACGAAAGAAGATGACAAATGCTAAATTGATGATGAATTTCGCCTTGTTGATACTGTTGGCAACCGCTGAGTTCGTTTCAACAGAGGTAGAAGTTGCACGTTTGAGGTGGAATGGTGTCGGGTTTTATATCGTAGTGGATGCGGCAACAGTCCAGGCAAGACTCGATACGTATGCGCAGGCTTCACCTGGAGGTAAATATTCTCCGGTACTTGTTTTTATTTTTGGTGGTAGTAGTGGGAGGGTCAATGGAAATTTAATTACAGGCTGTAGTTTTACACATGACAACGTCTTTACAAACACTGTCCGTAGATTAGGTTACCATGATAGTAACGTGAATGAATGTTAGTAAAATGTTACAATCGTGACGGTAAAATATTCCACTATTATTTCAAAAACAATATGACTATATGTGAAAGTCAAATGGTGTCTATAAATAATAATAATAATCTTCTTCTGGTTTTTTATACCGTGATGAATATTGCCTTCTCTTCTTCAGCACCACAACTGTACGTTCCTGCGACTCCAGTCTTTCCACACCTAGATGATGGACAACATGTTATTTACATTGATTTTGGTGACGCAAAGACGGTTGATCTGTTGGAAGAATTTGCTATTTCGCCAACAGTTCCATCTTTTTATGTTGTCATTCCTTTCTTATCCAACACCGTCTGCGGACCGCCCCATTACGACTTATCACTGGCGCAGCTGTACCAACAGAATGATAATGATCAGGCCCTACCCATAGCAAACATATTGTACCCTTTTCGAAATGTCGAGGAATTGACCATCAGTGAATCGTCCGTACTCTTAAGAGATCAAGGAGAGGAAATAAAGATAGAGTTCACAGTAACGATGCCTTGTATTGAACCAACGTCAATCGTCCGTGAAGAAATTGATGACGTCGTCCTGGTCGATTTTGGTATTGGATCCCATAGCCCGGGTCTCGACTTTTGCGCCTCAACCACGTGCACTTCAATACCCGAGGCAGTTCCTTTCTGTGCACTTATGGATCGATTTCGTCCAGACATAGAAAGTGCTCTCCCGAATGTGTGTATGAAGTACGCATCAGCCGACGAACATGCCTGCGCAGTGTCGTTTCTTGAAGTAACCAATATCACTGAAGGATTTCGTGATTTTATGCTACTTGGTGATGGACCAATAACTGTATTCGGTGCGGAGAAGTTTGGTGGTAATTACACCACGTCTCTGTGGTACCCGTGTATGTAATCTATGATTTGCTATCATATGTATACCGGCACACACGCGCGCACACAAACATATTTAATATATTATTATGTATCTATAAACACTTACTCTCATGAGGGCATGGTTGGAGCACAATTTTCAAAGCCTATTTGTGTTACAAAGTAAACATTGTAATCAATAAATAAAAGCATAACGACAATTGAGACGCAAGATTTGTCTTTACTATTTGTGAAAGTTGTGCGACGCAGTTTAATACCTCTAGGACAGAGCAATGACCATTTTAGGATTTTGTGTGTCCTTTAAAATGCATAGCTGGTGGTTTTCGACATCCTCTAATCCGTTCAAATTTATGTTACATTGAATCTTTACACTTGTACCTTTCCATTGATGTAAGGCACATTGTATTATTTTCTTATGGGACTCGGTAAAACTTGATCAAACCTAGTACTTTTGGACAAGGAATTTGCTCCTTTCTCAAAACTTCGTAAGCGCTCTGGTGACTGCAGGTCACCCGTGACGTCAATGTGCGGAGTAGGTTGAGAAACACTGGAAACTGAAGTTAGTGCAGAGATTAGTGGTTAACAAAGTTACTACCGGGATTCTTCCAAGCTAACGGAAGTACAGTTATGGTACATTTCGTAGGTATTTGACTGTTTCCCTCTCCTTTTTATCCATTTAATTATTGTTTATTTCGTAAAATAACCAGATGAGTAATTTTATAGCAAATCGTCAACATTGCATCATTGCTTCGAAACCTCGAGATTACGCGTTAATATAGTTGGCCCAGATATATGCACGCAGTCATATTATAAGAACATGGACAAAAAGTTTTTCGAAAACCGGTCATAATTAGCGTCACACTCCAGTCTGTGGGTGGTATAAGCAGTATCTTTATGCCAGGCTGACCGTTGTTTTCATGTCACTTAGCCATATTATGTCCATTCAGATTCATGCGGACGGGTTGTACTCGACATTGGGGATGAGAGAAGACGTGATCTAGTCAACCGGCGAAGAGCTTAAACTTTTTTTATTTACCTGTATGACGAATACTAGGCTATACTTGATCGATAATTTTCGCACAGTCCGATTACTTCCATAAGTCGCGTCTGCTGTAAATGGAGTAGGTCGTCGTTTTTGGTAGACTGAAAGTATGCATTAAAATATTTGGCATGCATGCTATATCGTTTGAAATGATCCATGCACTTAGTGCTCGACTACCGCCCCTCTACACCTCCTCGTAGCCCTCTCCCGTTCATCTGTTGTCACAAACACGTATAGTCTACGCATGAGGCACTCTTAAGGCAGCGGCGTAACGCCTATGGGCTCGCACGGGGCAAACCCAGGGGCCCCCGACCAAAGGGGCCCCCGCTGCACTGATGTACAGAACTTAGAAGAGGGGTACCTTTTTTTTTTTAAACGGCACGTTTTCGTTGGAAAAGAAACTATAAACGAGACAATGGACATATTTTTCTGTGCGTGAATACGTTCGTCATAAATCATATGCCCCTGCAACTGCAAATCTCGTATCCTTCTTTCCGCACGACTGACTCAAGAGCTCGAGGTACACACTGGAACTTGATAGGCTACGCTGGTACATATTATAGCGAAGCAGCGCCTCTAATTTCAATGAATTTGCTCGCGGTCAGGGTTGCCACATGACATTGGCCGATAACTGGCCAAATGACACAAATTTGGCATATTTTGAACCCCTTTGGCTGATGCTTTCCTCAGCTATCGGCCAAATCGCCGATGCCTCAGTAAATTCAAGCTCTAGCCTTTCCAAGTTATTGGGAACTTGGATACCATTTGTCCACAGGAGTTACGCCACGGGTGGAAATATACATGTTTATGTTAATTGGACATTGGTCATTTGGTCTTATTGTCCTTTCAATCTCTTAATGTATTCTAGCTTTGCAACACATTTTTTTTTCATGTTCCCAGTATGACAGACAAGGCGGATCAAAAATGTGTCTATGAACGCAGATTTCCCCAAAAATCTCAGTCGATAAAATCACCACGAAATGTTCCATATACGACTTAGATTGCACCAGAGAGCTTGTAGAACCCCAGAGCTTCCCTGGACCCACGCCTTTGGGACTTCGCGCTCCGCGCTCGTGATGTGCGCTCCGCGCACATCGGTTGATTCTCCGCAGCAGCCAGGGGGGCCCTTCCTTCCCTGGACCCAGGGGCCCCTAGACTCATCGTTACGCCGCTGTCTTAAGGTAAAATCTCCCTAATTTTGATAAATGCCTAAACTCAGTAGCCACCATTGCCTTGATTTTCTAATGTGCATACTCAATTATTTATCTTCAGCCGTAATTTACCACGTATGTGCAGGGTAAAACAGGATCATTTTACAAAAGAGTTGTACACTGCCACACAATGCCCTGAGTGACTTAGTTCTCTTTAGCAGAACCAACGACACAACACTATACGTACAAAGCTAAGTTAGTGATACACACTAACACGAACGGACGATATGATGTATTGCAGGCATGTATATATTGTACTCAGACGGTAAAAGATTTCCCTTTTATTAACTTTTGAAACTCGTATATGGAATATGAAATCTATCGAAACTTTTTTTTTACGTGGTGTTCCCTTCGCTTGTTTTTCTGCTCTCGTGAAGTTGTGACTTTCTGAAAGCCGTACTTTATGACAGTGAGACAGAGACATACCCAAAGCTTTATGTTTCGTAGATTCGATTAATGTTGCATCCACTGGCTGGAAAGTAACTGTAAACACGATTAATTGCGACAACAAATGAAGAAATACCCGAGATGTCGACATATTTCACAAGGTATGCATTTCAATTGCGGGAAGACCTCGATATCGTACGGCAAAGTATGCCTAGTGGCCTATAACACCAGCGAATCCTACAAAATATGAAAGTTGAGGCAGTTGTTTAACCATAATACACTGTTAATTGAAGAATGGCTACCCAAAATAAGTAAATCATTGTGTGAACAATTCTAACAACCATTTCTTTCTGTCGTAGCTGCATATTTATTGGAAGAATGGAGTTCATAAAAAGGTCACTTTCTTACGAGAAGTTCGTGGAAAGTCCATTATTATTGTTTCGCGTTCGCAGTACACTCCGCACGATGACGTCACACGGGGACCTGAACGTTCATGAGCTTTTACTCATCACGTTTCTGGTCAGTTAGAATCTGGTAACTTTGACATAAAGTTTCTCTAAATTACTGTCTCTTGAAATCGACTACGCCAGAACTACGGTATTGTTTGTGTACTAAAATACTTTAGTAACAACTTCTTGATAAAACTATACACAAACCTTGGATTAAACGATTTGGTAAAACCTTAGTTAAAAGCACTTGAAAAATCTAAAAATAAAACTTTAGTGACTGTTGTGTCACTCTGATTAAAACCAGAAGCAACACAATGTACGCGCTTAAATATAGCATCTGTGCAGGACACGCCTTTTTTGTTGGCAAACTGATTTTTATCACCGTGTGATACGATGGCCTGCGTCAAGTATGGAAATAATAATTTTGCAAACGGTTAAAACCAATACTGGACATGTCAATTGGTCTAAAATCGTTTACAGATGTTGGAATGGAGATTTTAGGCACAGGTGATGTTTTAGCATGCTTCCATAGGGACGGAATTTAATTCTCATTTAAACTTACATTATATAAATTAGTAAATACGCCAGCTAATTCTTCAGAGCAATACTTGTACACCCACCAGGGAGTTTGATCAAAACCAGACGCAATTCCTATCTTAACAAGTCCAAATTGTCTTTTTACATCTTTCTCTTGTATTACTGGTGGTCAGTAGTTGATAGGTCTGGTAGTATAAGTGAAATATCTTTGCTCGAAGCATCATTAAAACGTCCGGTGTTGACTTAAAGTTTGGCCAAACTCATCATTTACCAAGTTTCTATGCTGGTCATCTGGTTTCCGTATTGATTTGGGTAGATCCCAGAGAGACTGTTTGTCTGTTGTTACCTATTGGAAGTATTCATTCCTCCTCTTGAACACATATTTATTGATTTGTCTCAGTAGCCTGTTCCGTAGAGCAGTGTCACCATCATCAATTGCTTCCCAACTGCTTGATCTTATCATCGGCTGGCAATCTCTTCATAACTTCTGAGTGTGACATTGTCCTGTAAGGGATGCAGATATCAGTGGTAAAATTGATGTAAGATGATACTACTTGTGTCAATTCATCTAGTGTGTCACACGTATCTGTAAAAACACTCCAGTCTGTTGAATCCAACATGACTCGTAAATTGTCAACATTACTCTTCCTGGTGTCTCTTTCCTTTGGTCTTGGTATCTTTTGAACTTCTCGATAACGTTCTTTGTATCGTGGCATAATTAGAACACTGAAATGATCTGATGTAGATATAGGATGCATTTTCTTGGCAGTGAAGTAACTCCAACCTTTAACATGCAATCCAAAATGGTGTAAGATCTTGGGAAGGTGACGAAATTTACGAGGTTGTTGTAGACCATTGTTTCGAGGAATGGTAATCGGTCCCTGTTGAGATCCCCAACAATAAAGTTATATGAACGCGGATTCTCCTTTAACATTGATGTTATAGCATTTTTTTGTCAACCCGGCATTCGAAACCGTGAAGTTTGCTGAAGGGCGAGTGTACATATTTAAGATAGTAATGTTTGATATGTTACTGGGCAGAAACCTAGGACGAGCTCTCACAGCAAGTAACTCAATGTCACTCAAGTAACTCAATAACAAGGCAATCGTGGCTACTGAGTTTAGACAGAGGCCTGTATCAAACTTAGGGAGATTTTACCTTTAGAGGGACTCATGCGTAGACTATACGTGTTTGTGTCGACATATGAACGGGAGCGGGCTACGAGGAGAGGCAGGGGGACGGTGGTCGAGCACAAAGTGGCATGGATCATTTCAAACGATATAGCATGCATGCCAAATATTTTAATGCATACTTTCAGCGTACCAAAAACGACGACCTACCCCATTTACAGCAGACGCGACTTTTGGAAGTAATCGGACTCTGCGAAAAGTATCGATTGAGTATAGCCTAGTATTCTTACTACCGGTTAATACTAAAGTTTAAGCTCTTCGCTGGTTGACTAGATCACGTCTCCTCTCATCCCCAATGTCTACAACCCGTCCGCATGAATCTGAATGGACCTAGATATGGCTAAGTGACATGAAAACAACGGTCAGCCTGGCATGAAAGGAACTGCTTATACCACCCACAGACTAATTGTGACGGTAATTATTACCATTGCCGAAAAACGTTTTTGTCCATGTTCTTATAATATGACTGCGTGCATATATCTGGGCCAACTATATTAACGCGTAATCTCGGGCTTTTGAAGCAATGATGCAATGTTGTCGATTTGCTATAAAATAACTCATCTGGTTATTTTACGAAATAAACAATAATTAAATGGATAAAATGGAGGAAAAAAACAGTCAAATACCTAGTAAATGTACCATACCTGTACTTCCGTTAGCTTGGCAAAAGCCCGATAGTAACTTTGTTAACCACTAATCTCTGCACTAACTTCAGTTTCAGTTTTCCTCAACCTATTCCGCACATTGACGTCACGGGGTGACCTGCAGTCACCAGAGCGCTTACGAAGTTTTGCGAAAAGAGCAAATTCCTTGTCCAAAAGTGCTAGGTTTTATCAAGTTTTACCGAGTCCCATAAGAAAATAATACAATGTGCCATACATCAATGGAAAGGTACAAGTGTTAAAATTCAATGTAACATAAATTTGAACGGATTAGAGGATGTCGAAAGCCACCAGCTATGCATTTTAAAGGACACACAAAATCCCCAAATGGTCATAGCTCTGGCCAATAGGTATTAAAATACGTTACACAACTTCCACAAATAGTAAAGACAAAATCTTGCGTCTCAATTGTCGTTATGCTTTCATTTATTGATTACAATACTTACTTTGTAACACAAAAAGGCTTTGAAAATGGTGCTCCAACCATGCCCTAATGAGAGCAGGTGTTTATATAGATACATATTAATATATTCAATGTGTTTGAGTGCGCGTGTGTGTGCCGGTATACATAATGATAACACATCATATATTACATACACGGGTACCACAGAGACGTGGTGTAATTACCAACAAACTTCTCCGCACCGAAAACAGTTATTGGCCCATCACCAAGTAGCATAAAATCACGAAATCCTTCAGTGATATTGGTTACTTCAAGGAATGACACTACGCAGGCGTGTTCGTCGGCTGATGCGTACTTCGTACACACATTCGGGAGAGCACTTTCTACGTCTGGACGAAATTGATCCATTAGTGCACAGAAAGGAACTGCCTCAGGTGTTGAAGTGCACGTGGTTGAGGCGCAAAAGTCGAGACCCGGGCTATGGGATCCAAAAAACCAATTGCCCAGGACGAGGTCATCAAATTCTTCACGGACGATTGACGTTGGTTCAAAACAAGGCATCGTTACTGAGAACTCTATCTTTATTTCCTCTCCATGATCTCTTAAGAGTACGGACGATTCACTGATGGTCAATTCCTCGACATTTCGAAAAGGGTACAATATGTTTGCTATGGGTAGGGCCTGATCATTATCATTCTGTTGGTACAGCTGCGCCAGTGATAAGTCGTAATGGGGCGGTCCGCAGACGGTGTCGGATAATAAAGGAATGATAACATAAAACGATGGTACTGTTGGCGAAATAGCAAATTCTTTTGACAGATCAACCGTCTTTACGTCGCCAAAATCAATGTAAATAACATGTTGTCCATCATCTAGGTGTGGAAAGACCGGAGTCGCAGGAACGTACTGTTGTGGTGCTGAAGAAGAGAGGGCAATATTCATCACGATATAAAAAAACAGAAGAAGATTATTATTATTATTTATAGACACCATTTGACTTTCACATATAGTCATCTTGTTTTTGAAATAATAGTGGAATATTTTACCGTCACGATTGTAACATTTTACTATAACATTCATTCACGTTACTATGGTAACCTAATCTACGGACAATGTTTGTAAAGACGTTGTCATGTGTAAAACTACAGCCTGTAATTAAATTTCCATTGACCCCTCCCCCCCCCACTACTACCACCAAAAAAAAAAAACAAGTACCGGAAAATATTTACCTCCAGGTGAAGCCTGCGCATACGTATCGAGTCTTGCCTGGACTGTTGCCGCATCCACTACGATAAAAAACCGACACCATTCCACTTTGAAAGTGCAACTTCTTCCTCTGTTGAAACGAACTCAGCGGTTGCCAACAGTATCAACAATGCGAAATTCATCATAAATTTAGCATTCGTCATCTTCTTATATTACTTCTTCGTATATTACTCAAGTATAAGCACAGCCGACAAGGAAATACTGAAAGTATCAATTTCTGCAAATTGTGACTTCGCTCCGGCTTTTCCGTCAACGATTGCTCCGTGTCTTTCAACGACAAAGCTGAATTTGAAATATATATATATATACATATTTTTTTTATTTCAAAATGTTTTTTTTTTTATTTTTATTTTTATTCAAATTATTTTTATTTCAATATATATATATATATAAATATATATATATATATATATATATATATATATATATATATATATATATATATATATATATATAAATATATATATATATATAAATATATATATATATATATATATATATATATCGGAGAAAAGCTACTCATCCCCACAAACTGACAGTCACTTGATGTTTTACGACGAGTTTGTACCAGCACTTTGTATTTTAGCCTATGCATTGAAGCGATATGAGTACGGTGGCTCAATAGGGACATAGGAAACCAAAACAAATGGAGCCCTCAAATGTCAACATTTTGAAATAAAAATTCAAGTTGATATTTAGGGACACGTTTGTTCCTTTCCTATGTACCCAATAAGCCACCGTACATCGGTTTTTGTGACCTGGGATAAATCTCGAAAGTACAAAAAATATTCAAGTGCTTAAAATAATCATAAATACATATGCTGAAGTCACAAAACTGGATTAAAATAAACAAAACTTAAATAGATAGGAGAAAAGATACTCGTTTTTACTCGTCTTTCAGTACCTGCACATGTTCCAAAATAGACGCTGGCAAAATTACTTCAGATCTGGATGCACTAGTATGTCCATTCGTTTGTGATATTAAAAAAGTATAATACCTCTACCATTTGAAATGTTGATACTAAGAATACATTGTTCTTTATCCCATATTTCCCAAGCCGCATAGTTTATCCCAAGCACCATGTTGTATTACACTGACTCCACCTTCCCCCACCCCTCCCCCACCTCTTCTAGTCAGGTCTGGTTGCTTTCAGGAAAGTTCAACAAGCATGAAAACTGGGAACGGTCTACGACGGTGTTAGCGTTAAATGTTTTCAATTTAGGATACAGAATGGGAATCCATTATTTGCATCCATTTAGGGTGCAATTAAGGAAACCATTGAAGTGAGCAGATTGTAAAACTATACACTTGGCGTACCCTCACTTACTTAACTTTCATCTAACAAGGCTCTTCGTTTAAGTTTAGATTGTTTCTGTTAAATTTTTCTTTCCAAAAGCCAGGTACATTTTGTCAATTTCGTCACAAATATTCAACATTGTACTTTTATTTAAAGGGGATTATACTTTTTGGGAACATATTAAGTTGTAATGGTCCCTCTGTTTGTCTATTTGTTTTATTTAATTTTTTGTTTTTAAATGGTTGACTATTTCGTCGCAGTATATGAAAACGCGGCGAGACGGATGTTTGAGATGGATGTATATACTTTTATGACCAATTAATACATGGAATAAAATCTATGAAAGGGCGGTCAAGTTATACTCCTTATCGGCAAATAACTATGAATGCATTTGTAGATTGCTTTTCAATGATTTTATTTTATTTTTTACGACATTACTAATAAATTAGTACAGTTTATTTATGCAGCATCATTGGAAAACAACCTAGTTTGGCTCAGAGCCGTAGATAGATATACACGGCTCTGCTTCGGCTATAGAGCGCCATCACCTTGCTCTACTATATTGGATAGGTGAGATTACCTTATGCATTAAAATGCATCGCGAGGGGCAAAACAAATCTTTTTTGGCTCATACCACGGAGTTGTTATGGCATACAAACTCCCTGATAAAACCAGGGAGTTGTTATGGAACAACTCCCTGGTTTTATCGATGAGCCATGGCTTATCCATTGGTTGGCTAATTTTTTACAATGATGATCCCGACAAGTCAAGCTACAGAAAGGTTATTCAGAGGAATCAAAGATTACAGTGAGAGTCCCCCAGGGAGGTCCTCTATCTGCGTTACTTTCTACAATACACACAGATGATATACGTTCTTCTCTGGGGTGTAATGTAATTTAGTACGCTGATGATACGTACAGCTATAACCCGTAACATTTTAAAGCGGACACACCTTGAAAATCAAAATGACTATAAATCATGTATTGATAATATGGTCAATTTGTGTGAGCAGAAAAACCTCTTACTTAATCCTCAGAAATCTAAAGAAATAATTTTTGAAAACATTAAACATCAAGGTTTCATTCAGACCAGGGATCAGTAAACTTATGTTCAAGGCTCCGTTGCTGAGCGGGTATCTCATACTATGTACTTAGGAGATGATATTGACGCCAAGTTAACCTTTACTAAACAAATGTCTAAATGATGTCTAAGGTGTATTATATTGTATCAACGTTGGCATACATTACTCCTTATTTTCATTCTAATGTAAGAGATAAGGTTTTCAACTCATCAATTCTGCCAATGATTGTGTATGCAGTTCCTGTCTGGTATTACCTTCTACTTGAAAAGGACAAGAAAAGAATCAGAAGTTTTTTGAAATACTGCTCAAATATATTTAATATCGACTGTGAATGCCTGGTTGGTAGAGTAAACACTGCTGCTAAAATGAATTCATAAGACTAGCTAAGAATATACATAGTTCTAAGATCACCCACTTCACTCCGAGTTGATCTCTCTGTGCAATAGAACCAACAAGTACAATCTACGTAATCCTACTATCTTGCTAACTTTTAGAATTATGCTTTTTAAGAACTCATTTATCATACAGAGCAGCCATTTATATTCAAGATGGGTTCTTAGAATATTTGTTATAATCCTTTTAATCTTTCAAACATCTAATCTTCCATCTTATTTCTTATTTGTTCATGCTTTCATGATTGTACATTTTTACATCTATATTATGTATCATTATTATGTGTCCTATTTATAAATTTTGTAATTTATACTGGAATAAAGAAATTGAAAATTGAATTGAAATTGAAAAAAAAGATCATGTTACAAAAGAGTTGTACACTGCCACACCGTGGCCCTGGGTGACTTAGTTCTCTTTAGCAGAACCGACGACACAACACTATACGCACGGAGCTAACTTAGTGATGCACACTAACACCGGAAGCAGGACACTTCGCCCAACAACCATTTCGCCCAACTGCCATTTCGCCCAACCTTACCATTTCGCCCAACCAGCCTGGTCATTTCGCCCAACCAGCCTGGTCATTTCGCCCAACCAGCCTGGTCATTTCGCCCAACCAGCCTGGTCATTTCGCCCAACCAGCCTGGTCATTTCGCCCAACCAGCCTGGTCATTTCGCCCAACCTTGATTAAATATGATACTTGAAAAGATAACGTTCGGGAATTGTTAAAGTTACAGGATACGAACCGAATATTAAGGAAACTTGAGGACCGATCAGTGTGTTGGGGGTTAGGTTTGATAGTAAACGTTCGAATATTAAGGAATATTAAGGAAACTTGAAGTCCTTTTCTTTGTATAACTTTAGTAAGGAAACGTTACAGAATACGAACCGAATATTAAGGAATCTTGAGGATGGATCAGTGTTTTAGGGGTTAGGTTTGATAGTAAACGGTCGGGAATTGTTAACGTTACGGGATACGAACCGAGTATTAAGGAAACTTGAAGTCGTGGTTAAATTGATTAGGCCTACATATGTGATTACATATGTGGTTACATTGATAAATATTACGGACGGGTTTTATATATATATTGTTTTTCACTTAACGTTCCGGAATTGTTAGTCAGTAGGATGGACCAGTATTTTAGGGGTTAGGTTTGATAGGTTTTTATGAAGACCGATTCCCCTTTGTTTGTATAATAATATAACTTCCATTGTATGCGTAAACGCCTAAAGTAGTGTAATCCTCCCATTATACCCGAAATAACTGCTCAGACTCCGATCGATACCGAGCGGACCTCACTTTATTTACCTATTACGAAGTAACCTTACCCAAAATAAATCAAATTGAACTGGTGGAATAGAAAAAGTAATATTATTCTGACTGAATATTAGTAAAAATAAGGTTGGGCGAAATGACCAACACGGTTGGGCGAACTGACCATGCTGGTTGGGCGAAATGACCAACACGGTTGGGCGAACTGACCATGCTGGTTGGGCGAAATGACCAACGCGGTTGGGCGAAATGACCAGGCTGGTTGGGCGAAATGGCAGTTGGGCGAAATGGTTGTTGGGCGAAGTGACTCGCAAGCCTAACACCTACGGACGATATGTATTGTTGGCATGTATATATTGTACTGAGACGGTAAAAGTTTTCCCTTTGTTTAACATTTGAAACTCGTATATGGAATATGAAATCTATCAGGCGCTCCTTTTTACCGTGCTGTTCCCTTCGCTTGTGTATCTGCTCTCGTGGAGTTGTGACTTGCTGAAAGCCTTACTTTATGGCAGTGAGACTGAGACATACCCAAAGCTTTGTATTTCGTAGATTCGATTAATGTTGCATCCACTGGCTGGAAAATAACTGTAAACACGATTAATTGCAACAACAAATGAAGAAATACCCGAGATGTCGACATATTTCACAAGGTATATGTATTTCAATTGCGGGAAGACCTCGACTGATATCGTACGGCACAGTATGTATAGTGGCCTATAACAGCAGCTAATCTTACGAAATATGACCAGACGTTGAGGCAGTTGCTTAACCATAGATTACAGTTTATTGAAGAATGGCTACCCAAAATAAGAAAATCATTGTGTGAACAATTCTAATAACCATTTCCTTCTATCGTAGCTACATGTTTATTTGAAGAAAGGAGTGAATCAAAGGGTCACTTTCTTACGAGAAGTACGTGGAAAGTCCATTATTATTGTTTCACGTTCACAGTACACTCCGCACGATTACGTCACACGTTGACCAGGACGTTCATGAGCTTTTACTCATTACCTTTCTGGTCAGTTAGAATCTGGTAACTTTGACACCAAGTTTCTCTAAATTACTGTCTCTTTCGCCTACGCGAGACCCACAGTATTGTTTGTGTACTAAAATACTTTAGTATGAGCCAAAAAAAGATTTGTTTTGCCTCTAGCTATGCATTTTAATGCATAAGGTAATCTCACCTATCCAATATGAGAAGGTGGTGGCGCTCTATAGCCGACCCAGAGCCGTGTATATCTATCTACGGCTCTGAGCCAAACGAGATTGTTTTCCAATGATGCTGCACAAATAAACTGTACTAATTTATTAGTAATGTCGTAAAAAAATAAAAGAAAATCATTAAAAAGCAATCTACAAATGCATTCATAGTTGTAAGCCGATAAGGAGTATAACTTGACCGCCCTTTCATAGATTTTATTCCATGTATTAATTGGTCATAAAAGTATACATCCATCGTAAACATCCGTCTCGCCGCGTTTTCAGATACCACGACGAAATAGTCAACCATTTGTGAACAAAAAATAATTGAAACAAAAAGACAAACAGAGGGACCATCACAACTTAATATCTTCCCTAAAAGTACAATCCCTTTGAAAAAAAATTACAACGTTGAATATTTGTGACATAATTGACAAAATGCACCTGGCTTTTGCTAAGAAAAATTTAACAGAAACAATTTAAAACAAAACGAAGAGCCTTGTTAGATGAAAGTTATAAGTTATTTAGGGTACGCAAAGTGTACAGTTTAACAATCTGCCCACTTCAATGGTTTCCTTAATTGCACCCTAAATGGATGCAAATAATGTACCCCCATTCTGTTTCCTAAATTAAAACATTAACGCTAACATGTTGACCCTTCTCAGTTTCCATGCTTGCTGTACCTCCCTGACAGCAACCAGACCTGACTAGAAGAGGTGGGGTAGCGGTGGGGGATGGCTGGGTCAGTGTAATACAACATGGTGCTTGGGATAAACTATGCGGCTTGGGAAATATGAGAAAAAGAACAAGGTATTCTTAGTATAAACATTTCAAATGGTGGAGTTATTATACTTTTTTAATATCACAAACGAATGGACATACTAGTGCATCCAGATCTGAAGTAATTTTGCCAGCGTCTATTTTGGAACATGTGCTGGTACTGAAAGACGAGTAAAAAGGAGTAACTTCTCTCGTATCTATTTAAGTTTTGTTTATTTCATCCAGTTTCGTGACTTCAGCATATGTATGTATGATTATATTAAAGCCCTTAAAACACTAAGTACTCTCGAGATTTATCCCAGGTCAGAGAAACCGATGTACAGTGGCTTATTGGGGATATAGGAAAGGAAAAATAAGTGTCCCAAAATATCAACATTTTTGTCTTTTAAAGTCAAAATTTTATCTCAAATTTCTGAATTTTTATTTCAAAATGTTGAGATTTGAGGACACTATTCTTTTTGGTTTCCTATGTCCCTTTTAAGCCACCGTACTCATTGCGGTTCCATGCATAGGCTAAAATACAAAGTGCTGGTACAAACTCGTCGTAAAACATCAAGTGACTGTCAGTTTGTGCGGAGGAGTAGCTTTTCTCCGATATATTTATATATATTTCAAATTCAGCTTTGTCGTTGAAAGACACGGATCGAGCAACCGTTGACGGAAAAGCCGAAGCGAAGTCACAATTTGCAGATTGAAATTGATACTTTCAGTTTTTCCTTGTCGGCTGTGCTTATACTTGAGTAATATACGAAAGAAGATGACAAATGCTAAATTTACGATGGATTTCGCCTTGTTGATACTGTTGGCAACCGCTGAGTTCGTTTCAACAGAGGTAGAAGTTGCACGTTTAAAGTGGAATGGTGTCGGGTTTTATATCGTAGTGGATGCGGCAACAGTCCAGGCAAGACTCGATACGTATGCACAGGCTTCACCTGGAGGTAAAGATTCTCCGGTACTTGTTTTTCTTTTGGTGGTAGTAGTGGGGGATGGGGGGGGGGTCAATGGAAATTTAATTACAGGCTGTAGTATTACACATGACAACGTCTTTACAAACGTTGTCCGTAGATTAGGTTACTATAGTAACTTGACTAAATGTTAGTACAATGTTACAATCGTGACGGTAAAATTGTCCCTTATTATTTCAAAAACAATATGACTACATGTGAGAGTCAACTGGTGTCTATAAATTATAATCATAATAATCTTTTTTTTTTACCGTGATGAATATTGCCTTCTCTTCTTCAGCACCACAACTGTACGTTCCTGCGACTCCAGTCTTTCCACACCTAGATGATGGACAACATGTTATTTACATTGATTTTGGTGACGCAAAGACGGTTGATCTCTCGGAAGAATTTGCTATTTCGCCAACAGTTCCATCTTTTTATGTTATCATTCCTTTCTTATCCAACACCGTCTGCGGACCGCCCCATTACGACTTATCACTGGCGCAGTTGTACCAACAGAATGATAATGATCAGGCCCTACCCATAGCAAACATATTGTACCCTTTTCGAAATGTCGAGGAATTGACCATCAGTGAATCGTCCGTACTCTTACGAGATCATGGAGAGGAAATAAAGATAGAGTTCTCAGTAACGATGCCTTGTATTGAACCAACGTCAATCGTCCGTGAAGAAATTGATGACGTCGTCCTGGTCGATTTTGGTATTGGATCCCATAGCCCGGGTCTCGACTTTTGCGCCTCAACCACGTGTACTTCAATACCCGATGCAGTTCCTTTCTGTGCACTTATGGATCGATTTCGTCCAGACATAGAAAGTGCTCTCCCGAATGTGTGTACGAAGTACGCATCAGCCGACGAACATGCCTGCGCAGTATCATTTCTTGAAGTAACCAATATCACAGAAGGATTTCGTGATTTTATGCTACTTGGTGATGGTCCAATAACTGTTTTCGGTGCGGAGAAGTTTGTTGGTAATTACACCACGTCTCTGTGGTACCCGTGTATGTAATCTATGATGTGTTATCATATGTATACCGGAACACACGCGCACTCAAGCACATTGAATATATTATTAATATCTATATAAACAACTGCTCTCATTAGGGCATGGTTGGAGCACCATTTTCAAAGCCTATTTGTGTTACAAAGTAAACATTGTAATCAATAAATAAAAGCATATCGACAATTGAGACGTAAGAATTGTCTTTACTATTTGTGGAAGTTGTGCAACGTAGTTTAATACCTCTAGGACAGAGCAATGACGATTTTGTGTGTCCTTTAAAATGCATAGCTGGTGGTTTTCGACATCCTCTAATCCGTTCAAATTTATGTTACATTGATTCGTTACACTTGTACCTTTCCATTGATGTATGGCACATTGTATTACTTTCTTATGGGACTCGGTAAAATTTGATCAAACCTAACACTTTTGGAAAAAGGAATTTTAAGATAACAAGATGAGTTACTTTATTATAGCAACTCGACATCATTGCATCATTGCTTCGAAACCCCGAGATTACGCGTTAATATAGTAGGTCCAAATATATGCACGCAGTCATATTATAAGAACATGGAGAAAAAAGTTTTTCGACAACCGGTCATAATTAACGTCACATTCCAGTCTGTGGGTGGTATAAGCAGTATCTTTCATGACAGGCCGACCGTTGTTTTCATGTCACTTAGCCATATCTAGGTCCATTCAGATTCATGCGGACGGGTTGTAGACATTGGGGATGAGAGAAGACGTGATCTAGTCAACCAGCGAAGAGCTTAAACTATTTTATTTTACCGGTAGTAAGACTACTAGGCTATACTTGATCGATACTTTTCCCACAGTCCGATTACTTCCATAAGTCGCGTCTGCTGTAAATGGAGTAAGTCGTCGTGTTTGGTAGGCTGAAAGTATGCATTAAAATATTTGGCATACATGCTAAATCGTTTGAAATGATCCATGCCACTTCGTACTCGACTACCGTCCCCCTGCCCCTCCTCGTAGCCCCCTCCCGTTCATCTGTCGACACAAACACGTATAGTCTACGCATGAGGCACTCTAAAGGTAAGATCTCCCTAATTTTTATGTATGCCTAAACTCAGTAGCCACGATTGCCTTGTTATTCTAATGTGCATACTCAATTATTTATCATCATCCGTGATTTACTACGTAGGTGCAGGGTAAACAAGGATCATTTTACAAATTAGTTGTACACTGCCACACAATGCCCTGGGTGACTTAGTTCTCTTTAGCATAACCAACGACACAACACTATACGCACGGAGCTAAGTTAGTGATGCACACTAACACGAACGGACGATATGTATTGCAGGATTTAGTATGAGCCAAAAAGGATTAGTTTTGCCTCTAGCTATGCATTTTAGTCCAATATAGTATAGGAAGGTGATGGCGCTCTATAGCCGAAGCATAGCCGTGTATATCTATCTACGGCTCTGAGCCAAACTAGATTGTTTTCCAATGATGCTGCACAAATAAACTGTACTAATTTATTAGCAATATTGTTAAAAATAAAAAAATAAATCATTGAAAAACAATCTAAAAATGCATTCATAGTTGTAAGCCGATAAGGAGTATAACTTGACCGCCCTTTCATATATTTTATTCCATGTATTAATTGGTCATAACAGTATACATCCATCGTAAACATCCGCCTCGCCGCGTTTTCAGATACCGCGACGAAATAGTCAACCATTTATAAACAACAACAAAATAATTGAAACAAAAAGACAAACAGAGGTACCATTACAACTTAATCTCTTCCCTAAAAGTACAATCCCCTTGAAAAAAAATACAATGTTGAATATTTGTGACAAAATGCACCCGGCTTTCGGTAACAAGAATTTAACAGAGACAATCTAAAATTAAACGAAGAGCCTTGTTAGATGAAAGTTAAATAATTGAGGGTCCGCCAAGTGTACAGTTTTACAATCTGCTCACTTCAATGGATTCCTTAATTGCACCCTAAATGGATACAAATAATGGATTCCCATTCTGTTTCCTAAATTGAAAACATTTTACGCTAATATGTACCGTCGTAGACCCTTCCCGGTTTTCATGCTTGTTGTACCTTTCTGACAGCAACCAGACCTGACTAGAAGAGGTGGGGTAGCGGTGGGGGAAGGTGTGGTCAGTGTAATACAACATGGTGCTTGGGGATAAACTATGCGGCTTGGGAAATATGAGAAAAAGAACAAGGTATTCTTAGTATAAACATTTCAAATGGTGGAGTTATTATACTTTTTTAATGTCACAAACGAATGGACATACTAGTGCATCCAGATCTGAAGTAATTTTGCCAGCGTCTATTTTGGAACATGTGCAGGTACTGAAAGACGAGTAAAAAGGAGTAACTTCTCTCGTATCTATTTAAGTTTAATTTATTTAATCCAGTTTCGTGACTTCAGCATATGTATGTATGATTATATTAAAGCCCTTAAAACACTAAGTACTCTCGAGATTTATCCCAGGTCAGAGAAACCGATGTACAGTGGCTTATTGGAGACATAGGAAAGGAAAAATAAGTGTCCCAAAATATAAACATTTTTGTCTTTTAAAGTCAAAATTTTATCTCAAATTTCTGACTTTTTATTTCAAAATGTTGAGATTTGAGGACACTATTTTTTTTGTTTCCTATGTCCCTTTTGAGCCACCGTACCCATTGCGCTTCAATGCACGGGCTAAAATACAAAGTGCTGGTACAAACTCGTCGAATAACATCATCAAGTGACTGTCAGTTTGTGCGGAGGAGTAGCTTTTCTCCGATATATTTATATTATATTTCAAATTCAACTTTGTCGTTGAAAGACACGGAGCAACCGTTGACGGAAAAGCCGAAGCGAAGTCACAATTTGCAGAACTTGATATTTTCAGTATTTCTTTGTCGGTTGTGCTTATACTTGAGTAATATACGAAAGAAGATGACAAATGCTAAATTTATGATGAATTTCGCCTTGTTGATACTGTTGGCAACCGCTGAGTTCGTTTCAACAGAGGTAGAAGTTGCACGTTTGAGGTGGAATGGTGTCGGGTTTTATATCGTAGTGGATGCGGCAACAGTCCAGGCAAGACTCGATACGTATGCGCAGGCTTCACCTGGAGGTAAATATTCTCCGGTACTTGTTTTTATTTTTGGTGGTAGTAGTGGGAGGGTCAATGGAAATTTAATTACAGGCTGTAGTTTTACACATGACAACGTCTTTACAAACACTGTCCGTAGATTAGGTTACCATGATAGTAACGTGAATGAATGTTAGTAAAATGTTACAATCGTGACGGTAAAATATTCCACTATTATTTCAAAAACAATATGACTATATGTGAAAGTCAAATGGTGTCTATAAATAATAATAATAATCTTCTTCTGGTTTTTTATACCGTGATGAATATTGCCTTCTCTTCTTCAGCACCACAACTGTACGTTCCTGCGACTCCAGTCTTTCCACACCTAGATGATGGACAACATGTTATTTACATTGATTTTGGTGACGCAAAGACGGTTGATCTGTCGGAAGAATTTGCTATTTCGCCAACAGTTCCATCTTTTTATGTTGTCATTCCTTTCTTATCCAACACCGTCTGCGGACCGCCCCATTACGACTTATCACTTGCGCAGCTGTACCAACAGAATGATAATGATCAGGCCCTACCCATAGCAAACATATTGTACCCTTTTCGAAATGTCGAGGAATTGACCATCAGTGAATCGTCCGTACTCTTAAGAGATCAAGGAGAGGAAATAAAGATAGAGTTCTCAGTAACGATGCCTTGTATTGAACCAACGTCAATCGTCCGTGAAGAAATTGATGACGTCGTCCTGGTCGATTTTGGTATTGGATCCCATAGCCCGGGTCTCGACTTTTGCGCCTCAACCACGTGCACTTCAATACCCGAGGCAGTTCCTTTCTGTGCACTTATGGATCGATTTCGTCCAGACATAGAAAGTGCTCTCCCGAATGTGTGTATGAAGTACGCATCAGCCGACGAACATGCCTGCGCAGTGTCATTTCTTGAAGTAACCAATGTCACTGAAGGATTTCGTGATTTTATGCTACTTGGTGATGGGCCAATAACTGTATTCGGTGCGGAGAAGTTTGGTGGTAATTACACCACGTCTCTGTGGTACCCGTGTATGTAATCTATGATGTGTTATCATATGTATACCGGAACACACGCGCACTCAAGCACATTGAATATATTATTAATATCTATATAAACAACTGCTCTCATTAGGGCATGGTTGGAGCACCATTTTCAAAGCCTATTTGTGTTACAAAGTAAACATTGTAATCAATAAATAAAAGCATATCGACAATTGAGACGTAAGAATTGTCTTTACTATTTGTGGAAGTTGTGCAACGTAGTTTAATACCTCTAGGACAGAGCAATGACGATTTTGTGTGTCCTTTAAAATGCATAGCTGGTGGTTTTCGACATCCTCTAATCCGTTCAAATTAATGTTACATTGATTCGTTACACTTGTACCTTTCCATTGATGTATGGCACATTGTATTACTTTCTTATGGGACTCGGTAAAATTTGATCAAACCTAACACTTTTGGAAAAAGGAATTTTAAGATAACAAGATGAGTTACTTTATTATAGCAACTCGACAACATTGCATCATTGCTTCGAAACCCCGAGATTACGCGTTAATATAGTAGGTCCAAATATAAGCACGCAGTCATATTATAAGAACATGGAGAAAAAAGTTTTTCGACAACCGGTCATAATTAACGTCACATTCCAGTCTGTGGGTGGTATAAGCAGTATCTTTCATGACAGGCCGACCGTTGTTTTCATGTCACTTAGCCATATCTAGGTCCATTCAGATTCATGCGGACGGGTTGTAGACATTGGGGATGAGAGAAGACGTGATCTAGTCAACCAGCGAAGAGCTTAAACTATTTTATTTTACCGGTAGTAAGACTACTAGGCTATACTTGATCGATACTTTTCCCACAGTCCGATTACTTCCATAAGTCGCGTCTGCTGTAAATGGAGTAAGTCGTCGTGTTTGGTAGGCTGAAAGTATGCATTAAAATATTTGGCATACATGCTAAATCGTTTGAAATGATCCATGCCACTTCGTACTCGACTACCGTCCCCCTGCCCCTCCTCGTAGCCCCCTCCCGTTCATCTGTCGACACAAACACGTATAGTCTACGCATGAGGCACTCTAAAGGTAAGATCTCCCTAATTTTTATGTATGCCTAAACTCAGTAGCCACGATTGCCTTGTTATTCTAATGTGCATACTCAATTATTTATCATCATCCGTGATTTACTACGTAGGTGCAGGGTAAACAAGGATCATTTTACAAATTAGTTGTACACTGCCACACAATGCCCTGGGTGACTTAGTTCTCTTTAGCATAACCAACGACACAACACTATACGCACGGAGCTAAGTTAGTGATGCACACTAACACGAACGGACGATATGATGTATTGCAGGCATGTATATATTGTACTCAGACGGTAAAAGATTTCCCTTTTATTAACTTTTGAAACTCGTATATGGAATATGAAATCTATCTAAACTTTTTTTTTACGTGGTGTTCCCTTCGCTTGTTTTTCTGCTCTCGTGAAGTTGTGACTTTCTGAAAGCCGTACTTTATGACAGTGAGACAGAGACATACCCAAAGCTTTATGTTTCGTAGATTCGTCTATTTTGGAACATGTGCAGGTACTGAAAGACGAGTAAGAAGGAGTAACTTCTCTCGTATCTATTTAAGTTTAATTTATTTAATCCAGTTTCGTGACTTCAGCATATGTATGTATGATTATATTAAAGCCCTTAAAACACTAAGTACTCTCGAGATTTATCCCAGGTCAGAGAAACCGATGTACAGTGGCTTATTGGAGACATAGGAAAGGAAAAATAAGTGTCCCAAAATATAAACATTTTTGTCTTTTAAAGTCAAAATTTTATCTCAAATTTCTGACTTTTTATTTCAAAATGTTGAGATTTGAGGACACTATTTTTTTTGTTTCCTATGTCCCTTTTGAGCCACCGTACCCATTGCGCTTCAATGCACAGGCTAAAATACAAAGTGCTGGTACAAACTCGTCGAATAACATCATCAAGTGACTGTCAGTTTGTGCGGAGGAGTAGCTTTTCTCCGATATATTTATATTATATTTCAAATTCAACTTTGTCGTTGAAAGACACGGAGCAACCGTTGACGGAAAAGCCGAAGCGAAGTCACAATTTGCAGAACTTGATATTTTCAGTATTTCTTTGTCGGTTGTGCTTATACTTGAGTAATATACGAAAGAAGATGACAAATGCTAAATTGATGATGAATTTCGCCTTGTTGATACTGTTGGCAACCGCTGAGTTCGTTTCAACAGAGGTAGAAGTTGCACGTTTGAGGTGGAATGGTGTCGGGTTTTATATCGTAGTGGATGCGGCAACAGTCCAGGCAAGACTCGATACGTATGCGCAGGCTTCACCTGGAGGTAAATATTCTCCGGTACTTGTTTTTATTTTTGGTGGTAGTAGTGGGAGGGTCAATGGAAATTTAATTACAGGCTGTAGTTTTACACATGACAACGTCTTTACAAACACTGTCCGTAGATTAGGTTACCATGATAGTAACGTGAATGAATGTTAGTAAAATGTTACAATCGTGACGGTAAAATATTCCACTATTATTTCAAAAACAATATGACTATATGTGAAAGTCAAATGGTGTCTATAAATAATAATAATAATCTTCTTCTGGTTTTTTATACCGTGATGAATATTGCCTTCTCTTCTTCAGCACCACAACTGTACGTTCCTGCGACTCCAGTCTTTCCACACCTAGATGATGGACAACATGTTATTTACATTGATTTTGGTGACGCAAAGACGGTTGATCTGTCGGAAGAATTTGCTATTTCGCCAACAGTTCCATCTTTTTATGTTGTCATTCCTTTCTTATCCAACACCGTCTGCGGACCGCCCCATTACGACTTATCACTGGCGCAGCTGTACCAACAGAATGATAATGATCAGGCCCTACCCATAGCAAACATATTGTACCCTTTTCGAAATGTCGAGGAATTGACCATCAGTGAATCGTCCGTACTCTTACGAGATCATGGAGAGGAAATAAAGATAGAGTTCACAGTAACGATGCCTTGTATTGAACCAACGTCAATCGTCCGTGAAGAAATTGATGACGTCGTCCTGGTCGATTTTGGTATTGGATCCCATAGCCCGGGTCTCGACTTTTGCGCCTCAACCACGTGCACTTCAATACCCGAGGCAGTTCCTTTCTGTGCACTTATGGATCAAATTCGTCCAGACATAGAAAATTCTCTCCCGAATGTGTGTATGCAGTACGCATCAGCCGACGAACATGCCTGCGCAGTGTCATTTCTTGAAGTAACCAATATCACTGAAGGATTTCGTGATTTTATGCTACTTGGTGATGGGCCAATAACTGTATTCGGTGCAGAGAAGTTTGGTGGTAATTACACCACGTCTCTGTGGTACCCGTGTATGTAATCTATGATTTGCTATCATATGTATACCGGCACACACACGCGCGCACACAAACACATTTAATATATTATTATGTATCTATAAACACTTACTCTTATGAGGGCATGGTTGGAGCACCATTTTCAAAGCCTATTTGTGTTACAAAGTAAACATTGTAATAAATAAATAAAAGCATAACGACAATTGAGACGCAAGATTTGTCTTTACTATTTGTGAAAGTTGTGCGACGCAGTTTAATACCTCTAGGACAGAGCAATGACCATTTTAGGATTTTGTGTGTCCTTTAAAATGCATAGCTGGTGGTTTTCGACATCCTCTAATCCGTTCAAATTTATGTTACATTGAATCTTTACACTTGTACCTTTCCATTGATGTAAGGCACATTGTATTATTTTCTTATGGGACTCGGTAAAACTTGATCAAACCTAGTACTTTTGGACAAGGAATTTGCTCCTTTCTCAAAACTTCGTAAGCGCTCTGGTGACTGCAGGTCACCCGTGACGTCAATGTGCGGAGTAGGTTGAGAAACACTGGAAACTGAAGTTAGTGCAGAGATTAGTTGTTAACAAAGTTACTACCGGGCTTCTTCCAAGCTAACGGAAGTACAGTTATGGTACATTTCGTAGGTATTTGACTGTTTCCCCCTCCTTTTTATCCATTTAATTATTGTTTATTTCGTAAAATAACCAGATGAGTAATTTTATAGCAAATCGTCAACATTGCATCATTGCTTCGAAACCTCGAGATTACGCGTTAATATAGTTGGCCCAGATATATGCACGCAGTCATATTATAAGAACATGGACAAAATGTTTTTCGAAAACCGGTCATAATTAGCGTCACACTCCAGTCTGTGGGTGGTATAAGCAGTATCTTTATGCCAGGCTGACCGTTGTTTTCATGTCACTTAGCCATATTATGTCCATTCAGATTCATGCGGACGGGTTGTACTCGACACTGGGGATGAGAGAAGACGTGATCTAGTCAACCGGTAAAGAGCTTAAACTTTTTTATTTACCGGTAGTAAGACTACTAGGCTATACTTGATCGATACTTTTCGCACAGTCCGATTACTTCCGTAAGTCGCGTCTGCTGTAAATGGAGTAGGTCGTCGTTTTTGGTAGGCTGAAACTATGCATTAAAATATTTGGCATGCATGCTATATCGTTTGAAATGATCCATGCACTTAGTGCTCGACTACCGCCCCTCTACACCTCCTCATAGCCCTCTCCCGTTCATCTGTTGTCACAAACACGTATAGTCTATGAATGAGGCACTCTTAAGGCAGCGGCGTAACGCCTATGGGCTCGCACGGGGCAAACCCAGGGGCCCCCGACCAAAGGGGCCCCCGCTGCACTGATGTGCAGAACTTAGAAGAGGGGTACCTTCTTTTTTTTTTTTTAAACGGCACGTTTTCGTTGGAAAAGAAACTATAAACGAGACAATGGACATATTTTTCTGTCCGTGAATACGTTCGTCATAAATCATATGCCCCTGCAACTGCAAATCTCGTATCCTTCTTTCCGCACGACTGACTCAAGAGCCTGAGGTACACACTGGAACTTGATAGGCTACGCTGGTACATATTATAGCGAAGCAGCGCCTCTAATTTCAATGAATTCGCTCGCGGTCAGGGTTGCCACATGACATTGGCCGATAACTGGTCAAATGACACAAATTTGGCATATTTTGAACCCCTTTGGCTGATGCTTTCCTCAGCTATCGGCCAAATCGCCGATGCCTCAGTAAATTCAAGCTCTAGCCTTTCCAAGTTATTGGGAACTTGGATACCATTTGTCCACAGGAGTTACGCCACGGGTGGAAATATACATGTTTATGTTAATTGGACATTGGTCATTTGGTCTTATTGTCCTTTCAATCTCTTAATGTATTCTAGCTTTGCAACACATTTTTTTTTCATGTTCCCAGTATGACAGATAAGGCGGACCAAAAATGTGTCTATGAACGCAGATTTTCCCCAAAATCTCAGTCGATAAAATCACCACGAAATGTTCCATATACGACTTAGATTGCACCAGAGAGCTTGTAGAACCCCAGAGCTTCCCTGGACCCACGCCTTTGGGACTTCGCGCTCCGCGCTCGTGATGTGCGCTGCGCGCACATCGGTTGATTCTCCGCAGCAGCCAGGGGGGCCCTTCCTTCCCTGGACCCAGGGGCCCCCAGACTCATCGTTACGCCGCTGTCTTAAGGTAAAATCTCCCTAATTTTGATAAATGCCTAAACTCAGTAGCCACAATTGCCTTGATTTTCTAATGTGCATACTTAATTATTTATCTTCAGCCGTAATTTACCACGTATGTGCAGGGTAAAACAGGATCATTTTACAAAAGAGTTGTACACTGCCACACAATGCCCTGAGTGACTTAGTTCTCTTTAGAAGAACCAATGACACAACACTATACGCACGGAACTAAGTTAGTGATACACACTAACACGAACGGACGATATGATGTATTGCAGGCATGTATATATTGTACTCAGACGGTAAAAGATTTCCCTTTTATTAACTTTTGAAACTCGTATATGGAATATGAAATCTATCGAAACTTCTTTTTTCGTGGTGTTCCCTTCGCTTGTTTTTCTGCTCTCGTGAAGTTGTGACTTTCTGAAAGCCGTACTTTATGACAGTGAGACAGAGACATACCCAAAGCTTTATGTTTCGTAGATTCGATTAATGTTGCATCCACTGGCTGGAAAGTAACTGTAAACACGATTAATTGCGACAACAAATGAAGAAATACCCGAGATGTCGACATATTTCACAAGGTATGCATTTCAATTGCGGGAAGACCTCGATATCGTACGGCAAAGTATGCCTAGTGGCCTGTAACAGCAGCGAATCCTACAAAATATGAAAGTTGAGGCAGTTGTTTAACCATAATATACTGTTAATTGAAGAATGGCTACCCAAAATAAGTAAATCATTGTGTGAACAATTCTAACAACCATTTCTTTCTGTCGTAGCTGCATATTTATTGGAAGAATGGAGTTCATAAAAGTTCACTTTCTTACGAGAAGTTCGTGGAAAGTCCATTATTATTGTTTCGTGTTCGCAGTACACTCCGCACGATGACGTCACACGGGGACCTGAACGTTCATGAGCTTTTACTCATCACGTTTCTGGTCAGTTAGAATCTGGTAACTTTGACATAAAGTTTCTCTAAATTACTGTCTCTTGAAATCGACTACGCCAGACCCACGGTATTGTTTGTGTACTAAAATACTTTAGTAACAACTTCTTGATAAAACTATACACAAACCTTGGATTAAACGATTTGGTAAAACCTTAGTTAAAAGCACTTGAAAAATCTAAAAATAAAACTTTAGTGACTGTTGTGTCACTCTGATTTAAACCAGAAGCAACACAATGTACGCGCTTAAATATAGCATCTGTGCAGGACAGGCTTTTTTTGTTGGCAAACTGATTTTTATCACCGTGTGATACGATGGCCTGCGTCAAGTATGGAAATAATAATTTTGCAAACGATTAAAACCAATACTGGACATGTCAATTGGTCTAAAATCGTTTACAGATGTTGGAATGGAGATTTTAGGCACATGTGATGTTTTAGCATGCTTCCATAGGGACGGAATTTAATTCTCATTTAAACTTACATTATATAAATTAGTAAATACGCCAGCTAATTCTTCAGAGCAATACTTGTACACCCACCAGGGAGTTTGATCAAAACCAGACGCAATTCCTATCTTAACAAGTCCAAATTGTCTTTTTACATCTTTCTCTTGTATTACTGGTGGTCAGTAGTTGATAGGTCTGGTAGTATAAGTGAAATATCTTTGCTCGAAGCATCATTAAAACGTCCGGTGTTGACTTAATGTTTGGCCAAACTCATCATTTACCAAGTTTCTATGCTGGTCATCTGGTTTCCGTATTGATTTGGGTAGATCCCATAGAACACATATTTATTGATTTGTCTCAGTAGCCTGTTCCGTAGAGCAGTGTCACCATCATCAATTGCTTCCCAACTGCTTGATCTTATCATCGGCTGGCAATCTCTTCATAACTTCTGAGTGTGACATTGTCCTGTAAGGGATGCAGATATCAGTGGTAAAATTGATGTAAGATGATACTACTTGTGTCAATTCATCTAGTGTGTCACACGTATCTGTAAAAACACTCCAGTCTGTTGAATCCACATGACTCGTAAATTGTCAACATTACTCTTCCTGGTGTCTCTTTCCTTTGGTCTTGGTATCTTTTGAACTTCTCGATAACGTTCTTTGTATCGTGGCATAATTAGAACACTGAAATGATCTGATGTAGATATAGGATGCATTTTCTTGGCAGTGAAGTAACTCCAACCTTTAACATGCAATCCAAAATGGTGTAAGATCTTGGGAAGGTGACGAAATTTACGAGGTTGTTGTAGCCCATTGTTTCGAGGAATGGTAATCGGTCTCTGTTGAGATCCCCAACAATAATGATATATGAACGCGGATACTCCTTTAACATTGATGTGATAGCATTTTTTTCAACCCGGCATTCGAAACCGTGAAGTTTGCTGAAGGGCGAGTGTACACATTTAAGATAGTAATGTTTGATATGTTACTGGGCAGAAACCGAGGACGAGCTCTCACAGCAAGTAACTCAATGTCACTCAAGTAACTCAATAACAAGGCAATCGTGACTACTGAGTTTAGACATAGGCCTGTATCAAACTTAGGGAGATTTTACCTTTAGAGGGACTCATGCGTAGACTATACGTGTTTGTGTCGACAGATGAACGGGAGAGGGCTACGAGGAGAGGAGGGGGGGCGGTAGTCGAGCACAAAGTGGCATGGATACACGATATAGCATGCATGCATGTCAAATATTTTAATGCATACTTTCAGCCTACCAAAAACGACGACTTACTCCATTTACAGCAGACGCGACTTTTGGAAGTAATCGGACTCTGCGAAAAGTATCGATTGAGTATAGCCTAGTATTCTTACTACCGGTTAATAATAAATTTTAGGCTCTTCGCTGGTTGACTAGATCACGTCTTCTCTCATCCCCAATGTCTACAGCCCGTCCGCATGAATCTGAATGGACCTAGATATGGCTAAGCGACATGAAAACAACGGTCAGCCTGGCATGAAAGGAACTGCTTATACCACCCACAGACTGAATGTGACGGTAATTATTACCATTGTCGAAAAACGTTTTGTCCATGTTCTTATGATATGACTGCGTGCATATATCTGGGCCTACTATATTAACGCGTAATCTCGGGGTTTCGAGGCAATGATGCAATGTTGTCGATTTGCTATAAAATAACTCATCTGGTTATTTTACGATATAAACAATAATTAAATGGATAAAACGGAGGAAAAAACAGTCAAATACCTAGTAAATGTACCATAACTGTACTTCCGTTAGCTTGGAAAAAGCCCGATAGTAACTTTGTTAACCACTAATCTCTGCACTAACTTCAGTTTCAGTTTTCCTCAACCTATTCCGCACATTGACGTCACGGGGTGACCTGCAGTCACCAGAGCGCTTAGGAAATTTTGCGAAAAGAGCAAATTCCTTGTCCAAAAGTGCTAGGTTTTATCAAGTGTTACTGAGTCCCATAAGAAAATAATACAATGTGCCATACATCAATGGAAAGGTACAAGTGTTAAAATTTTATGTAACATAAATTTGAACGGATTAGAGGATGTCGAAAGCCACCAGCTATGCATTTTAAAGGACACACAAAATCCCCAAATGGTCATTGCTCTGTCCCGTGGTATTAAACTGCGTTACACAACTTCCACAAATAGTAAAGACAAAATCTTGCGTCTCAATTGTCGTTATGCTTTCATTTATTGATTACAATGTTTACTTTGTAACACAAAAAGGCTTTGAAAATGGTGCTCCAACCATGCCCTAATGAGAGCAGGTGTTTATAAAGATACATATTAATATATTCAATGTGTTTAAGTGCGCGTGTGTGTGCCGGTATACATATGATAGCACATCATAGATTACATACACGGGTACCACAGGGACGTGGTGTAATTACCAACAAACTTCTCGGCACCGAAAACAGTTATTGGTCCATCACCAAGTAGCATAAAATCACGAAATCCTTCAGTGATACTGGTTACTTCAAGGAATGACACTACGCAGGCGTGTTCGTCGGCTGATGCGTACTTCGTACACACATTCGGGAGAGCACTTTCTACGTCTGGACGAAATTGATCCATAAGTGCACAGAAAGGAACTGCCTCGGGTGTAGAAGTGCACGTGGCTGAGGCGCAAAAGTCGAGACCCGGGCTATGGGATCCAAAACAAACACTGCCCAGGACGAGGTCATCAAATTCTCCACGGACGATTGACGTTGGTTCAATACAAGGCATCGTTACTGAGAACTCTATCCGTATTTCCTCTCCATGATCTCTTAAGAGTACGGACGATTCACTGATGGTCAATTCCTCGACATTTCGAAAAGGGTACAATATGTTTGCTATGGGTAGGGCCTGATCATTATCATTCTGTTGGTACAGCTGCGCAAGTGATAAGTCGTAATGGGGCGGTCCGCAGACGGTGTCGGATAATAAAGGAATGACAACATAAAAAGATGGTACTGTTGGCGAAAGAGCAAATTCTTCCGAGAGATCAACCGTCTTTGCGTCGCCAAAATCAATGTAAATAACATGTTGTCCATCATCTAGGTGTGGAAAGACTGGAGTTGCAGGAACGTACAGTTGTGGTGCTGAAGAAGAGAGGGCAATATTCATCACGGTATAAAAAACCAGAAGAAGATTATTATTATTATTTATAGACACCATTTGACTTTCACATATAGTCATATTGTTTTTGAAATAATAGTGGAATATTTTACCGTCACGATTGTAACATTGTACTAACATTCATTCACGTTACTATGGTAACCTAATCTACGGACAATGTTTGTAAAGACGTTGTCATGTGTAAAACTACAGCCTGTAATTAAATTTCCATTGACCCTCCCACTACTACCACCAAAAAAACAAACAACTAACGGAGAATATTTACCTCCAGGTGAAGCCTGCGCATACGTATCGAGTCTTGCCTGGACTGTTGCCGCATCCACTACGATATAAAACCCGACACCATTCCACCTCAAACGTGCAACTTCTACCTCTGTTGAAACGAACTCAGCGGTTGCCAACAGTATCAACAAGGCGAAATTCATCATAAATTTAGCATTTGTCATCTTCTTTCGTATATTACTCAAGTATAAGCACAACCGACAAAGAAATACTGAAAATATCAAGTTCTGCAAATTGTGACTTCGCTTCGGCTTTTCCGTCAACGATTGCTCCGTGTCTTTCAACGACAAAGCTGAATTTGAAATATATATATATATATATATATATATATATCGGAGAAAAGCTACTCCTCCCCACAAACTGACAGTCACTTGATGTTTTACGACGAGTTTGTACCAGCACTTTGTATTTTAGCCTATACATTGAAGCGCAATGAGTACGGTGGCTCAATAGGGACATAGGAAACCAAAAAAAATGGTGCCCTCAAATCTCAACATTTTGAAATAAAAAGTCAGAAATTTGAGATAAAATTTTGACTTTAAAAGACAAAAAAGTTGATATTTGGGGACACGTTTGTTCCTTTCCTATGTACCCAATAAGCCACCGTACATCGGTTTTTGTGACCTGGGATAAATCTCGAAAGTACTTAGTGTTTCAAGTGCTTAAAATAATCATAAACACATATGCTGAAGTCACAAAACTGGATTAAATAAAAAAAACTTAAATAGATAGGAGAAAAAATACTCGTGTTTACTCGTCTTTCAGTACCTGCACATGTTCCAAAATAGACGCTGGCAAAATTACTTCAGATCTGGATGCACTAGTATGTCCATTCGTTTGTGATATTAAAAAAGTATAATAACTCTACCATTTGAAATATTGATACTAAGAATACATTGTTCTTAATCCCATATTTCCCAAGCCGCATAGTTTATCCCAAGCACCATGTTGTATTGCACTGACTCCACCTTCCCCCACCGCTACCCCACCTCTTCTAGTCAGGTCTGGTTGCTGTCAGGAAGGTACAGCAAGCATGTAAACTGGGAACGGTCTACGACGGTGTTAGCGTTAAATGTTTTCAGTTTAGGATACAGAATGGGAATCCATTATTTGCATCCATTTAGGGTGCAATTAAGGAAACCATTGAAGTGAGCAGATTGTAAAACTGTACACTTGGCGTACCCTCAATCATTTAACTTTCATCTAACAAGGCTCTTCGTTTAAGTTTAGATTGTTTCTGTTAAATTTTTCTTTCCAAAAGCCAGGTGAATTTTGTCAATTTCGTCACAAATATTCAACATTGTACTTTTATTTAAAGGGGATTGTACTTTTAGGGAAGAGATTAAGTTGTAATGGTACCTCTGTTTGTCTTTTTGTTTCAATTATTTTGTTGTTGTTCATAAATGGTTGACTATTTCGTCGCAGTATATGAAAACGCGGCGAGACGGATGTTTACGATGGATGTATACTTCTATGACCAATTAATACATGGAATAAAATCTATGAAAGGGCGGTCAAGTTATACTCCTTATCGGCTTACAACTATGAATGCATTTGTAGATTGCTTTTTAATGATTTTCTTTTATTTTTTTACGACATTACTAATAAATTATTACAGTTTGTTTGTGCAGCATCATTTCAAAACAATCTAGTTTGGCTCAGAGCCGTAGATAGATATACACGGCTCTGCTTCGGCTATAGAGCGCCATCACCTTGCTCTACTATCTTGGATAGGTTAGATTACCTTATGCATTAAAATGCATCGCTAGAGGCAAAACATACTAAAGTATTTTAGTACACAAACAATACCTTGGGTCTCGCGTAGACGACAGAGACAGTAATTTAGAGAAACTTGATGTCAAAGTTACCAGATTTTCACTGACCAGGAACGTGATGAGTAAAAGCCCATGAACGTTCAGGTCCCCGTGTGACGTCATCGTGCGGAGTGTACTGCGAACGCAAATTAATAGTAATGGACTTTCCACGTAAAATGAACTTTTTATGAACTCCATTCTTCCAATAAACATGCAGCTACGACAGAAAGAAATGGTTGTTAGAATTGTGCACACAATCGTTTACTTATTTTGGGTAGCCATTCTTCAATTAACAGTATATTATGGTTAAACAACTGCCTCAACGTCCGGGTCATATTTTGTAAGATTCGCTGCTGTTACAGGCCACTATACATACTGTGCCGTACGATATCGAGGTCTTCCCGCAATTGAAATCGTACCTTGTCGAAATATGTCTCAGTACAATATATACATGCCTGCAATACATATCGTCCGTACATGTTAGTGTGCATCACTAACTTAGCTCCGTGCCTATATAGTGTTGTGTTGGCGCAGAAGTTATTACAGATTGACACTAACGCAATGACGCTCCATATGCCGTACTAGATTGTGTCCCGCTGACGTTGCATAAGTGAACTGTATACTTAATTAACATCGTTTTAAAACTTATCTTACCCAACTTAGTTGACCATTTACAGTTGTAAGCCGAAACGGAGGTAAACATGCCTTTTCAATTCAATTGCATCTATTAATATATGTCATAAATGTTTACATCCATCGTGAATGCCCATCTCTTCGCGTGTGTAGCTATTGAAACGAAAACTAATTGATTTAGGGAAATATGCATAACGTTTTTATGATGTACTTAAGAAGTGATTTTACTAAAAAAAATTAAACCTTAAGAAAATAATAAACAAAATATATACAGTTAAAGCTGAACTTCGTCACTACATGCATATATACCGCAAAAAAAAATGTACATTGTTGAATGACGAGAACTAGCTGACTTTTTGGACGATGAATGTTACAATCATGTTAGAAATAAACTGAAGAGCCTTATGACGGAATGCGTACACCCATTTAAACATTTGATTGTAAAAACCAAGTATAATATTTCGCATTCTGCCATTTTCAATAGTTTGAAAGTATGACTGTTTTGCGTTTCATTTTTATTATCACTTGTTAAACTTAATATCCACGAAGGAGAATAAATATACTTTAATTATTATATAAAAAAAGTAGGTAGGCATGAAGTTATATTATCTAAATCTTTTTTGCTGAAACAAACGCCATTTACGTTGTACCATGATGCTATTTCTGGTATTTAGAATCTTGCAGTAAATAACTTAAAACTATAAGGCTTATAGTTTTATATATATATAAATAATATATATATATATAATTTATATATATATATAAATTCCCGCAATATATAATATTCCCGCAATATATAAATTTATATATATATAATTTATATATAATAAATAATATATATATATATATAAATAATATAAATTATATATATATATATATAAATATATATATAAATAATATATATATCTATAATTTATATATATATATATATATATATATATAAATTCCCGCAATATATAATATTCCCGCAATATATAAATTTATATGTATATATATAATTTATATATAATAAATTATATATATATATATAAATAATATAAATATAAAAAAAATATAAATAACTTAAAACTATATAACTTAAAACTATATGGCACGTGGAAGAGCCTAGATTGAATCAAATGGAAACGTTAAAGATAGCCACAGATATTTGCAACCGATAATAAATAATTGTTTAGTTAATACGTTATATTTTTCCAACAATATGACAGATTTTTTTGAAACTGATTCTTTTGAATCGAATAAGTGAGAAATTTCGTTGCAAAATGACGAAATGATTATTTATCAAATGTCTCTTATATTGTGAACCTAACATAGGCAAACACAAGAGGTGATTCAGAAGAGGAAACGACCAAAGAATAGCGGTATCCAGTTACTTAAAGGTCCGCTTAGTACCACTCTCTTCCCACAATAAGTGACATTAAATAGTTGGAACATGCACGGGATGGATGGATCCATTGTATCCAATTCTGTAGCCACGCCAGGGCACGGGGAAGGGGGGGGGGAGGAACGGCTGTACCAACAGGACCGATTAAATGTACCGCCCCTGAACCTGTTAAAGCCTTACACTGCATGCGATGCAGGAAGAGACCTCACTGAGGTTTTGGCTTTCTTGATGGAGGATATGAAGAAGAGCTGAATGTAAAGTTTGAAGTATCCCATCCTGGTAATAAGCCCTCGGACCTTATTATATACAAGAATTCGACCAACTTGTCCTGAAAGAACTGACGCTTGATCCGAGTCCACGTCCGGATCTGACCTTCTGCGATCGCCATCCAAATATCGCCAGCAGGAATCGGTACTGTTCTGCAATGAAGAGAATAATAATAATCAGCAGTTATTTTTACGACGCTTATAAGCGACCACAAATGTGGGAGAAACCCGCAAGGGCTTATGGATTACAACTTACACGTCGGTGGCTTCCAATTCAACATTGTAACTCAAATTTGGAATCTTTTCAATTAAGAAAGTCATTTCAGATAGAAAAACCGTGGATTGCTCTTGGATGAAAAACCCACCTTACTATGACCCGGCCGGGAATCGAAACCCCGGACCTCCCGATTGCTTAGCCTCATTGCTTCAAATGCCACCGCCTTTATCCACTCGGCCACAGCACCGGAAGTAGAGAACGCTCTTCCAAATGTCTGCTCCTATATTATTCGTTCACTGACGAAGAGGCGCGTGAAGCCTCTTTTGAAGTCAGCATGTATTACGTATTCAAGGCTTTTGAAAAGTCCTTCTTAAATTTGATGATGGGCTAATAAAATTGTAGTTGCCTCCGAGAGGTTCTTCGTTAACTATATAAACCGTTGGGTTGCATTATCCCTGCATTTAGAAATGCATTGCTATCATAATTAGGACAACCATTGTTGTATATGCATTCTTCAGTAAATTTAAAAGCCTATACCGAAACCACGTAACGTGGGCGGGGGGGGGGGGGGGGCGCACCACCATGTTTGGTTATTATGCCATTTTGGTTATTGGGCTTCGTTATATATTTTGAAATTTTTGAAACAATAATGGACAGATTTTCAACTTTTTAGGTTGCATCATATATTTATGCTGTAAACTATAGGTTTTGTTGCACGATTCCGGTAGGAGTTGATGGGCTAAGTCCTTTGATTTTATTCCTAGTTACTGGAGTGGGCGAGTGTGGGGGGGGGGGGGGGCTCCTTAGATATATTATATATAGAACTTAGTTTTTGCACATTTGAAGAGAAAATGGAGTCAATTGTCACTATACTCTAATGATTAGAGTAAAAGGTCGTGTAGTTAATAAGGAAAACCCCGATATCCAATTGTCATTCGTGGCTATATCATTTCCATTCATTCATGTCTAGACCATTATTATTTTGTCTTTACTGTTTTTCCATTGTTGTAAGTAAAATGTGCCATTTTGCACTTTCTTAAAACAATAAAAATGTACCGTAATACCTGATATTTGTGGCCGGATTATGTGTAACAGCGTATCCAACAGAATATCAATTTTCTCGAATTAGTTGGAGGTATAACAGTGTCGTTTGACCCCTCAAATCAAAGTAACAATTCCCACGCACCGTGCCAGCCCCCCCCCCCGAGTCCCCGTCCCTCAGTAAATTGAACCATCTTCCACCCTGCTGGTAATTGATGTACCGATCCACAAAAGACGCGTCACAGTTGTACATCTATGGGACACCTCTGATTTTTAGTCCTTAGATAATCCATTCTTCAAAGATTTCTAAACATGCGAACAGAATTTTTTTTTAAATCTATATTTGTTGATGAAATACAATCCTGTTCTAATTGCACTCATAGTGCCGAGTTCAACCAAAAACTGGATAAAAAGAGCAGTTTTTATGTAATTGAAGTTAAATTGATCAAGAAATACTCTCAAACAGTGATGCTTGACCGGTTCAACAGGCGCGTAGCAAGGAATTTGCCAAGGGAGGGGCGAAACCTGCTGGCAAACTATCTATAAGCGTAGCGCCACCATAAGTTGGCGCGAAGCGTACAAGACAATTTTGGCCGAAAATGCTTCCCAGATCGCTGGAAATGGCACTTTCCAGGCCTTGTAAGTTGCATCTAAGCATTTTCTATTTTGAAATTACTATCATAAAAAACACAAAATATACTCAAGGGGGGGGGGTGGGCGGCCCCCCCCCTTGGCTACGCGCCTGCGGTTCAACGAAAGCTGTTGAGAGTCCAGTGAAGGTCGTTGAAAATAAAGGTGGCACTCTTGCCCTATATATTGAGCAGATTTAATTATGCTCTTCCTTCGGTGTATTAAAGCAACACAATCATCTGATCAATGATAGAAAGTTTGATAACACACAACCAAGAGAACATAGCTGTAACATCACACGTTATTTTTAATTCCAAATGACCAATGTATCCTTATTCGCAGTGGTGGAGCGTCCATACAGTCAGGGGGCGGATGCCCTCCCCCCCCCCCCCTGACGGACTCATATGGACTGCTGGCGCCCTTTTCAGCTCTTTACCACTTTTTACTTATTCTAGATTATTGACTTTTTTATTGCGCTCTCATCTTCTTATTGACATTTGTTACATTTTGTTGGTGTCATTTGGCGATGACACCTATTTATTCTTCGTTTATCTGCAAATTAGCCAGGCCTGGAAAGGGTCATTTCCGGCGATCTAGGGAGTATCTTTACTCAAAACTTTTCTGCACGCTACGCGCCAACCAGTGGTGGCGCTCCGCTTAGATAGTGTCGAAAGCGCCCCTACAGAACATTCTCGCCCCTTCTGACCAATACCCCGAGCTCCGCCACTGCTTATTCGCCAATATGTCCTTACTGCTGTAGTAATGTAAAACAATTTTGCTGACTAATTTCATAGAAGGACCATTGGAAAGGTATATGCTATCAAACTTCAGCATAACGTTCTTGGCGGCAAACTGTACAAGCAGATTGTACAAGTTATGAGAGAATGTTTGAAGGTATACCTGTTGTAGACATGGTCATGGAAATGGTGCTATTTCGGTGTTAAGCAATCATACATTACTGACACGATTATGCAATAACTTGTATAGCATATATATATTTACAGGCGGCTGCTCGGCAGTATTATTTGGGTAAATAAACTACCAACTAAATAACAAATTCACTGCAGCTGCAAATATCCGAGTGACATTTGTGCAAGAAATGCCTACATTTCAGAGATATTTGATAGAGTCCCAACTTTGCTTTAGGAAATGTGATGCTACCATACCCGAATGGAATGCAGCTGTGTATTCACATGTTAATGCATCTCACTTTTGAAGAAGTACATTAATTAGACGAACATTATAAAGAAACACAGCAAATTTGTCAATGGGCATAGACAATATGACGACACACCAGTTTAAACCCGTGTGAAGCATTTCGGATAAAGAGACAGTGTTATGCTGTAATTTCAACCGGTTCCACTTCACTCACAATTTGATGATCTAACGGCAAAATATTTTTGAAATATTTGGCCACCACTTGGAGACAACATGCTTGCATAGATATTCATAGAAATCAATCATGTCGGGATATTATGAATAATACTTAATAGGTCGACATTTTTTATGTTTTCACTCTACTTACTTCAACACGATACGTTTATGAAAGATATATATATATATATATATATATATATATATATATATATATATATATATATATATATATATATGTATATATATATAAATGAAAATCGTAATGAGTTGGAAAATCAAGAACAGTGAAAAAACTTTCAGCCTCCACCGGTATTCGAACCACGGGCCTCCCGCTCTGTACGCGGACACCCTAACCAGGAAAGAAAATCCAATACTATTCGCTCACCTTGGATAACATCAAGTATTTTAACTTCAATTTCAAAAAAGAATAAATTATATAAAAAGTACCTTCTTAATCCTTCCAGTACCAATAAATGTAAATATACTCTTTATAAAAATAAACTGACAAAAATTATCAGATTAGCCAAGAAGATGTATTATGAAAACTGTTTCAAAGACAATAAAAATAATTTAAAGAAAACATGGTATACGATTAATAAAATTCTTGGTCGTACTTCAATCAATACTCCAATTGATAAAATTAAAGATAATGATTTGTTAATTACAAATAAATTTGACATGGCCGAGAAATTTAATGACTTTTTTGCTAATATAGGTAACAACCTTGCAAGTTCTATTCCCACTTGTCACTCAAAATTTACAGATTTTCTTACTGATAGTACCCCATCATCTCTATTTCTCTCACCAACCAACTCCTCTGAAATTATCAATTTAATAATGCAATTGAAAATAGGCTCTTGTGGTCTTGATAATATTTCTGTTCAGTTTCTCCAAGAAAATCGTTTTATTATAGCTGCCCCTCTTACATATATTTTTAATTTATCAATATCTACAGGTGTTGTTCCAACTCGTACTAAAGAAGCTAAAGTTACTCCAATTTTCAAAAGTGGTGATAAGCTATCTATTAACAATTACAGGCCCATCTCAGTTCTTTCATCTTTATCTAAACTCTTAGAACGTATAATATATAACCGTACTGTACATTTTTTAGACAAGAACAACATTATTACTGATAGACAATTTGGATTTCGTAAGGGGCGTTCTACAGATATGGCAGCTTTGGATGTTTCTCAATATATCATTAACGGCTTTAACAATAAGGAATATTCTTTGGGTGTATTTTTAGATTTTTCTAAAGCCTTTGATACTGTCAATCATGGAATTCTCTTCAACAAATTGTATCATTATGGTATAAGAGGGGTTGCATTTAACTGGTTTGTTAATTATCTATCCAATAGACGCCAATGTGTTCATATTGATAATCATTATTCTAATTTCAGTAAAATTACATGTGGAGTACCACAAGGGTCAATTTTAGGTCCACTGCTTTTCTCCTTGTATATAAATGATATTATAAATTGTTCAAACACCTTGTATTTTACACTTTTCGCAGATGACACCAGTATACTGTATAAACACAAAGATATAAATCATGCTGCATCTACTATAAATTTTGAATTAGATAAAGTCTCTACTTGGTGTCAAGTAAATAAATTATCTTTGAATATTAACAAAACCCACTTTATGATTTTTCACCCAAACCACAAAAAAAAATCAAGAACATAGATATATGTATTGGCAACTCACAGTTAAAGCGTGTTGAGGTTATAAAATTCCTAGGTTTATTTATTGATCCTGCTCTAAAGTGGTCTTCCCACATCTCCAAGATTAAAACTACCATCTCAAAAACTGTTGGAGTCCTTCATAAAATCAAAGACTTTGTTCCAATGTATATTCTCAAGAACTTGTATAATACTCTCATACTACCTCATCTTAATTATTGTAATATTGTTTGGGGTAATGCATATTCTACCTACCTAAAGCAATTGCTTTTATTACAAAAGAAGGCTGTCCGTGTTATTACACAGTCTGATTTCTTAGCACATACCCCACCACTATTCAGCTCACTGAACTTACTAGATATTTTTGATTTACATAGATACCACTGTGCAGTTTTTATTTTTAAGTCTATTAATAATAAATTACCAGTCAATTTTAATAATTACTTTCATTTCAATTATAATATACATAACTACCACACCAGATCCTCTGGAAATTTATTTTCATTGCCCATAAATACCGATGTCTTTAAACGTTCCATCGTCTGTTATGGTGTTAATTTTTGGAATAGCCTAAGTCATACATTAAGAAATATTAAGTACCTTAATTCATTTTCATTCAAGTTGAAAAATCATCTTTTATCCAAGTATCAACATCTTTAGATCTACATTTGTCTCTGACTTTAAGTATTTCCCACATTATCAAAATGCCTTTTTGTTTATTTTAGGGGTGGGGGGGGGGGGTATAGGTCTTCTTTGTTAGGGGCTTTATTATTATGCCCATTTACTTTATACTTGTTACCTTTATTTTTGGTGGGCTTCTTGTACAAGCTACGGCTTCCAAGCCCTTCCACCATTTTCTCTCCGTAATTTCCATTATTTTTCTTTTATTTGAATTACTACTTATTATTTTCTTTGCATGGTATTGTCTTCACAGTCCTATTATTATAAAAACATTGTGAGAAAATGGAAAAATAAATGAAATGAAAATAAATGAAATGAAAAACCACTAGGCTATGGACGCTGATTGTATGTCCAGAGGTTCGAAACCGGTAAGGAAGATCGTAATTCCACTGTAGGCGTTTGTCACCTATATCGAACAATTCTAGTTCTGTTTTTGGTGACATATTTTGCCCTACTCTAGAGATCAAACATGATGCTATCCAACTCGAAAATCATTTGTGATTCCTAAAGCCGGATCTCGAAAGAGATACTTTGAACAGACTTTATGTTAATGCAATGGAGGTAAACGACAAAGGCAAATGAATATATATAAATGAAAATCGTAATGAGTTGGAAAATCAAGAACAGTGAAAAAACTTTCAGCCTCCACCGGGATTCGAACCACGGGCCTCCCGCTCTGTACGCGGACACCCTAACCACTAGGCTATGGACGCTGATTGTATGTCCAGAGGTTCGAAACCGGTAAGGAAGATCGTAATTCCACTGTAGGCGTTTGTCACCTATATCGAACAATACTAGTTCTGTTTTTGGTGACATATTTTGCCCTACTCTAGAGATCAAACATGATGCTATCCAACTCGAAAATCATTTGTGATTCCTAAAGCCGGATCTCGAAAGAGATACTTTGAACAGACTTTATGTTAATGCAATGGAGGTAAACGACAAAGGCAAATGAATATATATAAATGAAAATCGTAATGAGTTGGAAAATCAAGAACAGTGAAAAAACTTTCAGCCTCCACCGGGATTCGAACCACGGGCCTCCCGCTCTGTACGCGGACACCCTAACCACTAGGCTATGAACGCTGATTGTATGTCCAGAGGTTCGAAACCGGTAAGGAAGATCGTAATTCCACTGTAGGCGTTTGTCACCTATATCGAACAATACTAGTTCTGTTTTGGTGACATATTTTGCCCTACTCTAGAGATCAAACATGATGCTATCCAACTCGAAAATCATTTGTGATTCCTAAAGCCGGATCTCGAAAGAGATACTTTGAACAGACTTTATGTTAATGCAATGGAGGTAAACGACAAAGGCAAATGAATATATATAAATGAAAATCGTATATATATATATATATATATATATATATATATATATATACAACCAATATATACTCTTATTTTACTGTCAACAAAACGCTGTGAATTTAAACCAAATGAGGTGGCTATCTTGCTCAAATGTGTCTGCATCCACTTCGCAAAATCCATCTGAACGAAGGATAGGCCTATGCTCGCACTTGTGTTACTGGGATGGTGTCGCGCGTACATAGCTACAGATCCAAACAAAAGTCACAATTAGACTCATATGGTTTTGTCATGCTTTCACTCATTAGCTTTATTTGTCTCCTTGGACCTTAAAGAGGATTAAATAAACTGAAATAAACTAAATTGATTGTCTATAAATAGGGAAAACTGAAGTTGATTTGAAGCGTTTTATAATTCGTTGGTGAAGCGCGGACGATATCGCACCGAGAGCTGGCAGACGGATTTGGCTAAATTGGCTGTGAGTACAAAGTTCAACTTCGACCCTTCCTAACTCAAAATCTAGACGGTCAAGGTCGTTAAATTTGGATGCGGGCTGAGATCAGCTACATATGGTGGGTAGGACATGTCAGAAATATAAGCAATAAACTCCAAAAACTTAATGTATGGTTAATTCGCAGTTAACAATTGCAAGTTCTGTCTCTCAATGTTGCAATGGTAAAACAAGTTGCATAATATATTCTCCACTCTCGGCTTCAATGCGCCGACGATCTGGGCATTGGTATCAATGAGGTTAATGTGTACTTTTTCTTGATGTCTGTATAGTCTTATCCTGAGAATTATTGAGAAATCGTAGGGGAAAATGATTCAGTAAGTATTGCGCTTTTGTTTATCCTTTTCTATGCAATAATTAAAGTACTTATCGTCGTTTAGTGTCATGGTTACGCTTCAAAAGGAAAAGCCACTTTCGCAGCTACAAAGCGTTGTGCAACAAAGAGCTAAAACTGACCCTTAAACCGCCGCCCTTTTCAATGGAGGCAAGTTTCTCACGCAAATTTAGTCAGGCCATCTGAAGTCATTAACATTTTTTGTTAATTTCTTTTTAATGTTAATACGAATTGATGGACAATTTCGAATCTGTATGACCTTGATTTTCGTAAGTTATAGTATATTTGTTGGTGATTATCCAAAGGGGTAAAATTACATCATAGTTTTCGAGAGTCAACCAGCACTGACATTACCTATACAGGTGTCAATAGGTTTACTCACTGACATGTGTACGTTTTACTCCATGTGTACGGTGTATGTGCAGTTTAGTCTTGATTAACGCAGTGGGTTGTTTTTGATACAGAGAAGCCTAGTGTTATTGCTTATGTGTCAATTCCACGGAAGTAAATATTGTTTTCTTTGCTCACGCCCACTAACGTTACGTTAGTCCCAACTTTAGAGAAGAAGGGATTATTTTCGGTTCACCGTCATATTAATTCATTTTATCGGTTTTAACAGGGTGAAGTAAGCCGTATTTTTTTTTTAAAAGATCAGTATGTAAACTTTACAAATATGAAAGCACAAGTTGTGATCGAATGTGCAGTTGAACCGTTACTCGATAACTTAGTCCGTAACGTTAGGCCACTAAGTGAATGAAACGACTTTCATCAACGATAACCTATCGATATCATTGGTTTAGGTATACTCAATGTAGCCTAACTTTAGGCCTAGCCTAAATAAGTTGACTGTTTAAAATTCACGAACCCAAAGCCATTGAGGCAGGTTTTAAATGTTGTAACGGGTGTAGTTTTATAGTAGACTCAAATCACAAAAGGAGTGCTAAATTTAGAATAAGACTTCAAAGTTGAAGCTAGGCTATGCCAAACTGCAGTGCTAGTACTAGGCTAGCTCAGGATGGGTAGGTCTATGCTATGGCTAGCTGAATTATTGAGTACTAACTCAAGCATAGCTAACTTAAGTTAGGACTACAGTAGCAGTACCAATATTACCATTTTTTTACAGACTAATAATATGGCCATGTGGAAGCAAATTTCGATAGTGTATTCTGTTTCTATGAGTAGGCCTACGGAAGATGCAACAATGCTAACAAATTCGTCAAAATATTATTGGGCTACCACAATCTCAGGACCGTATTGTCATTAAATATTTCTGCAGAAGTATCATTTTCAATAGTGGTGCCACTTTGGTAGGTAGAATGGATGGCTACTTATTGATTGGAGTGCAATTAGGTCTAGGCCTACTCCCCTATTTTATGCAGATATGTAAAGTTAACAATATGGATTGGACTGAGCAATTGTAAAGGTAATGGGACACAAGCAGATAACAGTTGAATCGAGACATATAAGTTAGATAACACCAGAACTATGATGTGGACATACTCTTGCAAAACTACATCATTTTTTGACCTTTGTGGAAAGCAGTTTTCAGAAATTTGCTAGCACACTTCAAGTGGGACTATCTTCACACAAAACATATTTACTTTATGTAACAAAATATAAAGCTAATACAAATAACTGGTTTACTGAGCATTCCTATGAGAAGGAATAGGATTGATTTAATGAGGTTTTGTCTCAATATATTGTGCAGTATCATGGTTTCATGACTTGTTCAGTAAACAGCTCAAACACATGATGTACTTGATGCTGTGATGCAATGAAGATGCCCAATACCTGTGTTGATGTACTAATATCTGGTAGAATTTGATTTTAATTTGATATTTTCTTTTTTTAGACAAGCAATATAAATATCTTTGTGTATTATTTGGCAGTTACAAGCACTGTCAACATTTTCCATGCTTCTGATTGGTAATGGCAACTGACACATGCAGTCAGTACATTGCTGACTATATTAACTCACATTGATTATCAAACACTGCACACAACATATCTAGTTGTATTGTCAGACATAGGGAAGTGGGGAGGGAGGGGGTAGGGGAGAGGGTTAGTGGTGGGAAAACTACAACATGAGAACAGCATTGGTAGTGGGGCACAGAATGTGGTTAATTCAAGCACATAAACAAGTTGGTGCAAGCATGGAGCAAGAAGCCATGTTGGTGTGTGATAAACAGGCCTACTATGGGACCCCTGTTGGGGCCAAGGGGCAAAAGTCCTTAAAGCTTTCAGGTATTCATTATTTTAGAACTAATATCAGCTTCAAATCAGCAGAATTTTGGAGGTAGATTGTAAGTAAACTGTAGTCAATCGAAATCACAGGGCTCTGACTAAGTTCATTTGGAGGGACACCATGGCCACGACTCCCCCCCCCCCCTGGCATTGCCACTGCCAGTATCTTGGCACTGCAGATCATTTCATCAATTTTATATGAATTGTTTTTTTCAGAATTCAAATATATGGCAAACAGACATCTGTTTAAATTTCAATTCCCTTTGCAGATTATTTTGTCAGTTATTTAAGTTGGATTTTCCCTGACGTTCGCTCAGGCAGTAACCATCACTTTGTCTGAAGCAAGGTCCGACATAGGCTATCACAATGCCGGCAGTTAAAGGAGAAGGAATGAGAGGGTTGGCAGTCTTCATTTCAGATATAAGAAACTGTAAGTATACCCTTCTTCACTTGACCTGTCTAAACACATTTTAATATGTTTATTGCACTACATTGTCAAAAGTCATCTGGTAACCGTTTAGCGCAGATCCTCAAACGGTATCCAGCTATTGTGCTCTGCATTCGGCCAGCCTAAAGCATTTACAATCTGAGCCTTTCATTCCTTTGTATTTCTAAGGCTAACTTTGCAATAAAAAGATTGAAGTGGTAAGTTTTGTGTTTTAACTCAAACCTGGTGTGTAAATGCAAGTCCCACAAGAGGAGAGGAGATCTAAGGATTTTTGGTTACAATGCCCAGTACTTAACCTTTGTAATCGTGCTGGCGTGTGTGAATGCGTGTGCATGTGTGTGTTTGTGTATTTGATGGCCAATTTCTAAACATGATATCTCAAGAAGGACAAGTTGAGTCAATGTCACACTTGGTAGGTAGATGCCCCATGATGTGTAGATGTGCCGTAATGTTTGTGATTCCCATCTCATGCTTATTAAGGATTGGGCAGGGCTTAATGTAAAATCATTATAATGGTATATCTCTTATACCGTATGTCCAATTAGTTCATACTTGGTAAAGTTGGTATGGCCATGTCAGTTGATGGTGCAGTACAGTAGGTACATGATCATATAGTCAAGAAATTCATTCTCATTATTATTCATGAAAGGGCGTGGCTAGAGTACTTTCACAGTATAAAGCTTGTAAACACGATATCTCAAGACCAGCAAGTTGAATTAATGTCATACTGGGTAGGTAGATGCCCCATGATGTGTAGATGTGCTCTATTGTTTGTGGTTCCCATCTGTTGAATATTAATGAGTGGGCTGGACTTAACATAAAATTCTTAAAGTAGCATTTTGCGAGTTTTTTACATATATCAATCACAAAACAGCAAACTAAGATATTAGCCAAGTTTTTCCCTGCCAACAACGTTAATTAGCTAGAAATTAAGGATATTTGCAGATAATGAGAAAAGTGTCCACGACAAATTCCACGTTTAAAATTTATCGCATACAGTTCCCCCAAACCCACTAGTTTGAATTCAACCAATCAGAATGCAGGTTTAGTTATGAGCTATTGCTAAAAATAGATTCAAGACTTTGCATTGGTACAACCAGGGAGTTGTTATGGAACTCCCTGGTACAACTGCCATATAGACTGTACACAAATCAAACATGGTGTTGTATTACGTATTGGTCAATGACGCTCGTAGTGTAAAATATTCATATTATGGGCAAGGTTTATTGGGATCCCAACGGAAATATCTTGGAGAAAAACAAAGTTAAAAGTTGCAAATTTTTGACTTTTATGCCACCATTTGAAGTAAGATTTAAATAGATAAGCTAGTTATGTATGTCGTTATGACATAGTGGAGCCAGTGAGGTTGAGAAAAATCATAGAAAAGGATGCAAAATGCTGCTTTAAAGTGTCAATATGTCTTCAACAGCATGATTTAGTTCATACTTGGTATGGTGATGTGACTATAAGAAAGTAGCTTTTGCAACAACAACTTTGACCTCATAAATATTCATGAGTAGGTGGGGCTTAATGGGAAGTAGTCAAAACAGATGTTCAGAGCCTTCTACAGTGTGCTACACAAAATGTGAACACTAAATTAGTCTCTGATAATGTGTAAAGTGGAAGTAAACATGTTGATGTTTGCAGCTTAGAGAGCTATCAATAAACTACTTAGTAATAATGTGACATTCACTGATGTTAAGCAAAATCAGACCATTGATGTTAGTTACTGTAGGATTGTGCATGGGTGGAGGAAGGTGGAGGGGGGGGGGAAGGTACGGGGAGAGCTTTTCCAGAGGAGGCTGCTTGGCAGGGGTTGGGGTGAAAAGAAGAGGGATGTTGATGGTCAATGTTTCCACATGAGAGAAATGTGTTTGGCTGTATGTGGTGAATAATGTTTTCTTTGTAAGTCTTAAAGATTTTGTTACAGCACACATACAGTAGTTGACGTTGAAGGTTCACAGTCTTGTTTGAGGCCCCTTACACAGCTTTAAAACTTAACCACTGGTCGTTGGTAACTTGTCACACTCACACACCCATATCCAAACAATCCCTCCTGGGGCACTACAGTGCACTACATCTACATGTCCCCTGGGGGACTTCCCATAGAGTGCAGCCACAAACCGGCACACGCAACTACATCCACAAGTTAACTCACAGGTCCCATTAATACACCTGGGGGAAGAGAGGCAATGGAGATAAAGTGCCTTGCCCAAGGTTAATATGCAATGATCTTGCCAGGACTTGAACTACAAACCTTAGATCACAAGTCCTTAACCACTTGACCACAACACTCTCATAGTAAGGTTGTTTGAATTTGTACAATACAGTATGACTCACTGTATTGTACTATATTGTACTAAGTGTATATATATGGAATGTTTGATGTCAGTACTGTGTAGACACTGTATGAACTACTGCACTCATTGAAATTTTAACGCTTTTGAAAATTGCAATGTTTCGTTCATAAACTGTTTCCATATAATGTAATCTGTATGTTGAATGTTTTGGATAAAAGTATGAATTCTTTTTACAGCCCCTTTACTTGCCTCTGGCAAATTTATGCTAGACCAATACATTTAAGCCAACTTAGCTATTCTTCTAATATTACTATTGGGATGTGGTGCTCCAAATTTTGAATTTGTCAAGTTTGCAAGATGGACCTATGTACATACAGTAATATATGCAACTGTACCATCCCGATAAGGGTGTTTGGTTAAATTCCACAAATGCTGTACAAGTACTGTACCTGTAAATCAGAAACATTTGGTGAAATCATTCAGCTGCATATATGGTACTGCACTTTAGCTGTGTACGCAATCCATCTACAGGCTACAGCACTTATTGTCACAGCTGTATACATGGATTGTGTGTATTTCTGTTGACTTGATCGATCGACTAACAATTCTCTCGGACTGTAGAACTGAAGTCTTATTACAGTAGCATGCTGTCACCACTTTATCTGAGTACACAGTACAGTCACACTGTCCAAGAGGTTTATTTATAAATTAGTATACTGGAACCAGGTGTAGACTTACGGTTTTCAGGACCAGGGAGGCCACTTTCTTTGAAAAGTGACACCAAGTTTCACTGGAATTATGATCTAACATAAATTTATACTCCTTGTGATGTTGATAGAGGTTAACAAGGTTGCATACATGTACATGTAATATTTTTCTGCTTTCAAAAAAATATATATCTAAGATAGGCTTATATATTGGAGTGCATATATGTGGAGCAGACAGGTAATGATATATTTTGTCATATCTTGTAAACTGAAAGCAGTGAAGTTGGGTCGTTGTTCTACAGAGTAAAAGTACCAATCAAGATGGTAGCTATATAGAGTACAGTACATAAATATTGTTTGATCGGTAATTGTGTACTTGAGACACTGTATTACGACATAGGAACTCTTGTTTGTAAATCAACTTCCACCTTTGAACAGCCTGAGGTATCTGGTACTTTACTTTATCAATGCATGTAGTTTATTGTATACTGTATAAATGTATGCATTCGATCACATGTGATAAATTGTAGTTGAACAGTAATATATATCTTACAGTAAGACCCATTTTTTCAATTGTTCTTTTGTGTCTTCAACTTTTGTTGAGTGCCTCAAGGTAATGAAAACTTCTATTTTCCTTTCTAAAATTCTATGTCATGTTTCATTTCCTTACTACATCAAGGAATGAATTCATAACAAACCGCTGACATACTATACTGTGCTGTACTGTACTACAATACTATGCTATACTATACTGTACTATACTATACTATACTATATACTATACTATATACTATACTAGATACTATACTAGACTATACTACTGTACTATTCTGTACTATACTGTACAATACTATGCTATACTATGCAATATACTATACTATACTAGACTATACTACTGTACTATTCTGTACTATACTGTACAATAGTAACAATACTATGCTATACTATACTGTACTATACTGTACAATACTATGCTATACTAGACTAGACTGTACTATATTGTACTATACTATACTATACTAGTACTATACTATACTATCTGACTATACTACTGTACTATAAGTACTGTACAATACTATACTATGCTATTCTAGACTAGACTACTAGTACTATACTGTACAATACTATACTACACTATACTAGACTATCCTAGACTATACAAGACTATACTACAGTATACAGTTTGTACTGTACAATACTGTATTGAACAGTACTGTAGTGTACCATTAAGTGACATCTCCATGTCAACAACTCTCCCTATATATTTCTACACAACTTCCCAAAATAGACCAGGTCTGTTGGATATATGATATTATAATACGGTCCATACACTCGGTACAGGTGTTTTTCACCAGTGAGTGTAACCACAGAATGGTACACTGGTATACTGTACATAATGTACATAATTTGGGGAGCTTACAATATACAGATATATACAGTATATCCTTTTGACTTTGAAGTTTTCACGATACTGCTTTAAAGAAGATAACCTGGGTTATCAACTCTCTCAGTGTATCATACAGCTCATGTACTTTTATTACTCAGGACTTCCAACAATTCTAACCTTCCAAATTTTAGGTAATTTTTCTACATTTCCTTCCGTATAGAAAAGCAAGGAAAACCACATTTGGACAAAACATCAATTCGAGATTTAATATATTGATTAAATTCTCTTGCAAGTACATCTTTGACAATTGCTCTTAGCAGTGTGTAACTCATTCCCTTTATTATCTAATAGGTCCAGTCTAAACTTCCCTGTCGAGCTGTTTAAAGAAACACCCATCAAAATTTTCTTGGTGCGTACACATACATACATACATACATACATACAGTACGGTACAGCTCACTGTGTAGTACAGTCACACACGGTATTTATCCAACTTTGCATCGCGCAGTCATTGAGAAGAGTATACTTTTACTGAATACCAAATTAATGAAACATCGGTGCAGGGTTTGTATTGATTTAGTTCTCCTTCGAGGGGGAAATTCACTGGACACATAATCTTGTGATTGGTTTTTCGAGTTGCAGCAGTGGTACAGTTTGTGCTTCCCCGATGGGAGGATGTTAAAGGTACACTGCTTTATACTGTGCAGAATTTGTGTACAGGTATAACTAATGTATGCAAGATATATAGATCTTAGGAGTCCAAAATAAGTTGTACAATAAAACAGGTTCTTAATTTCTGGTTATATATATATTAAAATACAGTATGTTGGTACAGTACTACAGTTGTTTATTTTTTATTTATTTTTTTCACATAATTGTGAAGTTCAGTGTTAACATGCCCCATGCTCAGACTTTTGTAAACATTTTATTTAGATTGATACTAACAGACTATAAACAGTACTCTGCAGATATTATACCTCAAAGTACCTTCAAACGTTTGTCGTTAACTTCGGAAGTATTTTCTCAGTACCTCCAAGAGCATTTCCTCTCCAAGTCAAAGCATTACTGCCTAGCTGAATCATTTCACTGCTCTATTTAAAATTGCTGTACAGAACAAGTTACTGAATGTTGGGGAATAATTCAGAGGGTCAGACACTCCAGGAGGTAATATGTTAATGTCAAATGTTAGCAAAGATATTTCTAACATTTTAGATCGTCAGTGAGGGGTACAGTTCATACTGTACAGTGCAGGGATGTGCCTAAGCTGGGCGGCCCCGCCCAGCACTGTCTTAAAAATTGTGAATCCTGCCCAGCACTATTTTCATCTAAAATCCTGACATTCCTAACAATATATTCAACATATATTGAAAAAAAAATAAAAAAATGTAAATTGTTAGCAAAACTAGTACTAGTTTGTGTATGTGCTTAAAAAGCTACACAAGTGCCAGCATTTGGCATCTGAGCACCTTCAAAAATCGACAAATTTCTCAAAGGGGAGAATGGCGATCAGTATACCTGGCACTCAGGAAAACCTGGGCACATCCCTGCAGTGTTTAAAATTTACCAGATAACCCTGTAGGCATGGCATTGAGGCAGAGAGAGAAAGAGAGAGAGTGGTAAGCTAGTGAAGAGACAGGTAAGCAAGGAAAAAAATTTAAAAGTACGGTGAAATTTAAATCCGGTTAGTTTTGGAATGTATAGCGTAACAAATTTGTCTCTACGTACTTTAAAGTTGAACGTACTTGCAATGTCACATCAGTCAGAAACTGTACAGGCATTACCGTATGACTCATATTAATACAGTAGATTTAGTGTCTAAAATTTAACGGTTGTCTATGTGCCCTGGATAGTCAGTTGATGTAAGTTTCAATTACCTGTGAACCTCGGGACAGAAAGTCTTTGTGTATCACATGTAGCCAACTACAGTACAGTAGATGTAAGCAAAAATACAGAGCAAGTGCTTCCTAGTGTACATTACAGTATATACCATTTACATTATACTGTACATTATACTGCACATTATACTGTACATTATACAGTACATTATACTGCACATTATACCATACATTATACAGTACATTATACTGCACATTATACCATACATTATACAGTACATTACTGTATACCGTACATTTTACCGTACATTATACCCAGGGTTCATTTTAGATTTTTCAATTTGCTTAGCAGTACTGCTAATCAAAATCCTGAATTGATTAGCAGTTTGGTAAAAATGGTTAGCAATTTTTTTCTGTGCACGTGCGCTGCACGATAAAGATAATGTCATAAATGTATCCCTGGCACTGGGGGCGGGGGTCTCCCTCTTTGGAAATATTGACTCTCAACTCTCAGAAGAAAGTTTCAAACATATCTTTCCACTTTTAGAGGGAATGCAATTATGCAAGCATTCACGATGTGGCATATTGCGCAGGAACGTTGATATATCGAATTTCGCCGTTGGCCCCATAAATAGTTACACAAATATCAAAACTCGTGATGAAGTAAATTTCATTGTAGGATTTTCAAGATCTTGATTAAATACGTCAAAAGTGTGCGAAATCATGTATATCCATGGTACAACCACACTAGGTTGCCGCCTAGCTTGCCAGTTACAATAGTTTGCAGTTTTGATGGCAATAAAAAAGTGGAAGCATATCCCAAGTAAATATTCCGAAGCTAGCTACCGGTAGCAGCAACTCGCTTATTATCCACTGCTATTGTCCGCCACTAGTATTGCTTATTGTCGGCTGCTATTGTCCGCTGTTATTGGTAGCCAACTTCAGCTTGATGCAGACTGAGCCCGCACCGGTGGATCGGAGTACGAGTGCGAAAGTAACGTTATATTATTATTATTGCGTAGCCGCGTAGGTCAGATCAGGCATAGGCCTAGGCCAAGTAAATTATTTGAATCAAAACAAAAACAAAACAACTCCAAAAGTGTCAGATAAAATAGTAAATATGAGTGTAACATTTCGTGCCAATGAATCATGCTTTGTGTGATAGTAATGTATGTGGTTATTTGGGACTTTAGGCTGCTATACTCTAGGTATGTGTAGTCTAGGGGCCTACCTTGGGTTGTGTAGCAGTTGTGCGATACAAAGTATCATCTTGCATCGCAAATGTAAATAATCGCATCGCAAAGATACCGCTTAAAATGAACCCTGATTATACCGTACATTATACCGTACATGGTACCATACATTATACCGTACATTATACAGTACATTATACAGTACATTATACAGTACATACCGTAGATTATACCGTACAATATACTGTACAGTACATTATAAATAGTGCATACTGTTTGTGTGGATAGTATAAATTACTATTGTATCTGCAGTGTTACCATAACACCATATTTTACATTACGTACAGTAGTATGTGTTAGGTTTGGGCATTGAGGAATCGTTAATCTATTGGCCCCTTTTTCATTTCCCTAGAGCTTTCCTTTCAACTACCGTTTTAAAACCTGTTTGTACCACTCATACATACAGTACTGTACTTCTGTTGTGAATCCTCTCTAATAATGCTTTTTGATAAAAGTCGGTCAATGTTCTGGAGGTTTTTCAAGCTCCAGATGAATCAATTTCTGTCATTCAGAATACGGAGGACTGTCATGAATTTGATGAAACTTTAATGTTGCCTCAAGTCGTCATTGTCAGTTTTCAAACATGGGGAGGCCTTTGACAGGTTCGAAGAAATATTTACAAGGATGAAATATTTACAAAGATGCCTTGGTATCTAGGTGTTTAGTATGCATGCACAGTAAATTTATGGCACTGTTTTCAGGATAAATTATTTTCTTGTAGCATTCACATTCACCTCACCTGCAGTCAGTGGTGTACATGTCATCGGTGGTTCACGACCTAAACTACACTATTTAAAAAAATATAACCACCTAAGGGAACTTACAGTATTTGGGTGAACTGAAGCGTTTTATGTCTGTTCTCCGTGTAGCGTGTCTTGCCTTAACACTAACATTGGTCTAGTACTGTACTAGGTGTAGATCATTGTAGCAGGGCAAATTTTTAATGGTTGTCCAAAACTACCAAATTTATCTTTGATCAACCAGAATCAGCCTTGGAGATCGTCTGGCCGACACCTAGCTGTACACAATCATATTCAAATTGCATTTTGACCAAGTACTACCATTTAGAGTGTTAGCTCAATGGTTAACGACGTTGCATTCCAATCATAAGGTCTCTAGCTCGAGTCATTCCAAGATTAATGTATGTCGTCCAGTTACAGAGTTGTTGACAATTGACAATTCGTAGTCATGGACGTTAAATATGAATGTAAGAGACTGACTTCGGTCAGCTTGCGGCTTTGAGAACCAGTGATGGCTTCTTCGCGAGTCCCTGCTTGCAGGAGGATCTAAAATACATATTTAGGTAAAGTGTTCATTACCGGCCCCCATAAGGAAATAAAACAAAAAATAATGGGTAGGCCCACGGCCCACCCAAACGGGAGGGTTTACTGTCCCAAAGGTGGTTTGCTATGTATTCACTACATCTACACATCTACAGTGTACATATTGGGTATGAATTCTTTGTTATTTTGCTATATTTTTATCGGACAAACCAAAATTTGCTGTTCGGAAATGTATGTTTCCGAAATGTAAGACCTGGACAAGCTGAACAAAGAACCTTTTGTCCTTTTTGTACAGTAGTCAATACTAGCCATACAATACAAATGACATCCTTGACCTTATTTGGTCAACGACGTAATATTCCGCTGTAATATACACCGTACCAATTATACAGGTCTATATGAAGTGTACAGTATTGATTTAAAACAAAACTTAGCTCTTTTCAACACCTTTTTTTTAATTTGAAGTGGATACACTACTACATGTGGTGGGTCGTGGTCAAGTGGTTAAGGCAGTGGACTGGTGATCTAAGGATTACAGGTTCGAGCCCTGGCCAGATCATTGCGTTGTGTCCTTGGGCAAGGCACTTTATCTCCATTGCCTCTCTTCACCCAGGTGTATAAATGGGGACTTGCGAGGTAACTTGTAAATATAGTTGCGTGTGCCGGTTTGTGGCTGCACTCTATGGGAATTCCCCTGGGGACACATGGTTGTGGTGCCCCAGGAGAGATTGATTGAATTGCCCACACTTTGGTGTGTAGGTGTGACAAGTTACCAATGACCAAGGCTAAGTTGTAAAAAGCGCTACGATCTCAATGTAGCAGCGCTATATAAGTGTCTAATATGTATGTATGTATGCACACTTTAACTATTAGTAACAATACCGTACAATCTGAAGCTGTTTTCTACGCATGGTGAGAGCATCCTCGTATACAGTTTGAAATGGTAAAAGTTTCTTCCTTATAAACTTTCGATTTCAGACTTAACACTCACATAAACAGTGAACATTTTTGATCAGGTTTACAAGTGAATTTTCTTCACAAATTTATTTCCCTTTTTCTTGATATCAAGGATGTAATTACTTTTCTTTTCCACTCTACTTTCAAATTGCATTTCATTTTCACTTGTACAGTGTAAGTACTACTTCAGTAAAGAGTGCTTGATCCTCTACTCTCCACAGCATAAAACAGAAGACAAAAATAATAAAAAAATAAACATATATCCTTTGTTTCTCTATTTGACAGGTAAAAGCAAAGAATCTGAAGTGAAAAGGATAAACAAAGAATTAGCTAACATCAGGTCAAAGTTCAAAGGTCAGTATATACTGTTAATCAATTCTGCCGTCACGTAACTCGGGATCAAATGCATGATGAGGGGAGAGCGGATCTCAATTTTCATTGACTTTGAGGGCCTGGAAGACACATTGATCTCAGAAAAGGGCTGTGCAGTTCAACTTTAGCTATGCTGTACATGTACTTATGTATTACAGCTTACTGTAGATTGAGTAATGTGCAGGATAGGCTGGTCAGGTGATTATGCCTTAGGGTGGCATACGCCCATTAAAAGCCCCATTGACGTACACACTAAATCACAAAAGTAATGTGGTGTCTAAGTCTAGATAACAGTTCTCACAGTATTAAGCTAAACGCTACCCATCACTGGACAGCTGACGAGTTGGCCTTTCATGGCACCATCAATTTTCCGTATCATGACCATGCAGATTTTTGGCTATCCGAGCCGGAAGTTTTCGTCATTTAAAACAGACCTCTTCACTCAGTAGTGAACCATTTTCCTAAGCTGCTCCTGGGAGGCCTAAAGGGGTCTAAAATTGCCTCAATTGACCCAATTTTGGCACCACATGTACTTCCGTTCATGTGCTTCGACATGCAAGCCACACAAGAAAAATAGATCCTGATTGATTACATATCAAAAGAGATGTTATCTTACTGCATTTTGGCATTTTTCCTGAAGGAGAACATCCGGGCGGATTGATATAGACTCTAATAGGAGTATGCCACCTTAGAAGTCGCATAAATGTACCCGATCTGTGTTAAAGTCTCTTAAAGGATAGTCAATGTTTATCAAAGGTCGTTTTTAGGTGTCCTCTGATTAATTTGTGTTGTTTATTTGTCGTTTACTTCTTCTGATTTTGCCTTTTGTTTTGTTTGTTTCTTCTTCTTTTGTATTTCAAGGTGACAAGACTCTAGATGGCTACCAGAAGAAGAAATACGTCTGTAAACTGCTCTTTATTTTTCTGCTCGGTCACGATATCGATTTTGGTCACATGGAGGCAGTCAACTTACTTAGTTCCAACAAATACACAGAAAAACAGATCGTAAGTCGAACGGCTAATTATTGCTGTATATATGTACGGTATCAATGACACTATCATATAACTTTGCACTAGAGTGAAATTGTTGGCTGGTTATAAAACTTATGAAACATTAATGACAAGAAACGAGTCCGAGTCTACCTGCAATGTTTCACAAAGTTTCTAGGTCATGTTAGGTGGAAGTGTAGTCATTTTGATTGGTAGGTTTCTGACGTCCTTCCCTTGATGATGATACAAAGTGAATTAAGATGACTGTATCGACTAGACGCTGTTAAGGGGTAAACAGCTGGTTGTTAGGCCCAACACAACGGTAGATTAGGAAGGAAGAGGAACGGTTGAGGGCAGTGGACCCAAAAGTGGGACCATTGTGGACTGGACGCTGTTAAGGAGTAAACGACTCGGTTGTTAGGTCCAACACAACGGTAGATTAGGAAGGAAGAGGAACGGTTGAGGGCAGTGGACCCAAAAGTGGGTCCATTGGAGTGCAGTTGTCTATTACCATATTTTGTGTAGGTTTAGGTAGATTGAAATACATACTTAAATTTCAGTATGATGGCGATATGTCAGTATTGCGATTCTTAAATAACCAAACAAGTCCAATTTTGGGGCCGGATAGCTCAGTTGGTCAAGGGCAGGGCTTGTGATGGTCACTGGTCCAAATCCTTTCCCAGCCAAACTTCTCTTTGCTCTCACTGAAAGGTTGTTTATTAATTTCGCAGTAGCTTTCCGATCGATGTTAATATAACCAGAAGATTAACTTCGCTCCTCTCTTACCTGTCTCCCACTCCACAATTTCACAATCGCACTTTCCTATCTACCTAACTACGCATTTGGAAATGTTTTAGCACTGCGTCCTCGCTCCCTGGGCCACGCCCACTAATTCCTCCCGTATCTACCACCTGGAAGTTACTACACTAGTTAATATAACCAGAAGGTCTTGGGCTGGTGCTGGAGACAGGACAGCTGTCTCAATAATGTTTGCAACAGGTTAAATGGTATACAAGTTGTGTACAGTATATATCGCTCCCCTTGATTCTTAACTAAGCACATACAGTGCATACATACAGTATGTATGGACAGTTATAATATGTTGTAATGGTCTGTAACTTTACTGACAGGTGCAGTCAAAGTAAACAAGAAGGACTTGCCATCATTTGTTTCTCTGTTAAATTCTGTTTTAGTTTTAAATTTGACTATTCTTAACACAAAATAGTAGCACTGGCAAAATTCTAATGAATCTCAACATTTTGCTGAGGCCAGATAGCTCATGAATTCTGAGAAATTGGATTTTTATGTCTGTACTTAAAAATAAATATGATGGCTGTTTCAATATGGTGATTACGGTCATGTCAATACAACCTCGGTAGATTTGGTCGCAGGTGACAAAGAACACTAACCAAACAAGGAAGATGTGTGTCAGTTTCCAGATTCCATATAAACTTTGGACCCACCACTGTATTTTTAGTCACAATTTATGCAATGGATGCATTATAGTTCCTTCTGTATGGATTCAATCTATCTCCTGTATCTGATTTTAATATAACTTCTACATGTTACAATTCAACAGTTGCATAACACTCTACCTAGCTTTTAACATTTCATCACATTGATGATGCACTGAATAGATATCATGGCTGAGTAATCCCCTATACCTTAAACACAAGAGGTAATGGAGAGGCGCAGTAGGTAGGACCTCCTAGGTGGCAACCTTAATCACAAAGGTTATTAGAGGTGGCTTCTGTGATTGCATTATTGTGGATACTGACCCAATTTTCAGCCCCTGGCCTACTAAAGATGAATTGTGAAAATGTGATCATGGTGTTGTGTCTTCATATTCATATATTTAATTCACAAGTAAGAAGATAAGTTTCTCATTTGTAGGACTTGCTGTATATTTATTGTATTATTGTATGTGTATCGCAGTTTATTGACTTAATCTATTGCTATTTTTTTCTTCTTTCGTTTACGACCTGTGTAAGCCGAATTTCCGATTGTGGACAATAAATTTAAATTCAAATTCTTCATATAAGGCCTTTGTACCATTTTGCGCTGGTATATCTCTTGTTTGGACAAAACCTTTTTTCTCAATTTTTGCTTATTAGATACTTTTTAGATAGCACGTATGGCTACGAGGTACTGCCAGGGCCCTAAATGGAAATTATGTCTTATCATGAAATCCTGCATTCTGCCATCAAAATATGACATAATTTTCACTTTGTGTTCTTTGTGACACTCTCCTTTCGACAGGGTTACCTCTTCATTTCGGTTTTGGTGAATGAGACTAGCGAGTTGATTCAATTGGTCACAGAGAACCTGAAGAATGACCTGGGCAGTAGGAACCCAATCAACATTAACCTGGCTTTGCACTGCATCGCCAACATCGGCAGCAAAGCCATGGCCGAAGCCCTCGGATCGGAAGTACCAAAACTTCTTGTTTCATCGTAAGTGCTGAGTTGAAACATTCCAAACATCAAAAGGTGTTTCATACAGTCAAATGACACCCTCCCCCCCCTATCTTCTTTCAAGATGTAATAATTTTTTTGTGAAATCAATTGCATTAAGAACATTTCTTATCAATAACAAACCAAACTTGTTTCACTTTGCTCGTAAATTTGAAGAGTTCAAACTTTAGTGACATGTCATTTCTTTAAAACCCTCCTTCTAAATTAAAATTGTTTGTTCCCTGTCTTTACAGTGATGTTTTTAAGTTATTAGAAATGTATACCATAAAGTGTACCAACTTTTTGTAACTTTTCATGAATAGAATATAAAGACGTTAATACCGAAAAAAGGGGGAATGTTTTCCTTACTTTTCCGATTTTTTTTTTCCGAAAACCAGTGACACCATTGACCAAGTAAAACAGAGCTCATCCCTGTGTCTGCTACGACTTTACCGCACCCAACCAGAAGCCATCCCAAAAGGAGAATGGCAGAACAGAGTGATACACCTTCTTAATGATCAGCATATGGTTTGTAGAACCTTGTCTCATCTTACTCTTTAAATAACTTCAGGGTTCTCACTTTGTCTTCAGAATGTCACTAAACAACTGGCATGAGCTTTTTCAGCGAATTCGCGGAATATCCGTGATTTCTTTTCTACCTCAGGGACAAAAACTATTATCCTAACACACTGTAGCATATGCACACTGGAGCCTATACCGCATTTTTTGCAAAGTTCCGTGATCCTTTTTTTACCCCAGTCTCATCCCTGAAACAAACAAACAAACACACGCACACACAGTATCAAACACAGACATTTTGCATAATTTGTAGTGGTAAAATTAGAGCCATTGGTCGGCAACATAAGAGAAAAGCTAAAGAACATTTCTTCATTCTTTTCGAATTTATACATAAATTCATATTCAGTTTTCCTTTATTCATTTGATTGAAAGTATACGCAATATCTGATTGTCACTTAAAATCGTTCCCTACCGCCACTCTTTGGGTTGTACCAAATGATGTTGGGGGTGTGATTCCTCGTTACGTGGTATGCAAGCCACCAGCAAAGTAATAGCTATATAGGGATTTCTAGCAACTAAGAGGTGGATAGCTTAGTTTGTGGAACAAGACGGACTAGAAACCCTAATTTTCTAGGCCCAAAAAATAACTTTGCTAACTTTACTAAAGGCTAACTTTACTAAAGATATATGTTTGTATATTATAAGGATTCTACACTATTAATATCTGATGGAACATCAGATGCAGACTTCATTCCACACTCTGAATTTATAGACTCTGGAAAACTCTACCCAGTGGAGTCATACGACCACGGTTCCCTCACCAACCTTCCTTTAACCGCACTGGACTCTGAACCAATGACCTACTAGGATGCTAGATTTCGTCTGTATTATGGTCTTCCTTCCAAGGGTGTGGTTACCGTGGCAACAGTTGTTACTTTATAACTGTTTTCTTTTTTTTTCTCTGCAGGGTGTGGTAACGGCGGCGTCCAGTCTCATACACGACCTGGCTCTGACCGCCACAGATGATTACAAAGGGGCAGTGTCCCTGGCTGTATCCAGGCTCAGTAGGGTAAGGTCATTAAAAGTGCTTGTTTATTCCATAAAATTGCAATTCAAAAGTTGTAAAATTCCTCAGATAATATGTACAATGTAGGTAACAGATGTGAAATGATGTCATAAATTATTTGCTGCTGATGGCCGTCATTATTTTCTTCCAAAAATAGATTGTGACATCATCATACACCGATCTCCAGGACTATACCTATTACTTTGTTCCTGCTCCTTGGCTTGCGGTCAAGCTTCTCAGACTCCTCCAACTGTTTCCACCTCCCGATGACCCAGCGGTGCGAGGGAGACTCAACGAATGTCTGGAGACCATCCTCAACAAAGCACAGGTCAGTGCATTAGTTCCTAACCGCTTTTAGAACCACTGGTCAAGGCATCCTCTCTTTCCAGGCTCATTACCCCCCTCCCCCCACCTTCCCCCTGCCCATCCTATCTTTATTAAAATGTCTCTAACATTGTGGTGGGAGGTTGTTCTTTGTCATATCCTCCTTTAGTAGTTTGTTAGCTGTAGCAGTGACAGTCTCCTAGTTGCAATTTATTCCGTAATTCACAAATCAAAATACAAACTGTCCCAACACCAAGTAAGCTACCTTCAATTTCTAAAATAATTGTTTCTGTCTGTAGCAATGCCAATATCCTCCAAAAGTTTGCTCATTACCACCCTGCCCCCCCCTTCCCCCCCCCCAGTTGGAACCACTAGGATTGTGGCATTATTAAGGAAATTCCCATCAACAAAAATTTTACAGCGTTTTAATGATTGTTGATCAAAATCTATTGGACATCTTTCCCCGTGCCACCCTACATTCTTTGGAAATTCTGCGTATTTGAGATGATGAATTATTGGTATGGATGATGCATACCAGATTTAAGCTTGTAAACCGAACTTCACGTTAAAAGCTTCAATAATGTAAATTTAGCAATTGCAATAACCCATCCCCAATTACAGAAAGTAAACCTTTAAAAAAAATAATAATAATAATCGTTGAAGCATATGTGGCTGGATGATGTCATATTTAGACTTGATTAAGTCCATTTCTTCCCTGATGTGTAACGAAACATTAGACATATCTTCCATATGGTATGTATAAGATTTGCCATTAAGCTGTTCTGTATTGTTGTTCTTGCCAGTATTATCTCTCTCACTCAGACCAACAATGATTGTTTCCCTTTTGTTTCCTTTCAGTTCTGGCCTAAAATAAACAAAGCCTCGTTTTGAAATGATCTTTATAATTATCTTCTAATTGGGACGTGAAAGGACATACTTATTATTTTAAAGAAATTAGAATTGCAACAACTATTGGGAGGAGATGTTATATCATGTGTACTCCAATGCAAATATTTTGATTATTAAGTGTTTGGTTAAGGTGGATTATTTGTCAGTATGAAGTCTAGGATACTTCCTCATATAATATGTAGTTTGTATGTGTTATTATTCTTGGAATCAGTCGTTACAGAATGGACAAAGAAAATATTGGAACAGGTTTTCTAGTTTTAGACCAGGAAGTGGAAATGCAATCAGATATTTTCCATCCTGTTTGCAATTTAATTACTGGAAATTAAAAGTACAGTTGACTTGAATCGTTAGAAAACTAAGAAGGATTAAATTAGACAGGTCTCTTGATTTGTGCACCAGTTTATGATTGAGAAGAACAGTTAAAATGGTTTGTAGATCCTGTAAAGAACAGCCAATCATTTCACATATTATCTACTCTACCTTTTTCGCTTTTCCCTCTTCAGGAACCACCAAAGTCCAAGAAAGTCCAACATTCAAACTCTAAGAATGCCGTTTTGTTTGAAGCAATCAATTTAATCATACACCACGATAGGTTAGTATACTAATGCATATGTATATGTGTGTATGTTAATGAGTATGTGCAGTATGTATATGCACAGGTATTCTATTATCATAACAGTAAGGCTTTGTTGTATGACAGAAAGTGCCCTTCTGTTAACAATGGAATGCATTTCCTCTGGATATATCCATCACAAGCAAGAATATTTGCTAGTGGAGATGTGGATAATTAGGTGGTGTAACAGTACATATGTATAGGTAAATGTATATATCTACTGGTATATGTAGGTATATTTGTGTATGAATATGTATAGTATATGAATATGTATAGATATGAATATGTATAGTATATGAATATGTATATATGTAGATGAATATTTACATGTATAGGTATATGAATAAATAGTATGCATATATGCATGTCTGTATCAGGTCCTTCAATGGGTACATTCCTACAACATGACAACACAGACTTGTCGCCTGAACATCTTCAATGAAGGACTGAGGTGTCCATGAATTTTTTTTCAATATTACATTATACTGCTGTCAGATCTACACATTTACCAATTATATTTTCACTTGTGTTTTACTATTTCTAATCATATGGAAATGTTATTATATGTGCCTGCATATATGTAATATATTTATGTATGTAATATATGTATGAATGCGTAAATTGAAATGTTCACTATGAGGTTGAGAAAACACTTATGACTAGTTTTACAGCAACGATTAAGAAAGGATAAGTTTGTATTACACAATTTACTCACTGTTGTATATTTTTGATCCACGGTCTTATACTCCTTTCTCTGTTTGCAGTGAACCAAATCTGTTGGTCCGTGCTTGCAATCAGCTTGGACAGTTCCTTCAGCACAGGGAGACTAATTTGAGGTAATTAAATCTTATTAGTTTGAAATTTTGATGGTGCTCAAAAAAAGTACCTTAAGTACAGAATTGCTGCACATTTGCAATAAATTGCATTTGGCTGTACCTTTTGTTCCCTCTTTAATAAAAGATCAGGCTAGTGAAAACGTTTACGTTCAGCTCACAAAAATCTTTCCTGGAACAATGGAATCATGGCCTAAAATATTTGAGGAAGTTTATTGCGTTAGCTTTATGCGGCACAAGAGTTTGTTTAGTGGATTACACCATTAATAGGTGGGATAATGAGGAATATTGAGAGTATTTGCATTGACATAGCTCTCTGGGTTTTGACAGGGGAAGAGGGGCATCCATTTGACATGAGTACAAGTATGAGTACATAATGTTGTCCTCCAGTACGAGTACAAATCTGCAAGAGTGTTTGCTAGAATACAAGAAGATGCTCACAAGTATCTTCGTCTTGGCTCTGATTGACGTAGCAAAGAAGAATTGCTAGGTAGCAATAGCAGCAAATGTTCATTATTTTGTAACATACACTAGGGTACTCAATATTAATATTGTTACGTGACTGCTAGCTATCTATAAGAGGGATTCAACCACTCAAGTTTAACCAGCAGTCGCGAACCCCAAAGAAGAGACGAGAAAGGAGAATTTGTTCTGTGGAATTATAAATGTTCGATCTTTGTAACATACACCAGGTTCTCTATATTAATATGCCAACCAAGAGTCAGCATTGTTTTATGTCAAATGAAGTTTTTTAATAATTCAAAAAGATTATTTTTATTAATAATTTGACATAACTTGTAAATCACTTCTGCTCTCCTCACTTCAGGTATCTGGCACTAGAGAGTATGTGTCACCTAGCGTCCTCCGAGTTCTCGAGGGAAGCAGTAAAGAAACATCTGGAAACGGTCGTAAACGCACTGAAGGCAAGTGATATTTTACCAGATTCACTATTTCTAGCAATTCAGTCATGATATTTGTGACACAATTTGAGCTGGTGTAAACAGAAAACTTCATTAGGAAAATGGGAACCAAGAGTGTTGCCATAGCAAGGAAAAGTATCAACAAGAAAATGATTCAAGCCAGTATCTACAGGATAATAATGATTGTTTTCCATGGTGGGGACTCATTCCTGGTAATCATGTCAGACACCTTCAATCCTGTTTGATTTCTAACAAACTTATCTCTGTCGTGATAAATACTTCAAAGAAGAAAATAATATTAAAAGAAAAGAAGTAATGAAAAATTGAGTTTACAAACCCAGTGCATGAGACTCTGTAGGGCAGAAATGAAAACCATTGACACAGAAAATGTCCCCTTTTTGTATGCTCCTCTTGTAAGATTTCATAGTTTCAGCATACCTATATTTCCCGGCCCAGGCCGGTCCATTGGCAGCAATCCTTGTGGAATGTCTGCCTTAGGATGGACAGTTGTTGCATTTCTCTCATCGGTATTTGTCTTATAACTGTATATTTTCCTTCGTGTTCATTAGACCGAGCGTGATGTCAGTGTCAGACAGAGGGCAGTAGATTTACTTTACGCGATGTGCGACAAGTCAAATGCAGATGAAATCGTTGGCGAGATGCTGGACTATCTGGAGTCAGCAGACTATTCGATCAGAGAAGAGATGGTGAGCGGGTTATAGATACCATTGCTATGTTGTGATATTGTCAAGGGAAATAGAGGCTGTTGCTATGTGTGATATTGGCAAGGGAAATAGAGACCGTTGCTATGTTGTGATATTGTCATGGGAAATAGAGACTGTTGCTATGGTGTGATATTGGCAATGTGTAGTGATACTAGTCTTTGCTCCTGATCTAGTCAAATCAGCCTGTTACAATATTGCGATATTTTAACTATCACGAACACAGACATTTTATCAAAAAATAATAATTTTGTAATAAATAGTGCCATAGGTCATAGATTTTGCCGACAAAAAATATAAATTATATAGTTATTTTTGTTTTGCTGGCATTTGAAGAAGGCATCAAAACTTCTGTTTGTATTGGTATTGATATTTTCTTATCTGAAGTGTTGTTTCTCTTTTCCTTTCCTATAAATCGGTTGGATCGTCCAGTCGGTTCTGTTTCACATTAAGCAAACTAATTAAATGTACACATAGTTGACCTATTCAGACTTTATCAATAACTAAATAGTTGCTATTTCGTCTGAGCCTTGGACTCCATTTTAACCTGAGGTGTTTTTCTTGTTAAAGGTTTTGAAAGTTGCCATTCTGTCTGAGAAGTTTGCTGTGGACTACACATGGTATGTTGATACCATCTTAAACCTCATCAGAATCGCTGGAGACTACGTCAGCGAAGAGGTTAGTTTCCATCTCATTACTTTATATAAATCTTTCTCATATCTTCTCTGAACTGACTTGTTCTAAGTCCTTTTGACCTTTGACCGTATCAGGTTTACTCGAGCCCTAGTTAGAACAGGTATGTGACCATCCCTCATTTGGAAAGTTGAAAAATATTAGTACCAAATTGCCAAAGGCCACCTATATTTTCATCAGAAGATATATCTATGTTATGATTTTATATTACCATGTGGGTAGTTAGGAAGTGCAAGAAACTGTAGGGCATGGGGGAGGGGGGTGTGGGGGAGGGGACTGTTTAGATGGCTTATCATTAATATGAATCAAATGACTAAGAGTGTATCTATTTGAAGCAACAGATGTTCCTTTTGTTCATGGTTTTATATCTATGTTTCGGGTGGATGTGAATTACAGCCAAGAAACTATGTTAGGCAGGTGACATTATTGATTATGATGATTTCCAAGTAGTTTGCTTTCTAGGGTCATTAAATTTGTACCTGGGAAACAATAGACTATGACTGGTTTATTTTATTAACAGGTTTGGTACAGAGTCATTCAGATCGTTATCAACAGAGAGGATGTACAGGGCTATGCAGCAAAGACAGTTTTTGAGGTCAGCTATCTATTGCTCTACAATTTATTCCTTTTTGGATTTCCTTGCCGTGGAGGCAAGAGGGATCTTCTGTATTTGTGGAAGAATTTTCCTGATCAGTGATGGTCGAGAGATATGAATCTTGTTTGTATTGTTTAATGTTCTCAAACAAAATGTAACAAGAAAACACGAAGCCCACTGGCTTTCAGGTTTATCTATTTATTCCTGTTTTTATTCTTTAAACATATTGGATTCTTTCCCAGCTGGCTTAGAAGGGAAGCAAAGAAAATATTAATATCAGTTGGATATATTTTCCCATTTTTCTTCATCTTTGATGGACTGGTGTATTGAAATGATGGAAGTCTCATTGTGATAGTGTTAATCCTTTACACAACTATCCACAGTATTAGTTATAAAACTAATATACTATAACTAAATTATAACAAAAAGGAACTAATAATTTGTAATCTACTTTGCATTCTTCAAATAAACTTTCTTTTATTTCTGGCAGGCTCTTCAAGCACCAGCATGCCATGAAAACATGGTCAAAGTTGGAGGCTACATCCTTGGAGAATTTGGAAATCTTATCGCAGGAGATCCTAGGTCGAAGTAAGAAATAGACGTCCATCTTTATTTCAAAAACCAAAATGACACAAATTTTCATCACCTATCGGGGTTTCATTAATATATCGATTGGATTGAATTAGATTGCAATGGTCAAATAGCTTTGATAATCTTACACGTTTAAGCAAAGATGGAATTGTCCATATCTGTAAGATATTTTTGAGGCAACACAGACTGCTGATGCATGGTCTGTGAAATTCTTGAGATATGTAATGATGCTGATCTTCAAAAAAGGAGGTCAGAATGGGGGGGGGGGGATGGGGGAGGATGGTAGGTGCAGGTGAGGAAGTCAGTCTTATGCTTCATTGGTTTAGAAGGGTTATATACAAATGTGTCTCTTATTGTAGATATTTTCTAGTTATCCATTTAAAAAGCTTAACTAAGAAGCATTTTCTTGCCTCATCTGATATTGTTTGTGAAATCATCTGTTAAAGACCTTGAGTATCTTAAGCAACATTTAGTTAAGCTCTTTGCAGCTGTCATAGCAGACTGTCTGTGGCTTTAGCCTTGTTGTAATTTGTAAGTAAGAATTCGGGCAGAAGTTGTTTTTCTCCATAACTGAAAATAATATAGAGAAAAGTGAAAAAGAAAGTGTTAACAACCGCTAATATACAGCAGAGAGCCTGTGAACATAACTGTTAAAATTTCAGCTGGCCTGACGTTTCCAGTAAAGCAGGATCTGCTTCACAGAAGGAACTTGTAGGATCAGAATGTCAAGTCCTCTAAACTTTTATATATTTAAGCTTCATAACCCATCAAACACTTGTCGTTTAGCTGCGTATGGTATATACAAAATTGGTAAACTCAGGAGGTATCTAGATCAAGGCTCAACTGAAAGACTGGTTCGCGCTTTTTGTTTCCTCCTATCTGGATTACTGCAACAGTTTGTATGTGAAATATAGCTCCTCCTCAGAGCAAAATTCAGAACGCTGCTGCTCGCCTAGTCTCACTCATTAAAAAGTTTGATTCCTAGTTTCTTTTTTGTTTTGTTTTGTTTTCCTTGATTTACTTTGTCTCTTTCCTACTTTGGGCTTTGAAACGCTGTATGAAGCGCTATATAAATGTAATTTATGATCATTATTATATTATAAAGTAATAATATTGTAGTTAGTTTACTGATTCTTGTTGAAACTGATGGTAGATGATCTCTAGTGTTAAATGAAGTGCAACCTATCTGCCTTCATTCATGTTTTTTCTGTTTTTGATGCTCTCCTCTTTCTCTCCCTCCTCTTTTTCCTCAGCCCATTAGTTCAGTTTAATTTGTTGCATTCCAAGTTCCATCTTTGCAGTCCAGGCACCCGTGGTCTTCTTCTTTCAACTTACATTAAGTTCATAAATCTCTTCCCAGAGATCAAACCAACAATCCAGGAAGTAAGTCAATATGGGGTCATGTTCAAGGTCATGTGGGTCGTAGTTCGTCCACCATGTGACCTATTTGGAATAAATAAGAAATGGAAAGGAATAGGTGGGGTGGGGTGGGTTGGTTGATGGGGGAACAGTGATTTAACTTGAAAATGTCAAGATACATGTGAATTGTTCGTTCATTGTGGTAAGAATTAGTGAAGAAGAAATAGCTCTCCTAGGGTTGTGTAGGCACTTACAGATTAAAACTTAGTGGACATTGGAGGATGATGGGAGAGGGTCCCGGTGGTGGGGGGGGGGGGAACAGTGAGAGGTGAAGAAGGGTCATGTATAATGTAAAGTCAAGTGGGGTTTGAAGAATCAAATGATAGGTGGTGGAGAGGTGTAAGAGAGCATTGTAAGTGTGGAAAGGGAGGAGTGGCCTGATGGAGAGTAATGTGAGAAAAGTTGAATGTTGGGTGAGGGGTGTGGTTGAGTTGATAGTGTCTATCAAAACTAAATTTGTAACAATAGAGGGGTTGAACAGGTCAAGGGGGGGGGGGGGGTTGGGGTGGGGATGGTAATGAGTAGATGACAGGGGAAATGGCTGTAGTATAGATGATGGATATATGAAGGATAATGAGCTCTCTCTAATGAACTGAATGACTAACAAAGATAAAATTCATGTTTCTATTTTTGGCATGGTTGTTTTTCCAATTATTTTCAGGTGCTTAAGAATGACAACCAGCTTAGAAATGCCGACGCAGAGCTCCAACAGAGGGCAGTAGAATACCTGAAGCTTAGCGTCATAAGTTCTGCAGATATCCTAGTAAGTCTTATTGTAAACTGTCGTTGTTTGGTTGTAAAAGCTTTCTTGGTTGTTCTTTTGAGGTGAAACAGTCAAATGGGAGGGACGTATGTAGAAGAGGCTGCGAAGAGACGAGGAGGAAGAGGGGGGGGGGGGAGGGGAAGGTAGGAGTAAATGAGCAGAGGTGAATGGGAGGCTGATTAACCTTAAAAGTAGGGAAAAGGAATGGGCCAAATATGCTTCAGGAAATGAGATTTTCCATTAGAAATGCAGAATTTTGTATGACAGTTCAACTGGTGTAGGAAGAGATGTCAGTAACCCAAAAGGACTGGTTTTGTGCATCCTCTCAATAATGAAGCAAGGATGTTTATGACATGGCAAAGTTTTATCAAAAGTGAATGAATGACTCTGAGCAGGGGTGGGTACTAAATGGATCATGCCGGGCAAAACAGAACCTTTTTACCCAAACCAACCACCACAACACTCAAGGATGTGTCTACTCCTGAGAAATCGCTATCTAAAAGTTTACAGTCAATCAACAAAAAGAGTGCTTCTGGTGCATTTGTCAACTTGCTATGCTGAAATATCGTATGACAAGTCTGCCCTCTGCCTATATCTAAGCTCCCTAAAGTACTTCTGTTCTTTTTCCTCCTCGTAAGGGGTGTGGGCTTCATTAAGAGGATTTGAAAACATCATGAGCCACAGCAAACTTTCTGGAAGGCGGCACTATACTCACTTATGTCTTCACTGCTTGTGCTATGTTTGAGCATTACATTTAGCACCTATACAAAGACCATTACTTGATAAATCTTCTTGATGACACTTTTCACAGGCTACAGTCTTAGAAGAGATGCCTCCATTCCCAGAGAGGGAGTCGTCACTCCTGGCCAAGCTGAAGAAAAAGACGGGAGAAGCCGGTGGGACCATAGACGAGAAAGAGCCCGGAAAGGAGAAGAAGGAGAAGAAGCCCCAACAGCTGCCAACCTCCATTGAAATCAATAACGTAGGAGAGAGTAGCACAGACGAGGTTAGAGCACTTTAATAAGAAAAGAAACAGATTTTTCACTTGCTATTTGTTTTAATTTCCAGGTTAAAGGTATCCAAGTGAAAAAAATACAATTTGCCCAACTTTGGCGCTGAGATGAATTCAAACTGGCCAGTCTTTCAACGAGTGGTTTTAAACTTGACACCCACATAATAATTGAATTTGTCTTCTATGACCTCATGTCTGTTTGCTTCAAGTGTTTGGGGGTAGAGAATGTGTCAACTTCAAATATTGATATCTCTAAAAAAAAAATAATAACATTATGAAGGAATTGATGCACATGTCAACAGGATGCTTAGAATACGTCGCTCTTCCATCAAATGAAAATAAATTTTTCCCTGGGCTGTCCTTTGAACATCTGTGAATGTTGTGAACAAACCATTATTAGTATTATTCATCGTCTGCTGTAAACTACCAGAGATTTCACTTCATGTTTGTCTTCTGATCAGATGGCCGCTGCACCCCCGACCCTTTCGATGGACCTACTGGGGTTGGATAATACACCTGCCAGTCAACCCTCGGTCATGTCACTCTTTGATACTACAGCAGCACCAGCAGCAGCTCCCATGAACAATACCGCCGCTGCTCCAACAAACGGGGCCATCTTTGATGTCTTTGACCCGACCCCAGCACCCGGTGACGTCACCTCGCTTACCCCGGGGGCCGAAGAAAGCTTTAAGAAGTAAGTACACTGACTGTACTAGAGTAAAAAGAGGTTTTTGTGATACATAGACAATCTTAGCTTTTGACACCTTGTTTTGATCCCAGAGAAACATCTTTACTGGTTCTTCTTCCTGAATTTTAGAACTACAATTACAAAATACAAAGTATTTAATGTCATTGTCAGAGGTAACGTAAAGCTCCCTCTCAACGCCAAGTTTGTAACACTTTCGTTTTAATTCTGCAGATTTATTTGTAAAAATAACGGCGTTCTTTTCGAGAGCGAACTGCTCCAGATCGGAGTCAAATCGGAGTTTAGAGCCAACCTCGGCCGGTTAGGGTTATTCTACGGTAACAAGACTTCCTACCAGTTTGCAAACTTCTCAGCTGTGGTTTCAACCCCAGAGACCCTGCAGACAGATATCCTTTGCCTGATGAGTTCATGGTTTCTTTCAATAATTTTTTATAAATATGCAGATATTTTCTCTTATCCTTTTTAATTAAGACACAACATTCTTTGGTATGTCCTCAGGTTTCATTCATAGTATACAAACAGTTAATATTGCCCAAGTTGGCGTAATCCCCTAGCCCATTAGCCCAATCACTGGATTACATTCACAGTTTCTGGCCTTGTTTCATCAGTGACCTTTGCCACTGTGTCTCCAGGCTGCATGGCTGGGCTTGGAAGGAGAAGGTTGGGACAGGGGAGGGGAAATACAGAGGGGGGGAGGGAAAATAGACAATTTACCGACACCACCTAAATATAATTGCAATTTTCCTAATTAGATATAATATCTGGCTTCCCACCCCCCCCCCCCTTTCTCTAATTGTTCGCACTCTTATGCCATTTCTGATAACATTCATGTAAATTAACAAATTCAGTTGTCGTAATTTTTTTTTCAGCAATTCTTTGACAAATACCATTCTTTATCACCAAACTTTATCATCTATATATGAAACAAGAAATCAAAGTTTGTCTGTTCATTGTACGCCTTGACGCAAATTTACCTCTTAAAGTCACTACTGACCAAGTGGGTACAGTCATTGAGGCCGGTGCTCAAGTCCAACAGATGATCACCATCGAATGCCTGAGGGAATTTGAAGAAACACCCATCCTTCATGTCCAGTTCTCGTAAGTACGGTAGAAATTTTTGCAAAAAGGTGGCTCAATGCCTGCTTTGAAGCAAGAGTTGTAGGAAAATAATTTGACAAATAGAAACTGCATCGTCTGTAGTAGCTTAACCGCACTTTTGTGTTTTTCTTTCTTTTGGTGGCATTGGTATTGTACCCAGAAAGTCAGTCATGTTTTGTCAATTGCGATATTTCATATTTGACTTGTATTTTTAACATCACTGCAATATTTGTAGCAAGTATGCAACACTAACTGGAAGATAATAGTATTTACAACCGGCATCTAACAACCTTCCCTTCCAATGCATGCTGGAAATACATTTCTTCGTGGGGAGAAAAATCTTTCATTGCTAATCGTCACTAAGAAAAGTTTATATATCCATGAATAATAAATGTAAGATAAAGTCCTATACACATCAAATATACAAAGCATGTCCATATGGGATTAATTCATGTCTATATGGGATTAATTCACGCTATCAGTTCTCCATCTATTAAACTCAGAGCGTCTGCTGCCCCGGAAGAAATTGAAAGGTAACTAGACCGACAAAAATTACCCTTTTTTTTGTCGAGTCCCATCTTGTATGCAGTTTATTTGTTTGTCACATGCATATTCAGAAGATACTACCCTTTGACCCATTCTCATTTCAGCAATTCCACCTCCCCCCTTCCTTCACCTTTTTTTTTTTTGCTTTACTTTATTTCCTATAAAAAACCCAGTAGGAGTAGATTGGTGCTCTAAATTCAAACTAAATAAGGGTCAACAGTAATTATTAAAGTCCAGTTGGATTATTAACATCTTTGAATGGATGGAATACAGGCGTTAAGGGTAGGCAATGAGATAACCATTGAACCCAAAGAAAGTTGCTCTATAATGGATTTATGCTAGACCCTTTGACCTCAATCAAGATGAAGGTCACCGCCACAGGAGTAGGTAAGAAAACTTCCTTGCAGAAAATGCACAATGATGCTACAGGCTCTCGTCCCTCGCAGGGAAGGAAGTTTAGAGTGCTCCGTGAGTTACTCGCCGGCCTCTGTGAGTTTACTCGCCTTGCTCTGTGAGTTTACTCAGCGGTGGTTTCGGTGGTCATCTTCCTCCTGATGCAAACGATTGGTTTCCTTTCTCTCTGATAAGAGGAACAGGAATGCCATCGCTGCTCTGGAGTGGCCTTTGTTCATCCTCTTCATGAATTGATGTAAAATGAGCTTTCAATCTTTGCTCTCATATGAGAGCAGCAGTTATTGCTCTCCCGGAGTCGATCTGGACTGCTTGTGTTATTTGCAACTGTGAAGGGATACACATGAGCATTCCTACTTGTCATAACAAGTAGGAATTTAAAATAATACTGTAAATGCTCTGAGCATCTCTTGATCATGACTGGTGTTTCTGTCTTCTTGTAACTGTGATTATGGGAGCTTTAGTGTAGAATTAATCAAGGGACAAAAACAAAAAAGGACTCTTTCCTTTAACACCTGAATCATTCAAATTAGTCACAATCAAATCACTAAGTTCATGACTTATGTCGCTCAGTTAATATGAAAAAATACAATAAAGAAAGAAAAATAAGGGGGTTGATTCCTGGAGGATTAAAAATTTAACCAATATTGAGACTCTAATTTTACTACATTTACAGCCTAGATCTAGCAATCAAGCTCTAAACTGTCTATTTCTTTTCTTTACAAAACTCTCTCTCCCTTTCTGTCCCTGCAAACTTCAAAACCACAACAAGAAAATGCTAGTACTTTTAGCATGCAAAGTACAGTTTTCTTGTGACAAAATGTAGATGTGAAGGTCTGATTACTGAAAAGAAAACAAATTATGTTTAGGACAGTAATGTACGAGGATGGGGGTCGGGCGGGTGGGGTGGGGGAGCTCACTTAATTCAAACAGAGGACAGAGTCTGAATTGCAGGACAGAATAAATACTTTATATGCTCACTCTATCCTTTATACTAATCTTTGTCATCACTGAAAGTCTATCAGGACTGGGTTCTTTAGCTTGGGAAGATACATACAAGTCTTATTAGAGTGTAACAATGAGGGGGGGGGGGGCATGTGGGGGGTGGGGGCATTTGGGGGTGGGGAGGTTTAAGGATGACATGCTGTTGCTTTTTCAGTAGGGTAGACTTTAATCCCCATCCACACCAGCGCACGTACCTTTGTAATAAGCTATTGGATATTGTTTGTCGTGTGTTTCAACCCCATGTCAAGTAACCCCGAGTGACAAAGCCATTTTCCTGTGAACTTCTGCCTCGTCAGTTTGGCTTAAAGAAGGACACTTTCGGGTCAATTTTGGGGATAGTGCAATTTGCATATATGAGTATGCAATTATGATTGACAAGTGAATATTCATCAAAATTTTTGTATGGGCCCTATTCACTATTACAAGCATCTCATTCTGTTATTATACTTCGAGCTGAAATTTGTCACCTGTCGATGACCTACTTGAGGTAAACAGTCTAGTGGGTATGCTAAGTCAGAACAGTTGCCAATGGCAACACTCTTTAATCTCTCATAATCAGTAAGGCTCCGCACATTTTTTTAGCTTAAACCATTTTGACTTATACAATCCATCACAAGCTCGTTCAGTTGTTGATTTTCTCATTTCCTTCTTGAAACAGGCCAAGCGGTTTCGGGTAAGTGTCTGCTGGTTTGGATGACGTGCATGGAAATGCTGAGACCTTAACCTATTCACTAATCACTATCACTTTAAAGTTGTGAACATAGTCCAGTTTAGACTTTATAGTTAAATTGTTTCTTTTTCTTGGGTAAACAAGGCTTGCATGGATAATAAGCTTGAAACAAGAGTCCTATGCTTTCTCTTGATCTCTCTCACTCTAAATAAAAACTAAAATATTATGAAAAAAACATAGAAATAACAGCAAAGATGCCTGTGGCTATGTAGCAATATGTAAATATTCCTAACATATAAAATAAAATGCTCTTATTGTTCTAACTTTGCTGCAAAACTTGCCTCCCATTTTTTTTCCCCATTATCACACTCCAAAGCATGCACCCATCAGCTACCTGGCTCAAAATGTAAAAGCTTTGTGAAATTCCTCCCAATTTAACTCAGAAATGCCTTTAAGGAATGAAGTTGTGCAACATTATAAATCTTTGGTGACCTAGGTCATATATGGTTTAGGTTGCTATGGTATCAGGGAAGGTCTTAAACTTACTTTTCTTAAACCCACAATGTTCAGTGTTTTCTTTAATTCAAGGAGAATGCAAATTGGGAACTTGAATTTGAGCAGGGAGAGTTCTTTAAGAACTTTCATTTTGTGACTCAAATTGTGAAATTCTGAGCCTGTTTATTTTACGATTGTTTTGCAAATGTCAGTGAGTTGTTATATGATATTATACACCACAAGCTTCAGATATAGTGTTCTTCCGCTGGCCTGATTATTCATTTTTAGATCATAACTAACAATTCATCCATTCATTACCTTTGGCTAACTTATAATACAAGCAATGACCATTACAATACTTCTCATGCTTTTTATTATATTTTTATTAACTAGTAGCACCAAAGCTAGAACTAACATTTCCATTTCACTCTCCGGTTAACATGATTCCATAATATTAAACAACTATTTCTAATTGCATGAACACCTTGCTAGCAAAGTGCATCTACCCAGGCATGTGTTAGTGAGATTGGATACACAACAATTTCATTTTAGAGTTTAGACCTATGGATGAAACTTAATAAGGACTCTCTACTGCCATTTCGCTTTCAAACTTTTGATTGACAGGTCTCAAAGTTCAGTTGTAACTGTTGTTGTTGTTTTTCTATTGTGTTTCCTTTTGTAATGTGAAACAATAGCTGGCAAGAGATAATGCTTTGATCATAGGTTTAACACCTTCAATGTCACATGTTTATCTCACAAGGAAGTAACAACAGCTTTCGGCATCAATTTAATTAATGGCAAATGAAACTGTTTGCTTGTTTCATGTAAAATAAAACGTAGTGTCAAACAAGAGTTACAGACACATCTCTGAAAATCCAAACCTTTGAGAACTTCCTCGTGTAGTCAACATTTAATATTGTATGAGTGATCATCCCATTTTATGGCTTTTGAAATCAGTCCAAAATGAGCACGTTTTTTTCATTATCCACTTTGCGGTGGACAATGAAAGTACAACTCACAAATGAATGACCAGTGGCAGTAGCCTTTGTACAGAGTTGGGGCTTCTAACCTCGGTTAAGTTTAGCAAAGGACATTATGCATTGTGAAGCATTGTCATGCGTAACAAAGTACCAAGTGCATTGTCAAACAATGTCTAGTGTGGGTTGTTTTAGGGTACTGTTGAGGGCTCAGCAGAGAAACAATCGTGAATAAATTTCACTTAAAAGAATTATCCATTGTTAGATATCCTTCTCACTAAACACATTCCTGATCTATTTTCAATTAGTTTACATTGCCTGAATTTGTTTTTAACCTATACTTTCATCAACAAACTTTCAATTAAACAGCTTTTTGTATGTGATAAACAATTTGTGGAAATTTGCAAAGCCCCCCTGAGAATTACTCAAAACAAATAAAACAAACTTGATATTAAAAGCTAAGAAGATAAAGCATTGCAGAATTTTTCACCAAAAGAGCATATATATATATATATATATATATATATATATATATATATATAAATAGATATAAAAGCAGTATTTATTATTTAATTAAATAATTCCTCATTCATTCTGCTTTCTTCCCCAACTTTTAGTAACCTAGAGACACATTCTCATGTTTTACATTCATGTATGTCTAAATCATGTCGGAAATTGGCACAATGTCCGACTCTTGACTTGACTATTAAAATGGACTGTTTTTATAGAAATTTAGTGTGGAATAATCTAAACCAAAAATATGACCAAGAATTAATGTAAAAGGCAGCTCTAAGGGAAGTTCTGGTATAAAGATTGAGATGTAATTAAACAGTCTATGGCAATAATTAAGTACCTGCCTGTACATGAGTATGGGGTACAAGGTACTCTATCTGTGGGGGACCCTTTATAATGCCTTTCATATGTCTTTCATGATACCTGGCAAAAACTGAAAACTTTATTTACCTATACAACATGATCTTTGAGGGATAAGTTGTAGTTACAGTGAATACTAGGGTGGGGAGGTAGGGAGGGCTAGGTGGGCTTCATTGTGGAGAAGGCAATACACAGCAGTGTGTGCAAAGTTGGTTCATTATGGGTGTTTTTATGGGGGGGGGGAGGGAGAGGGGGGTTTCTTTGAAGGGATGAACTATGCAAACACATTGCGTGCAAAGTATGTGAATTTTTTGCTGAACATGAGACATTTTTCTGAGGTCAGCTGTCCATACAACAGTGTTTGGTGGTTGGGGGGGAGTGGGGGCATGGGGGAGTCCTTGTTTGAAAGACAAGCTATATTAACAGTGTTGAGTTCAACAAGGTTTGTGTATTTCTTCCTGGCATGAAGTTCTAAGGTCATCCAACCATAAAACAGTGTCGGTAATTTTTTTTTTTTTTTTTTTTGGGGGGGGGGGGGGAGGTTAGTGAAGGTTGTCCGTCCATCACAGCTGTTTCCATCAATGTTTGAGTACATTTGTTTTGTTTGTTCTTTCAGTGTTGGGTCTGGAGTCCGACAGTTCATAAACGTTAAGGTTCCAGTCATGATTTCTCACTTCTTCTCTGGAGTCGCAATGACCTCGGATGACTTCTTCAACAGATGGAAGCAGCTCAGTTTGTAAGTTAATATTTGAATAAATAACCATCGGCAGACCTGGCCAACTCCCCATCCCCCACCCCAAACAGGTGTAGACCTGGAGATGTTACACCCTCATGCCCACCAACCCCCCCCCCCCCCAAAAAATACACAAAGCTGAAGATTAGTACCAAACACTTGGAAATTATACAAAGCATATCTGATTTAAGTTCTAATAATTCTGATAGCTGACATGACCTCTTACTAGTCGTAGTATTACGACTGTAAGAAAATTATGCATGGAAGAAGTGGTAACGCAAGCAATTGGTAATTATTTGGAGACCGCCTTTACAAACGACAAATCGCAATACTAAGTCTGGTAAATAATTAACGTGACAACAGTGATGCCGGCAATTTCTAATAAATTAGAAGACTTTAATCTTCTCAAAGGACTTATCATCATATTACGACCGTAACCGCTAAAGATGAGGACAATTGTACAAGCACTTGATAATAAATTAGAAGAGAAATCTTTTATCATTTACTTATCGTAACATTAACACTGTAACCACTAAATATGACAGCTAATAATGGAAACAATCGTTAACAAATTGCAAGAAATATCTTGACAAACAATTGGTTCTAATATTGCAACAGCCATAGTGCTGGCAGTTGCTAAGAAATTAAATTAGACAAAATGTTAACTAACGAGTGATCGTAACATTACCACTGCCAGCGATAAATTTTTACAGCACCGATGCAAACAGTCGTTGATAAATTGGGAGACAATATGGTTATTAATGACTGATGGTGATACTACGCCAGTTAACAGTAAATATAACAACCGTAATGCAAACGATCGTTACTAAATTGGAAGAGCATATCTGTACAAACACCTAATCATGTTTGACATGACCTATAATAAAGCTATGACTGGCAGTAATCATAGTGTTGACATATTTGATTGATAATTGATAGATTACATTTAGATTACACAGCTGTGATAATGGATTTACTTGAAGATTATATGATCTATGTGACTCTATCACTTACCACCACTTATCACAAAAGGGGGGGCTGGTTGGGGGGGCAGAAGACTATCAAGAATGTTAATATGTGTTAGATAATAAAAGGGTCCTGGCACAATTTTAGGATAGAACTTTTAACTGGAATCGTCCTCATGACCCGAGTTTTGTCATTTTCAAACAAAAATCTTCCAACCAAACATTTTCTTCTCACCAGAATAATGGTTCAAAGATTCTTACTTCGTGTAGTATAAACATGTAAACTATACCCCAGCAGAATGGTTGACAGGTTTCTGCAATTGTGCATAGAATAGTATCACAATTAGTTAGCGTTACGTGGCATAACACTGATAGGCAGCCAGTTATACATGTTGGGAGAATGGCTAGTTACCTACAATTTACTTCGGGTGGCTATCCAGTCTACAGTTTTAGCTCATCATTGAATTTTTGACAATTTGGAAGATCATTTTAGATGGGGGAAAAAAATGGATTTCTCCTGGATGAAAACTCAACCTTATTTTGGCTGGCCAGGAGTCAAAACCCACGACCTACCAGATGCTAGGTTTCAATGCGTATAATGCCACAGGCTTCTATCCACGGGACCCATAGCATCGGTATCGGATTGGTTAACAGCAAAACTTAACAGATCATCATCATACACTCTTCACATAACATAACTGTACACAAGGGGTACTATATTAGGCTTATGTAAACACAGCACAATTGGGTATATAAGTTATGTCTCTTGCAGGAATGAACTGGTAAGGGGGGGGGGGGGGGCGGGGGAGTAACTGAACAGAATTATAACTGTGTCCATTCACTAATTTTCAATTGAGATAAAGTCGTCACCACTCAATGATGATTCTGTTTTATTGATAGTTTACTAAGTAAGCTGAAACATTTTCTTAAAATAGAAAACTCGATCCTGTGGATTCAGTAATGTTTCTCTCTGTAAATTGTGTCAGTGGTCGATAACCCGAGACTGAAAAAGTAGAAGATGGGAAGTAAAATTTTCATCAAGTCAAATTTTGTCAAAATACAAAATGAAAAAAACAAAATTAAAATGATTGCCTAGAACAAGATTTGTGAAATTGTCCCTTAGGAATGCCAGTCTTGTACACCTAACAACTGAGTCAGCCAAATTGAATTATTATTTAATCAAGAAACAAAATACAGTGCCTTCCTATCTGGAATGGTCTTTCAGAAGGTTACATCAAAAGAGGATATTAAGAGTCGTTTGAATTATGAGTTTGCTGCCAGAGAGAAGACCAAACACATAAATGTGCAGGCATGAGCTTTTTCCGCGAATTCGCGGAATATCCGTGATTTCTTTTCTACCTCAGTGACAAAAACTATTATCCTAACACACTGTAGCATACGCAAACTGGAGCCTATACCGCAATTTTTGCAAAATTCCGTGATTTTTTTTTTACCCCAGGCTCATCCCTGAATGTGGCAACCTATGAAAGCATTGCTACTTTACTCTCTCACACACAGGCTGGATGGTGTTCCTCATTTATGATTTTAACAAATGTTCTTTTTTTCTCAGGCCACAACAAGAAGCTCAGAAAATCTTCCAGGCAACAACATCGATGGATACGGAAATAGACAAGGGTAAAGTAAGTATAACAGTTTCCATTTTCCCTTTAATTAAAAATATTTGATGTTTTTGATGATAAAAAAAACTGAAAATACAATGGTTTAATATATATATATATATATATATGTATATCCTTATACATACACCTGTTTAACGACCGATTGTGTGTAGCAGGTTGGTTTACAATGTTGGATCAGTTATTGCCTGGTAAACATGTTTTTTACTAAATTGTCAAGTCTTCGCTTATTGAGAATGAGAAGAGAAAATCATATCACTCTTATTTTTGTTATTTCCGCGAAAAGACAGTTCTTGTATAATTATGCCACATGAGAAGCATTACACAACCAACCCCTTCATCTTGATGATTCTCCTCCCCTCCATTTCCCTACATTCCCATCCCTCAATTCCCCTACCTTCCCATCCCTCAATTCCCCTACCTTCCCAACACCTCCCCACCCCCCTCTCCAACCCCCCCCCACCCACCGCCCAGACCCCCCAACAATTCCATCCTTTTTCACTTCCTTGTAGATTCTGCTTGTGTGGATACTTCATTCTGAGCAGAAACACTAATCACATGAAGTGAACAGTTTTTCTACAATGCTAGCAGAAGTAGGGAAATAAATTATTATGAAATATGACAATAACAAAAGAGAAATTTGCATTGAAACATAACATGCCAGTCTATTTTATAGTTAAAAATATGTATGTTCATGTAACAAGATGATTTTACTGTGTTTATGACTTTCATATGAAAGAATCTGATTTCATTCCCATTTTGTTGAATCTCCCTCCGTCAGTTGATCGGGTTCGGTTTGACCCTGTTGACCGATGTGGATCCCAATCCAGATAACTTTGTCGGAGCAGGGATCATCCACACACAGGAGTCCCAGATTGGTTGTTTGCTTCGATTGGAACCAAGCAAGAATGCCAAGGTTAGTCACCCAACCACATGTGACATTGTCAGTTATTCTGTAAGCTTACAAAGAAAAAAAAAATTAAAAGTTTCTTTCTGCATTTCATAGTAATTATGAGATACTCTGACCCACACATGTTATAGTCAAACATCATAGGTACTCCTGGTGACAAACAATGTGAAGCTTGTATTGAAGAGGAAAATATTCCACCCCTCCTTCTTTTTTTAAAACTCTAGTAGACAAAATCCCTAAAATAAAAAAGTTGCTGGAAATGTTCTCAGAGGCCTCTTGACCTTGGACAAAATTTAGCACATACCTCATCTGCCTGTTGGGTGTAATCCAGCAGTTTAGTTTTGCTTAAACAAATTTTCAATTGAATACACAAATATCCCCACAAAGTTTTTAATTTTTTTTTATTTTGGCCTTTGCGAACTTTGTAGTTTCATGATTTATTAGTGACAGTTTGCTGTTAACACATCTTGTCATATGTGATTGATTTCTCCTTTAAAGGAAAACTTAAGAATTTATATCTTGATATACGTCGAAGAAAGAGAAGCTATTAAGTGCTAGTAAAAGCTGATGTAAATGATCTGTGGATTAGACTCTATAGTTCAGTCACTTTAATTAAAGAACCTCAGCTGTTTAAAAGGTCATTTCCGAAAATATGTAAAACCAAAGGGGTATAGAAATACAATGTGAACTGATAGCAGAGGATTTTAGTGATCTGCAAGACAATAAATTAATTAAATTAAATGAATTAATTGTTCCTAATTGTCATTTTTGAGTTGGTGGAGAATACAAGCAGATAACAATAAATGAAAAAGAAATCAAATGACAGTTCTGTTATTGTCCAACATTTTCCTCTTCTCTCTCTTTCCCCCTCTCTCATTCAGATGTACCGTCTCACGTTGAGGACCAGCAAGCAGCTCGTATCACAAAGACTGCTGGAATTACTCCTGACTCAATTCTAAGATTCGGAATTTTTAAAGAGCTCGTTCATAATGTCTTATCTTTCGTTGTGACCCCCGTAGCAGCCCTGCGAGAATGGTCATCGTTTTCACTATCTTTAATCATGTAGCATTTTTTTTTTCTCTCTCTTTTTTTGGTAGCGGACCATAAAAACACTGCCATCGTTAGGGATGGTCAGGAGCGTCTACCGTTAACAAAATATGAATATTCATTAAGTCTGTCTGAGTCTTTGTCAGAGAGGTAGATTTTGAGATAATCCCCCAAAAAGGAAAAAAAAATTAAAATAAATGGAGCACAAACAAATCATAATGATCATACAAGTAGGACAGACTAATGGAGTAAGGTGTGATTAGGTTGGTTGTTTTTTACCAGCCTGTGGGGGTAAGACTTTATATATTGCATTCTCGCTGCCGTTTAAACCTAAATATGCTACATTTTTCAGCGGTAACTTTCGATGGATGTATTTACTGATATATCGTGCTTTAACCTAAAACAATACAAAGGAATTGGATTTGATATCTCTGTGTAAATAGGACAGAAAACTTTGTCATTTAACTCCATTTTGCTTTTTTGTAACAAAAAGCAAAATGAAACAATAGTGGAAACGACCTGACTATGCTGTAATAATCCCATTATTATGAGCTTGGCCGGATATGCCGGGAAAATTAATAATGCTGAAATGTGAGATACTCACACAGGATGTGTGCCAATGGTGACGTACTTAGCCAAATGATCGTTATCTTAAATGTGACCGAAGAAAACAAAGAAAAATCTTGCTTATCAGAAAATCATACAAACATTTTCCAGATCCCCTGTTACAGAGGGCAGCATTTGCCATCCGAGATCCAGATTGTATAAAGCTTCTTTTTTTGGAAAAATAGTGAAGGGATGATGGGCTAAACATGCTTTATATTTGCATATTTGTATCTGACCAAGAATAAGATATGAGATGGAGATGTGTGGTCCAAAAACCGTCAATCAAATTCTATCAAAGACTGACACTAAATTTTGAAAGCGTAGAAAAAAAATGTCAACATTGATAGGAAATAATTTTTACAGACCTGGCAAAAGTTTTGGTAGTTGTTATTTTTATTTCGAATAGAAATTTATTATTGCCAAACAAAACAAATAAATTGTTGAAAAGAATTTGGCTTTCTCTCTTAAAAGTCTTTAAAACCCATTTAGCCTCTTAGATTATTCTGAGGGTATTCCAAGATGTCTAGGCAAGTATCTGATACTTTGGTGGTAGAAATGAAAATTATGTGAGCTTTGCCTCAAAAGTTTCAGAACACTAATAGGGGTTTGTAAGAATGATAAACGAAAACGAATTCCCCACGGTCAGAAGATTCCTCCCCCTCCATGCCCACTCCTCAGTAGTTAGTACAAGTAGGCACAGTAGATACCCTTGTTAAGGGGGTTGGCTTTGTCAAAATCCGTTTTTGAACCATTTTGAAAGAAAGAAACTTCTATATCCCACTTAATGAAGAAAATGTGAAATTCAACATTTATTCATTTGCAGCTTGACAAAGTTGCACCTTGGGAGGGGGTGGGGGGGAAGCAAGAAGCTTTCATTTGAGATATGGAGGCGTAGATATTAATATGATCAGTTTTAATATTTGGGTGAGAAGAGGAGTAGACGTCATCTATGGTGATATGTATTTTCGGTTTAGCTGGAATTGGAGTTAATAATACTAATAATAACAATCATTAATTTAATGTATCTGATTTATTATGCATTCTTTCCCAAGTCTGTTTTTGTTTTCCTATAGCTTTATACCTTCTTGCTCAGTGAGAATCTTTAAGTTTTTAAATAATTCAAAAATGTTATTTGATTTGGTATCAATATTAGAAGTGTTTGATAAAGACTTTGCTAAACTTTAAGGTGTGTTCTAGTGTGTTGGGTGACTGTCACTGATAGGTGCAGAGGGGATAGGGTGATGTTTTGATCATTTTAAATTAACTCCATTTAACAATTTTGCAACCTAAGTAAGCATTATAGGTCATATTCATGCATTAACAATCCATTAATTTTCCCCTGGTATAAGACAAGTTTGTGGTTGCGTGCACCCTTTCTCATATCTTTAGCATTATATTGTTGAACTCCCTATCACACCCTCTAGCTCTGTAGAATACCCGAAGAATGATTCCAATACCTTTGCAATGGGTAGGAAGGTGGGAGGGGGGTGGGAGGGGCGCTCTTTTGAAATTCATATGTCGTTTTGCTTGTTTTTGCATTTTTGTGTAAAAGCTGTCCACTAAGGTTTTTTTTTTTTGTAATAATCTGTACAGCGTGATAATATAGAGTTGAGCATTAAATAGTTTTTATTTAATAACTGTACAAGAATGACAACTTTTGGCACAGTATGTAAAATGTTAAATAAAAAAGACACCAGAACCTTAGATGAGGTGTCAAAATATGCAGCACCAGTAAGCATTAACATATTCATAGGTATTGGCATACTTAATTAATAACATTCCCCCTCCCCCCGCCCTGCAGTGGTCTCATTGACACCCTCGAAAATTTGAAACATTCTGCTCAAACATTTTTGTCACCTATTCGTTGGAGTTACAAAAAAAGCAAAACTTCCAAAAAACATAAAAAACAATCCATTTCCAATGAATATTAGCAAGTAATAATATCATAGAAAGGGTTATATTTATTGTGGTTGTTGAATATTCATGAAGGAAATGGAAGAGATTGGAGTCACACAGCTGGTAATCAGCAGGTATTTTTAGATGTGATTAATTTTGGACATTGATAAACGAATTGTATTTGAAATAGTTTTAGTGAAATGAATCCCCCCTTTCTTGTTCTCCCACGTGTTTTTTTTTGTATAACCTTTGACCTTTTCACTCCAAGTCAATAAGTGAAACAATGGAGATTTATCATGCTGTCCAAAATCAGTGAATAGTTAAGAAATAAAGGGAAATATTATAGTTTGTGTTTTTCGCAATATTTTCTCTCGTCTCTCATTCCTGATATGGCAGAGCATCAAAGTCATAGATTTGTTATGGAATTAAAGGCTAAGCCTCACCGACACCTCTCCCCCCCCCCCAACTCCCCTTTACCCCCTTATATGCAATACCTCCTACCCACCTACATATGTTTCTAGTGCCAGGTTGATCCCCTGGAGACAATTATGTCACCAGGTATCTTCTTAGTTCCTTATGTATATTCTGAAAATAGGAATACCCTATAATTGATCCTATACATTTTCCATGTGGCACCACCATAACCTTTTCAGGCCCTATCATATGTTCCCGAATCCCAATCATATTTTCTCAAGCTCCTTACATGGCCCCAGTGCTGTAGACCTGTCCACACCCCTTCTCCTCCCATCACGTTAGGCGGCGAGTACCCCTGAGTTTGGTAAAGCTCCTCAATGACTCTAATAAAGATGATGTTATGATATGGTTGTCCTGTATCAGCTTTACAACGAAGAATGCTATTTTTTAGGCAAGCAAGCGTATTATTAACATTACTGAAGTTTAGATGTCTAGACTCACTACTTTCGAACTTTTCCCAGGAGGAGCGATGACGATTTTGTTTCTTATTATATTTTTTATATTTTTTATTATCACTGATAGATTTCACACATCGTGTGAGAGAAATTACTGACGAACATGTAATGCTGTAAATACGGGATTGGCGAGGGGGGGGGGGGGGGGTCATACTTATATGGGGTTCAATTATGGTCAACTTCCTTCTCTAAGAACAAGAAGTTGTTTTATGGTGCCCCACTGCTTTTTCTCCGGGCGGACATGACATTTTCTAAAACATACAATTCTATTGCTGAAAATTTGTTTTCGGGGAGGGGGCTGACATTTCCCCATCCTCGTGGCTGCGCCTCTGGCTGGAGGGAACAATGGTTTTTACTGGCCCGTCACTGAATCATGTTAAAGTGAACTTTTACCTAGTGGTTTATACCCGTGAAGTTCAATTACTGTGGCCGTGATGCTTGTTAATGTTTACGCGCGGTTGTAAAAGCCTACTATATATAACTTAACGGTAAAAGACTTGTTCGTTTTTTAATTATCTACCGATACTATGTGTACACAATAGGGTTTATGTCTCCTTAATTAGTCCCAATCAAAATTAAATTCCAAAAAAAGTTCATCACGGTTTACGCATGCCCAGAAAGGAACGTAAATCAATCTTCTTTAATGAGGTACTATTTATGCTCGGTTTCAATTTCCTTGAGTAAAGTCGTTACTTGAATGTTACAGATGCTTTAGTGCACGTAAGCATGAACACCCTTAACTCGTAACTTTTATTGTAAAACTATTAATCACCCGTGCTCGCGTATCAATGCTTGCCAATTGAACCTAAATGATCGGTATTGTGTTGCTAACTGCTGTTGTAAAACTTGCCTATCTTTAACAACGTGAGGACGATTAATTTGGTTTACGACCGGTTTGTGTTTGTTCAATTCACACACTACAATCCCAGCCCAGTGAACTCCGGCAACGTAACAAAGTATTAGCATGCGAATGGATGGTTTAGGGCTCAACACCGATTGACTTTTTTCCTTTTAATATCTGACGGCTATTTAAAAGCATTAAGAGCTGGTGATACAAATGCCATTTCATAAATTATAAGCCTCATAAACTTACTTTCAATCGAGAGAAAGCCAAAATACAAGGGGAACTAATTTTCTGCTGTAGAAATCACAACGTAAGTACATGGTAGTTTGCAAAATATCAAAGATATAACTTTACAAAGACAATTGTTTCGAATTGCCACCACCGCCAACATCATGTTACGTGATTAAACATTGGGTTATGTCATTTTGCTGGCACCAAACGATGTTACAGACGACAGTGACCTGCACCACCACTATCATCACTAGCACCATCATTACCACCATCATCACCACTGTCATCACCATTATCAATAACGATCACGTATACTGTAATCTACCAATAAATGTTGTGTTACGTCAGTTCTTTTATCAAATGATGTTACATACTATGTGACCTTAGAAGACACGCAAGGATCGCATAGCACCACCAACACCATCACCGACACCATGATCACCACCACTACCACCAACGAAGACGATAACCGCGGCAACCACAGATAGGACCGACGTCAGGCCGGGCACATGGGAATCGTGTCCCTCCTGTGCACCCCTCTCCTCCTATCGGTGTCACGATCCAGTTGTGTAGGCCTACAAAAACGTCACAAGTTACAAAACACGAGCATTGTGCCCCTCCTATAGTTATTGGTGTCCCTCCAACTATATTTAGAATATGATTTCAGTTAGCACTATACGTCACTTTCAAACGCGTTCAATTGCGTGTGACGTGTCACATTCCGGAACTGTGTGGGTAGCTCCTGTAATAATCGCAATTACGTGGAAATAATATACATTGTTCAAATAAACTAATTAGTAAGGCAGATTTTGTAAACCTCTTAGAGATTCAGTTTGGAGTCTGAGGTAATTGTGGAGCTTTGCATTGTGTTATGAGTAGTCAGGTGTAGATCTAGAAGTCGGGGGCGTCGGGAGGGGGCTACGTGTGGAGCGGGGGTTGGATTTTCAAAATCAAACAATGCCCAGGGTAGACTCCAGTCAGTGATCAGCAAAATTCTTGCACTGTTCTGGATCTACATATCAAGCACGCTGAGCTCATTCCAGCTTTACACCTCTATTGACCTCAAATCACAATTGAGTAACCCCCCCCCCCCGCACCATAGAAGTATCTTTCATCACAATTCTAAACACTCAAGGCTTTATAAAGGGAACGGCAATAGTCCCTTTGAACACAATGTTTTCTCTGTTTTTGAGCAATAATGTTGAGATTGGTTAGGTAATTTACGAGCCATAAAAACAAAAATAACAAAAAACTTTAACTGCAAGTTCGTCACTAATAAGCTATGATTCATTTCCAAAGATTGCCGGTAACGGAGGATAAGTTTAGTGGGCATTTTTTTTTCTTATTAATCAGTCAGTCTTAATTGTTTTACATTCCCCTACTCTGATCCAATTCTCTTCTTATTTGTAAGTTAATACGTATAGGCCTAAGACTATTCTTCGAAGTTGTTAAATTAGCTCTTTATGTTAATACAAACAAACCTCTGTGTTTAATTTTCTGTCGTTCTAGAGTTTGATAAGTCGGTTCGTTTACAAGTCAGACACTTTTAAAACCTCTCTGTTGAGTTTGTCATCAACAGTTAAAAGTCATAAAACCCTCATTAGAGGTTTATCATAAAAGGTACCGCGCTATATAGCAGGATGTGACTTTGTGTAGTGCGAAGGTTTAACCACAACACGTAAGGTATATGCAGGCCTATTTATATATATAAAAAGGGGGAACTGGTAACAACGACAGATTGCCTACCTATATTTAGGCAGGTGGACTTAGAAATTAGTTATTAGCGCAAATGAGTTGGATACCATTGTTTCTGAAGTTAATCAAGTGTTAAGCTCAGAAGTTGAAATACTTCACTCATAAAGAAGAGAAAAAAAAAACTTCTGACAGCTATTTCGTTTTTTTTTGTAAGTGTCTTACTCATAGCAGACGGTGAAGATTTAAATAAAATTATAAAACTTGGAAGCAAGTTTTGGTTGACATTTCTCATCCTGGGAGAATATTACAACTTTTCCTTCATTTTTCAAAGGAAAGCGTAGGAGAAAGTGATCGAGACGAACGTTATCTAGAAAGTATAGATAAATTTGACAAACGGCGTTCCTTAACTTAGTTCTGATATGTTGATCGATAACTAAATAACCAAATTAAAGTATTGGATTATATAGGAAACTAAAGGTATACTGATTATGAATAACCATTTTAAAGACAGGGACACTGCCTCTGACATTAACAACAATAATTCTGGCGGTGTTCTGAACAAAAACTGCTCTATTTCTACCGACAACGCGGAGGAAAATATGCCGCGATTTATCGAAGAAGAGCCTGTGGATCTGAAAGTAGAGACCTCTCCCCCTGTGGTTGTTGGACCGTTTCCCTCGGTGGGATCATCTAGGTGTACTCCGTCGTGTCGTCGGAAAAGTAAAGCACAGTCCGTGAGGGAACTTTTGACCAGTTATTCGTTACCACAGAAACAGGAAAAAGACGCGGAAAAAGTCAAATGTCCAACAGGTGAGTTGGTAGATTTTGTCCCTGCAGTTGAATCCGCTTTTTGGGGTTGATTTTTTATTTAAAAAATTATGATAATTGATACGAAAATTCTACAATAATACGTAGTTCATTCGCTTGACAGTTGTAAGTATTATTTCAATGATGGAAACATTTTCTTTAATTTGCTTTGTGATTAATGCTTATATATTACATATGTGTCACCAATATTACTTGTGTTACGTGTGACGAATACTTGTATGTTTATTATAATTAATGTTAATATATTACATAAAATGCTGTAAAATGGTGCATGCGATTGGTGCCATAACCAAATATGATAATGAAACATAAATAAAATAACTTTATAATCATTTAAATTAACATTCATTCAAAACATAATGTTTCACATATTCTTAGATTAGATAAAGGTCGGCACAACAATAAAAACTAAAATGGAAAAAAGAAAATAACTAAGAGAGAGGAAGGAAACTGGACATTAAGCATTATATTATTTATATATAAGTTCCTGACCCATGAGTGCTTCGAGAAATTAACAGAACCTGTGAGCATAGTTGGATAAACTTTTCACAATGTATCTATTAACCTAGACCCTCCCCTGCGCCTTCCTCTGTTCCTACGCCCTTGGTCATGGACCCAATACTTTACTCTTGTATAAAAGGCCTACGTATATCTCATACATATATGTATATATATTCTATAGGGATATCTCATATCATATATAACTATCGTATTCCTGAGTTTAACGCTTGCGTAGGAGACGAAACACTTGCTCTGAAAGTGAAACCAAGTTTCCTGCTAAAGTTAAGGCTGGAACCACTCATGTAGTTACTCAACGCACTTTCTGCCATTATTCGAGTATATGACTAATAAAATATACCTGCATGTGACTAATTAATAACTAATCAGGTTAACTGACAATTAGGACTGTATAAACACTGAAATGTAACAAATTAATGATTCCTGTTCACAAGTTTTTGGTAAAGAAAATGAGGTTTAGAATGCCCCTCTACATTCAAGGTTCATGAATGTTAAGTTTATTCAACCTATTAAATGAAACATCATGCGGGAATATAATAACATACATTTTAGCTTTGTCTCACAAAAAACTCACACCAATTGATGATCGACATCGGACCTAAACGTCACAGTTTCAAATTAAAGGGGGGAAAGAAGTAAAGAAAACTGTGTTCAGATATAGATTAATACGGTAAGCGTTAAGAGAATTGGATTGTTATAGAGGTAACCAAATTGTTTTTCCAAATATTATAACTGACATATGACTCTTCTGATTATTGTTTGTTTTTCCTCCAGTTTATTCCAATTTCATGCATTTTAAAATATTAACAACATAACGAAATTTACCACTTAATCTTAAATTAAATGAAAAGGCCAACACAGTTGAAAAGGGCATCTCTCATTATTGGATAAGTTCATAGGCGTAGGAGCCCAATTTAATCTGAGGGGCTGTAACGACTTGCCCCCAAAAAACTGTCCAACATTTTTCGCGCGCGTTCAGCAACTTAATGTGCACATCATATAGGCATGCATCGGTGATTATATCGCATGCCAATTACATACAATGGAGTTTGCTTATAGCGCCCAACTCACGTGATATGGTATAAATCAACTTAACAGATGGACAACATTTAGAAGTTTCCGAATCTCAATTTTCTCGTTATGTCTATGTTTTTGTCACAGGAGTAAGTGCACCCTCTGCAAGGTGTTACTGCATGGGTGTTAGAATACACGTTTTAACTTCGGCCCGCCAAATCAATGATTTAGAGCAAGGAATAATTGCCCAAAACTTCCAGCAGGGTGTGTATATAGGCTGCATGTTGATTTAGGTCATCATGCTGCTGTAGTTGTGCGTGCTTTAAGAAATACCACTAAGCAGGGCGACCTTACAATGGTAAAACCTCCAACCACTTGAGAAATCCTGTTTGTTCACTAATATACTTTTTATTGTCATTGAGGGCACTTAAAACAGCATAAATATTTCACCCGCGGTATAGGCTACTAAGTTGCCGCTGTAAATGCCAATGCGAATTGTAATTTCTGTGTTAGGTAAACACGGAAGGTTAAGTTATAGTTTTACGCCGTTGTAACGGGAGGAAGGGAACGGGTCACATAAGGTTGTTTTCTTTTCCTTTTTTCTGCGGGCCATTACATCGAGAGGACATTAACAAATATGACACAGGTAGCCTAAAAAAATGATGTTTTATTTGTAACAAAGGAATAACAATTGTATAATGAATTAAAAATCAAATCAGAAATGACAAGTATCCTAATAGAGAAAACAATAGACAACAAATTAATTAAAATTGTAAAGTAGTGAGTCAATTTGTTTGATATATATATATATATATATATATATATATATATATATATATATATATATATATATATATATATTTATCTAGAGTTTTGGTAACTTCTCTTTTACGGTTACCCTGATATTTATGTTACATCGTTGGGTCGAAGCCTGTATTGTCATTACCCATATATGTTTTATAATAAGTCTTACTAATACGTCTAACTTCATAAGAATTGATTTATGCCACGAAATTGAACTTTGAACACATATACGTATCATTGTAAAAGTTATAACAAACGAATCAACGTCAAGATTCTTTAAAACTTGTTTACACGATATCGAAGAACTGGCCTTTTTTTTAATTGCTAGGCATACAAGTAAACTGGTCATAAAAAAATAGAAATAGTAAATTGAGTCATAGTCCATATTATGTTTGTTAATTTGTCTTATTGCTATACAATCGATTTATCTTGAGAAAGAGCTTTGCCTTGAGTTGGTTTATGAGTTTACAACATCTGGGTGAAAAGGCAGAGGCGCCTTGGAGACATATTGTCTGCGAATAGCTAATAAATATTCAATTAAGAAAAAAAAGTATATAATATTTCAAAGGCAAGATAAAGGTTGGATTAAAGATAATATATGTCCAAACAAGTTTAGTTATCTAACTTGACGACGATTACTAAACTTAGAACGTTTTGTTTTCAAAAGGTGTAGAATAATTACAATGATAAAAGTTCAAACAGCAAGGATCAACGTAAATGTATATTTTAATGCTTTAACAAACAAGTATAAACTTGAAACCTCTTAAGAGACCGTTATTTATTTTGAGATAATTGGCATTAATGTGCATTCTTAGAACCTTGATGGCATATGCAACCTTTTTTTTAAATGTATCTTTTGGCCTCAGGCTGCAAATTTCCGGCATATTTGCCACACTTGATGGGCGTTAGTAAAACGAATTAATCTAATTTAGACAATAATATAGTTTAGCTACGATTTTATTAACTGAATAATCATTACATAGTTATAAATATTTGCAGTTATTTTTGGACAATTTTCAAAGGCTATTATAATATTACTATATACTGTCCTCTCGTACCATGCTTTAAAACACTCATATACTGACAGTATATGATCAGTTCCTAACCGTTTGCGGATTCTAATGTTAATACCACTCTATACTGTCCTCTCATACCATGCTTCAAAGCACTCATACTGACAGTATGAACAGTTCCTAACCTTTCTCTTATTCTAATATTAATACCACTATATACTGTTAGCTCAAACCATGCTGCAAAGCAGTCGTACTGACAGTATGAACAGTTCCTAACCTTTCTCTTATTCTAATGTTAATACCACTCGATACTGTTATTCCATATCATGCTTCAAAGCACTCGTACTGGCAGTATGAATAGTTCCTAACCTTTCTCTGATTCTAATGCTAATACCACTATATACTGTAATCTCATATCCTGCTTCTGAACACTCGTACTGACAGTATGAACAGTTCCTAACCTTCATATGATAGAAACAGGATATTCATACTCCTCATACTGTAAGTAAAAGTGCATGGAATATAGACAGAAAAGTATAATAAGAAGCAGATCCTAACTGTCAGTCTGTGTGACGATTCGATAATCCAAGACTCCAACCGACTCACAGTATTTTGTCATCCAGACATTTTACTATGTTAGTGTTAATCATATGGCACACAGCTAATCGACAAGTTTCCGTCGTTTTGCACCTCTTTTGTCATACTTTGAGATGCAAATATTATAAAGATGTTGGATATGCTAATTACGAACGATTTTGGTAAGGGCTTCTCAATCGTATGATGACGTAGCATGACATCTATCACTCACATCAAGCGCATCTCAGCCGCGTTCTTCTCATCATCCAACACAGTATGTATATCGTCTACGTGTGTGACGTAACATATGGAGATGACTTGTGAACTTAATTTATACATGTGTGACGTAACACATCGATATGAATTGTCAATTTAAATTTGTCAAGGCTAACATCAAATCTTTTCTATTCCATTAGCCATTTTCTTTCCGTTAACTCTTTTCTTTTTCAATTTCTTCCATTGAAAACTTTCGGTAGATACTGTTGTTAGCGAAGATAAAGACAGCATTATCCGACACACGAATGTGGTGACTGGTGGCAGCGGTGGGATGAAAGTACAGTCGATTGAGGACAAACTCAACCAAAGGGGAGATAGAACAGATAAGGCAAAAGTTACGATGGCCAAGAATGAAGTACTTGAATTAACCATGAAGGGAGAAACCGTGCAAGAGCTGAATAGTGAATCAAGGACTTTAAAGAGAAAGAAATACGGTGAAGATGAAACAGGTGATTGTCCATTGATGACGTCATTTACAAAACGGCATTAACCGCCCGATGGGGGTCACGGGCGGGTGGGTGAGGGGAGGGAGGGAGTATACAACCAAGTCAGGTAGGGGGCCCGAGTTAATATGGGATGAAGAATTATGTTTTCTCATTCGCATAATATAATGAAGGATATTGTCGGATATTCCACCAGTTTATCATAAATCGCATTTATTGAACTTTTTTTTTTCCTTTTCATGTATTTTTTTATTTCTTTCCAGACAATCCTCTGAAATTCAATGTCACCTCCACTTCACCCGCGGGGTGTGTAACCGTGAAGAGACCGCGAAGAATTAGAACGACATTCACTCAAGATCAAATCAAAGAACTGGAAACCGTCTTTCAGATCACACATTACCCGGACGTGAAGACTAGAGACGAGTTAGCTGAAAAGACCAGCTTGGATGAACAGAAAATACAGGTGAGGTCATGATCCATGGTTAATCAGAGGCCATGGTCCATGGTTGATCAGAGGTCATGATCCATGGTTGATCAGAGGTCATTCGAGACCTTTCCTTTAAATGACAACGTTTCATAAATAGAGGGCGCTCGTGCAATACGCTTTTCACAGCTGACAAACTATTCGGTGATCAACTCAAACAGGAGATCCATGTTGCAGCAGTGCACTAAATAATAGGATGAAAATACTACTAGCAGGGGCGATTTGGCAAACCGGATTACCGGCTCGGAACCGGTGCATTGCTGCTTCCTACGCGCCAGCGGTTTCCTCTTGGAAGGTTCAAGTTTCGTCCGCGGCACCAAATTTGTGTTTGTTTTCAAGGCCTCATAGCCGCCTGTTGTATCAATGGTCACTATCAATGTATGCCCGCGTCCGCAACTTACTATCGATATTATTTTTTCATGAACATGTATACGGACGGTTAGTCCTCTTACCCCCCCCTCACCCCCTTCAACCCCCATTTTACCCAATCCCATCTCCCAACAAGAAAGAAAACAACACCGTCGCGATCTTCATTTCAAAAATGTTTTACGTTATTTGTTTTATCTTTACAAGAACAGACAGAATCCATCCATTCCTGGTCTTTGAACCTTTGCGTTAAATATATTTTGTTAACAATACATTAATGTTAACTGTTCTTTGTTCTTCTTGCGCAGATTTGGTTCCAAAACCGACGAGCAAAATGGAGAAAATTTGAAAAGTTGGGTAACTTTGGCGGTCTAGCGAGTGTCCAGGAAACAGATATCGTCCCAGCTCCGAAATCATTACCAAGAGTTGATCACAGGGTAAGCCTCACCCCACTTTTAACAGGTACCATACTTCTATAACACCCCAATGTAGGGGGTAGGGGTAGATAATGTAGGGGTAGGGGGACAATAGAACTATATCAATATCACCCCACTTTTAACAGGTACCAATTTACTACTACTACACCACCCCAATGTTCAAAGGAAAAAGATCACGTAGTGTGTAGGGGTATAATGCAGGGATAGGGGTATGGGTTATAATAGAGCTATAGCAAGATAGCTACAAAATTGTCAAGGACCATTATGTGATAAGGGACGCCTCCTTCACCTTTGAAATCCTGTGCAGACCACCGTGCTGCTCATAACCACGTATTATATTCATTGCAACACCACACAACTTGAAATATTAAAACTAGGCCCCTCAGTAGGCTTGATCCAGGACGCAACTCTGACCGCGTGGTAAGTTAAGAAAAAGTTCCCCTTTTGTTTGTGACCATGTTCGTTCCAATTTATTTAAAATTTAATAATTAATAATAACTATTTTTCTGTTTCTTTCAGAAGAGGGATCCTAGTGCCAACACCCTTCAGGAGTTAGCTGGACAGGTACCATTACCGTGGACAAACCCATTTTTACACCCATTCCAATATTTTTCGAATCTCTTTGCGAACCACCTGCCTTTTAATCACCAAGTAGCATACCCAAGTCAACTACCACCATTCCTACCACAGAGTCCATTTTTCTCGTTTCCACTTCCAGTTGAGGAGAGAGGCCGCAAACCTACAGGATACGCTATGCCCAATCCGAGACAAGCTGCACCATTGGAGAATAATTTCAATGGTATCGCCAAAGAAAGTGTCTACGCATTGAGAACTTTAGCTAAACAATATGAGATAATACATGGGGTACCACCTAAAGGCAAAGAATGAAGTCAGAAGAAACGAAATGGGGTACCAAAGACAATCAAAGAAATGAAAAATGAAATATATTGAATGGAGTACTAGAGACATTCAAAGAATAAACTTTCTGAAATCTCAGGCATGGAGTATACACGAAGTAGCATGGAGTACCAAGAAATACATTACATTGAACAATGCATGGAGTACCACGGACAACCAATGAACGAATTGCATTCAACGATGCATGGAGTACCACGAATAACCAATGAACGAATTGCATTTGATGATGCACGGAGTACTACGGACAACCAATGAATGAATTGCACTCAACGATGCATGGAGTACCACGGACAACCAATATAATGAATTGTATTCAATGATGCATGGAGTACCACGGACAACCAATGAACGAATTGCATTCAATAATGCATGGAGTACCACGGACAACCAATGAATGAATTGTATTCAATGATGCATGGAGTACCACGGACAACCAATGAACGAATTACATTCAATGATGCATGGAGTACCACGAACAACCAATTAATGAATTGCACTCAATGATGCAAGGGGTACCACCGTTACCACGGACAACCAATGAATGAATTGCATTCAATAATGCAAGGGGTACCAAGGATATTTAGATCATGAATTTCAATTTCAATAAGTAATGCATAGAATATCATGGACAACCAATAATGGATACCATGAAGTTTTGTGTGGGTTACTTTGGACAACCAAGAATGAATTTCAGGAAATATTATTTGGAGAATATTTCGAAAACAAAGTAATGAACTCCATAAAATTATAACATCAGTGTCGCAGAAGTTTAGCATTTCGTGATAGAGAAAACAGCAAACAACAAAAGAGATTTGTTTGCTACCTGTATAAAGGTATTGTTGGAGTGATTTTAAATTTTCCCCATTCCCGACTGTTTTTGGAAGGGCATCAATGTTTGTGGCAGAGATCTGGGCCGGATGAGTCATCTCATGCTAACGCGACTGAATGTGAAACAAAAACTCTGACTAAACGTTTATCACCGTCTGACGGTAGAGATCGGGGCCTTCCCATGTCCTCTCCCACTCTTGCCCCCCCCCCCCACTCTTATCGCCTGACACTCTGATCCCCTTCCTTTGTATACGACATTGTTAACAGAACTTTCTCTTTTCCTAATATGTTTTATTCTAAAGAACGAATGTAGAGCGTTGCCTAATGAACAATCAAACCCACTAGAACCCTCTTGCCGGCCAGCTCCTCCCGTATGTCCCACGTTCCATTTGTCTTTATATCAAATATTGTACACATCTGCTCTATAACATCTGCTGTTATACACATGCCTATTGTTATTTGACAGTATGTTGGTATAGTGGACAAATATTTCTTTATTGATTAAAAATCCACATGTTGTGCTTTGAAGCACCCCTTTCCCATAATAAAAAAGAAGAAAACCCTGGATGCGGGGCCTTCCTATAGCATCAAGAGAAGAAACAGAATTTTCCTCAAGATAAAATGTAATGATTAAAGTAGAGCTGTCTAACACTTCTTGCTTTTAATATCTTTGAATATTCATGATCACCAGGCCAATTTAACTGGCAAAGGATTCAAGGGTCGAATATAACCGTATTACACCCATTCCGTTTGCGGTGGCGACACAACCCACCACCGTTCATTGTTCGTAACGTTTGGGCTGCCAGCCTTAACCAAAGTGCTTTTATTCTTCAATATTTCCACCAAAGAAAGATATTTCCCGCTACTAAATAAAACAAACGTTACACAGTCTATAACCCATTCCATTGTTTTCCTTCTGTTATTTTTGTGTTCTGTACTAAATGAAAATAAGTTACGCAGTCTAAACATCTCTTCATTTCAATGGTTACTTGCAATACTTATGTTCTTTTCTATAGAAAACGGTACAAATCGATGTTTTATCCGTCTTATTTACTTCAGACTTCTCCAGTGAGTGTACGTTCTAATACCCACAAAGATCATTGGGCACTTCATGTTTATGAAAAAAGGGCACTTTTTCACAATTCGAGGAGAAGGGGGTGACCCCTTTCCTACTCAAATCCAAAACATTCCCTATAAAGAATAACACATACTCAAATGAATCCTATTTTTTCAGCTGCAGTTTTACTTTCATCGACTCTTATGATGCAATACGAGCGAAAACATTAGAATCATCAAGAAAATGTACCCCAAAGACTCACAATAAAGTAAAATATTCTATATGATGAGTTTAGATAAAACATACTGACAGAGTTGATATATGAAAACTTACATTTTCTACTTCCTTATTGGTAAAATGGCGATTTACCATATCGAATAGGTTGACCAGTCATTTTTTTTACATGGGATTATCATCATATCCCATCCTCCTTCCTCTCTCCCCACTCAATCAGCCCACCCCCAAACCCCTGTTTCTGATGAATAAGCAGAAGTCTATTGCAATGAAGTAATCGAAACTTCAATGCATTTTTTTGCATTCTAGTTTTTGATAATGTTTCTATTATATTTATATTTCTTCTTTAATTAATGAAAAACTCGTTTAAACTGGAGAAAGATTGATTCTCTTTTTTTAAGACTGTTTATAGATGTCAGTTATGTAGTATAGAGTCATATACCAGTCATGGTTGACGTTACATCAAATACAATACAGATTGTGTGTTTTGCGAGTTGTGCAAATTTGGCGCAAAAACAACATAAGTTGAATATTCTGATGATACAGATTGTGCAGTTTAAAAGTTTCGCAATATTTGGTAACAAAAATTATTTTAATGTTCTCATGAAACAGATTGTGCGTTTGAAGAGTTGTGCAATATTTGGTAACAAAAGAAATTAATTTGAGTTCTCTTTGGAAGAGAGCGTATTACTATTAAACCTGCTAAACGCAAAAATTTAGGCAAAGACAGCAGAGAAAAAAACTCCAAAAACGACAAATAAAATAAAACAAATAGCAACAAAGCAAAAAGGGGAAAAAAGAACTTGGATCTAATTTGTAAACAATAGATATGTTCATAACATTCAAGCCATTGTTGTAAGCTATTGTTGGTCAGTGGTTTTATCTTGTGTGTTGTAATTTTCATCTCCCACTTGAATGTTTACCTCTGTGTTGGTAACTGGTGGGGCTATTCCAGTATCTCCATTCGATGTTTCTGACGCATCGTAGGCGTTGTTCTGATATTCATGGGGTAGTCTAGGACGAGCAGGCTTTGAATTTCCTGCCAAAAATGAAAACAACAAATCAATCAATAAATACGACGTAATGATTGTCCTCGCATCCCTCTTAATATCGTTCCTGCCACAATCCCCTCTTTACAGGGGTGCACCCAATATTTGTACAACGGAGGGGTGTGTGGCCTATGGGTTGTTGAAGAAGAATCTCATGTAGAAGGGTAGGCGCAGGGGGGGGGGGGTGGACTAGGGTTCCCCCCACTGAAAAAAATTAGGCGTGAAAGGGTGCAATTGTAATGCATATTTGAGATATAAATTATCTTCAGATATGTAGTGAAATTGAACAACTAAATTATCATTATATGACCTAACACCATTTCCTATCATGAAACGAAAAATTCCATTTTACAAAATATTGGCATTTGCATACACTCAATTGTGTACAATGTATATATATATATACTTGACCGAAATATATATATATATATTTCGGTCAAAGAGTCTGTAGCCTGTAGCAACACTCACACGTCGAAGAGTCAACACAGCACATTCGCGTGGTCATTCTAACTCAGAGTGAGGGTTTATCGTTTACAAAAACGCCCTCAGTTTCATGTTTTGTAAATTGATTTGACTTTCAACTTTGTTTTTCAATTGTATGCGATTCGTACCTTTTTTTCTATGACAAGGGTTTGGTTTCTGAGAGAGAGGGGAGGATGGGGGGGGGGGCGAGTTAACTGCCTCTGAGAGATTTTATTTATTTGAGTTTTGTGCTCTCTTTATAAAAGTCGAATATTACTAGTATTATAATTCTTATTTGGCTAAATTTGCTATTGATTTAAGATTTGTATGTTAATTTATGACAAATTCGAAATTAAATGTTGAGATTTATATCAGCTTTTGATTAGACAATTTGTTGATTTAGCAAACGTTTTTCATCATGGACGCACTTGAAAAAGTGAATTCTGCTCTGCTTGAAATTAAGAGTGAATTAATGAATTTAGTTTTTTATAGCAAAGGTACTTTATTTCATTTATCAATAACGTTAACGTACCTTCAACTCAACCATATCTACAATAAGCAGATAAAGCAGGTAACGAAGGACTACTCCAAGATCATGGGACCTTCATGACAACGTCCAGGCAACATATACCAACCTTCTATTGTCTGATGGTACCTGCAAACCCTAATGGGGGAGGTGGGGGGGGGGTAGGAGTAAATCATACGGTGCAAAGGTCGTTAATCCGGCTCGGTAGATGTCTTTCTGTTTCTGTACGTACCTACTCTCACGGAACCATACTCCTGCGCCGGTAAGTTGTGGAGATCGCTATGCCAACCAACTTGATAGCTTACGGGTGGATAGGCTGGTTCACCATGTTTCGGAATATCTAGACCTAGTAATATAGAAAGGAATTTAAAGAATTAGTTAAGTATGGAAATACGACAGCAGGATCGGGACTAGAGGACAACTATATCATCGGGACTCATGTTTCAAAGTCTTAATAAATTCGGTTTACATATATGTGTGTATGAAGAATTAATTTGGTGGACCTGTTCCATTCACCTGATCCTCCTTACACATACCCCGGGCCCACTAAGTAATACTCCAGGACCAATATCTATCCGACACCAACCCCCCCTCCACCCGTCCCCCACTCCCCTCACGTATGATTATAAATACATTTATATATAACTGAAAGGTGGGACCTTTCTCCATTAAGAAATCATTGTTCCAATAACCATGGCGACTGTTTTGTAATGTTTTACTCTCACCGCCGTATTTATAATGACGTATGAATTAACCCTACAACAGCCAATTATGTGTAAGCGTAAAGTGACGTCACGAATGAAATGACGCGTGACTTTTGTTCATGCTTGAATTAATTGAAATTGATAGTCTAAAAGAATGAGATATAATATTTCCAGCGAAAATGTGTTAAGCAATCAACTTTAGCCACCAAAATATCCCTTTTAAATCAAGTTCTCTAGCTTTATACCTTTGATTTCAATTTCTGCACTGACTCGAAGCCAGCCTGCCAGTTGTAGCCCACCGAACAGTACTGTCGATAGAGCTGCAGTCCAGACGAATATGGCGATCCCTCCTATAACATTCCATCCTAGAAGCTGGAAGTTTGGAAGGTAAAAACCAAGAGTTAACGGCATTGAAGATTCGCCCAAAACCGCGTGCGACCATCTGAAAAAGTTAACTTTCGGTTGCTTGCAAGTGACATTTTGTTCGTGTCGCTACAAAATGCAGACAGTAATGAAACGTGATACCTTGTTATCTTTAGCTGGACCTGAGTCCATCGCTGTATCATTTATACACTGTGCTGTGGGTATTGACCGCAGCTGTATGTACTGACTGTACACTAGTGTCTAATTGCCGACGGTAGCAAGCTGTGTGTGTATTTTCTGGGATCGATGGTGGTGTCTAACACTTCTGTTACAACTCATTCGAAACTAGGTCAGATTACCGGCATTAGACGTTTCTTTTTGCGTGAGTCTTCACACCCTTTAAAGATATGTAGTTGTCTTACTACAATCAATTTCTTCATTAACTTACATACTTAATTCGTCATTTTCCAAGACCGCTATATATAAAGCATGGATATAAGTTTTAAACTGCCATGTCCCACCCCAACATATGATATAACTGATTTGTTTTTTTATGTGAGTTTTTTACTTATTTATGTTTTGTTACTACTTAACATTCATTTTTTAATTTGACTGGATTAAGTTAAGTTTCGCCCGTCTTTTTTTAAATATTGATAAGGCCTTAATATTTTGAAACGTCCAGAGATCTTAATGCCATGATAACGGACGAAACTTTGGGAATAATTTTTAGTGCTTGATTAATCACCCTAATTTGATTAATCACCCTTTGATTAATCACCCTTTAATTTATCATCATTTGAAGGGAAAACAAAGAAGAATATAGTTATAGAAGCGTTTCTTTGTATAAATGAAAGCAATGTGAGTCAATTATTTACTTACCAAAAAGGCCGGTCCATCCCAATTAAAAACTACCCCGTCCGGATAGACAAGAAATGGTGCAGTCAAGACCCCTATGGTACCACCACTAAGGTGAACTTTGGAATTATAAAAAAAAAAAAAAAAAATTAAATTCAAGACGATGTTTAATTTTTGCAGTCTATTATCATTTACATATAAATGGAAAAGAGCAAAGACATTTAGGGATAGAACGGGATTCGAACCCGAACGGGATTCGAACCCGAACGGGATTCGAACCCGGACGGGATTCGAACAGAGACCTCTGGATAGCAAGCCCAGCGCTTTAACAACTGAGCTATCCCAGCTATATTTTTTGGCGATCACTATATGTAACCCTTTTTTTCTTTTGAGGGCGCTAGTCTGAAACCAGAGTAACTTGCATACTTCATAACCAGGGTTCACGTCCCAGTTTCTTTCGATACAACCCAGAAAGCGGCAGGTAATTGATTTCATGAGAAATTCGGCCTTTTCTAATGAAATTTGGATTTTCTAAGACTTAAGTCCTAGAACATACAAAACAAAATCACCGAATAATTATTCGTTTTATTTGGCGTCTCGGGTGTAAAGTCCCTCATTTGGTCGAAAAAAATTTCAATCAACATTATAACTCGATTAATAGTAGGTTATAACAAAATCTCATCATTTTTACAGATTTCATATATTTTTGAAATAAAAAAGATATGACCGTAATTAAGCACGTCCATATCAACATTTCCGGTCAGCAGAGCCTATAATGGGATGTTAACATTCCTATAGTGGTGACCGATGGGGCGCGAAGTACTGTGGCACAGCGCCATTTTGGATTTAGAACATTATAGCCGCTTAATAATATAAACACTTACCAGCTACAGCATCAAGAGGATCGTCCACACGGAGGCGTTCAACAAGGATACTAGTTAACTGGTAAACAATACCTGCTATCATACCAGTTAATACAGCACCCCACGCCATTACCGAATCACACCCAGCACATATAGCTACCTGTAAATAATCAAAACACACTATATATATTAGTTCAGCCTGGTAAGGCAACTTTTCTAATGCTGCACAATACTATAATACATGCTATGTGACACTAGGAGTACCCCAAGCGAGTACCCAATGTATCCCAGCGTACCACGCGAAGCGCAGATAACCTGTGAATAAACGAAGCGCATAGATTAGCTTAACCAGTTGGGATAAATTAGCTAATACTGCACAATACTATAATAATACGTGATGCGCATCACGCGCAGCGCAGATAAACAACCTGTGAATATGCGAAACGTTTAGATTAGTTTAGCCACTTTCGGATCATATTTCTAATGCTCTTACTAGTTGAAGACATACTGTGTGATGTGAGTTTGCTCTTGGACCAAGTAAACAGATCGTACAACACCAGTACAGTAAATATACTGATTGTATGTATAGAAACACGGCATTGTATATCCTTAGAAAAAAAAAAGAATGCAAAGGATTACGTAATAAATCAACATTATTGAATGCTTTTGATCTAAAATGGCAGATTTTTGCACAAATTTGTTCTACTGACTAATTATTTATACAATATTAATATGTACAATTACAATATTTTGTTTTATGTATGTATGTAGCCTTTTTGAGCAGAATATGACCATTCTAGAATAGTCATATAGCAGCAGCGTATACGATCTTGGAACTGTCATATATAATAGCAGCTCCCGGCTGTCACGACAAACTCACGTTCTAAGTGCATGTTGAAGAATTCGTGACACAGACATTCTATTGTAGCAGTCAGACAACATGCACGAAGTCATGATTTTACACGTGCCAGCCATGCACAAAGTTACAAAATAGCAGTTGAATGACCTATGAGTACAATATGCAGTTTATATTAGGTTAAACCAATAGAATATCAGTAACTATGAGAAAAGAAAACAGGTCACCAATTGTCTCTGAATTACAGCCAAACAGTCCACTGTTTATTCCCAGAATAAGAAACAACAGCAATCAGTTATGATGCATTCAGTCTCGACGGGCTTACATAATCTTTCTTACTTTGTTAATACAGTCGTGTAGTAAATAACAATCATGACGACGTACTTTTTTTTTGTGCAGAATTTTGGCACGATCGCTAGTTTCTAGGGAACAGAAAGTTCAGACAATAACATTGCTAGCTTTTGCTTACCCAAAGACATTAATCGGACTGAACTGAGAACACAATTATTAACAAGTATACCTTGAGTAAATAATTTTTCCTTTTATTGACTCCACCCCCTAAGTCTCCATTGTGTAGCCTACATTGTTTAAAGTAGTACGTATTGCGGCCGTTGCATTTGCTCGCGCATGCGCCCGATTTGTTCCTTCACTACGATTGCATATCGAGAATATGTACTAACAAAGTACGACGAGTACAGGTAAAACTATGTTAGAATCATATAATACAAGTACATACTCAATATAAATCTGCTACTTAATTCTATGTTTAGAAATTCTCTGTATTTTTTGTTACCAAATATTATCCATTTATCCTTTTAGCATTTGAAAAAGATCCTGCTAGGATCGAAACGTCAGGCCAACTTACTTTTACACATTCTCTTTCACAGGCTCTCTAGTGGATAAGCAGTTTGCTAACAGGTTTATTTTATTTTGCAAACATTTTCCATTAAGAGCGAATGGCTGGTTTATTTCAGATTAGAAGCCGTAATGTATGGAACGCGAAAAGGGAAAACTTATTTCGTTGCTAAGTTTAACGTAAGTTTAGACTACGACGTAAGTTTAGACAACGGAATTTGAGACATCAAAGTGAGTTTGAGCAACAACATGATAAAACAGCAGCACCAACTTTAGTTTAGACAGCAACAAACTTAGTTTAGACAACTAAATATGGTTTCCCTTTTCGCGTTCCATATTAATGACATGAAGGAGGCTTGTTTACTGTAGATAACTTACCATTCCCGCCAGTCCGCCATTAATCGTGGTAAGCAAACTCCACTTTCCCTCTCCAAAATGTAATCTGGATAAGGATAAGGTGACAGTGGCCGCCGCGGCTCCACTGAGGATGGTGTTGACTACGGCATTCGCTATCACTTCAGCGTCACCAGGCTGTGATACGGAGGCTTGTGAACCACCATTGAAGGCGAAAAATCCAAAGAGCAGAATGAAACCACCCAGTGCCACTAACTGAAAGAGAAAGGGACGATGGTTTAAAGAGCATCACATTGGGCAGATTTGAACTCTTGATTATGTCATAGGTCAAAAGAAACAAAATAATGTTTCGGGGCAATTTTCACATTCAGTCGAGGAAGAATTATACAGGTCACTCCCTTCAGGCCCAGGAAGACCCTTATATAAAGGTTCATGCCCCCTCCCCAATCTTAGATCTGTCTGTGAATCTAGCTAGAAATTTAGCCACATGCATGCATCTCTGAAATACTTTGCAACGTCACTGACTGACGAGTACAATACCATCATTACGAGTACAAGTGCGGGAATTCCCCTTGGTATGAGTACAAATCTTCGAAAGCGAGTACAAGTACACACATAACTATGTTAAAATATGAGTACCAGTACGTACTCACTGTGTAGTTATGGTATACTCACCGGCACAGTGTGACCATGTATCACGACCGGTTTCCCATTTTCATCAAACCGTCCGATCCTGGGACCTAAAATGGCCGCTCCCACTAGGGCGGCCGTCCCACCTACCATATGAACTACACCGCTTCCGGCAAAATCCTGATGAACGAAAGAATTACGTAATGAGCATCAAAGAAAGTGTTTTGTTTTTTATTAAGAAAGTTATATACCTTCTTAGTACAGTGTATATATAATTCCATAATGAGTACAATCCTTCATGATCCCTAATGTAATGTAAGAACCGTTGACACGAAAAGGTGCAAAAAGCGGTTAATGAGTATTACCAGTTAAAGGCTATTACAACTTTCGCCTCCGTTCTTAAATAAGCACTGTTACACAGTAGCCTAACCTATAATAGATGCATAACGGGGATAAAACTAACAATTGTTGATAACGGCACTTTGAAAGTGATTGACATGTTCTAATTACACTCACGAAGACCGTGTGGCCTCGAGGTCCAGGTCTTCATTTTTCCTGAAGCATATTATGAAAATGAGAATTTTTTATATTCAACCCATATTTTCCCGGGCTCCCTTAATTGACCCCCCTCCCCCTCCAAACTGGTCACACACCCCTCTCGTCAGGCATGAATGCGGTATACCTACACTAACAACTTACGTTATCTACGTTATCTGTACAAGGATAAGCCAGACTATAATCTTTAAGGGAGTACATGTCCTAATGGTGACAATATTGAAGGTGATCAGTATTGCCACCGAATATGCTAGAGAGCCTCAAATAATAGTCACTGAGGCACAGATTTCAACACTGATCATTTTACTTGCTCCATCAAATCATTTCATTTGAACTCTTCTCTACTTTTAGAAATCATGGAGAATAGGAACCTCGAGAAAAATACTTTTCAAAACTTCTAGCAATGTTAAAAATACTGTAAAATCCCAATGGTCACCTTTAATACTATAACGAATCAAAACATTTTTTTCAAATCTTGGTAATTATTTCCTTGCTTGTAGGAGACGAAGGGGGGGGGGGGTGGGGCGTGGGGAGACTGCAGGGAATAGTAAGTTATAACTTCATTTATAGGAGGAGAGATCCAGATCTTAAGTGGTGTATTCGTAAATGCAGTGCTTGGCTCCGTTACCCTATATGCAACGTCGGGTCCATTAGCTAACCAGCCCTCGTCTGACCACGCCCAGTGACTCACGACAGGATAGATAATTCCTGTGGGGGAGGGGAGAAAAAGAGCAAAATGGATGGACAGAGAGAGAGATGTGGGCGGAGGTCATCAACGGTAAACATATTCCGATAGGTTAGAGGTCGTGGGAATGTTTAATTCGTTACTTTATCTAATAATGTAGAGACTGCGAGCTGCCATTTACAAAATGATAGCCACACTACCGCCCTCTGCTACGAGTCATTCCATGGATTGCATGGGTGCCTTCGTTCAAGGCAATTCCGAATCCCACTCATCCCCCTCACCCCCACCCCCCCCCCCCGCTTAGGCAATATAAGCGAAGTGCTCAAATTTGACGTTTTTGTTGTTTGTCTGTTTTTTATTTCTCTTTTCAAGTCTTGCAGTCTAGATAATATAAACACGTTTGAACGACATGCCTGAAATAGAATCTTATAATTCATAAAACAAAATGGATGCACAACCAGGCTGATTTCTGCTATGGTTGTTTAAAATCATATCTTGCTTCCACTTTTGTGTAGTGTGATCATATAGCTAAGTTATATAGGTTAATGGGGTTGAAGGACACGCTATTTCTTTCGATCAGATCTTTTCATATATACACTACGTACACTATCCTCACACACAGCAAATTTATGAACGCAAGGTTGTGGAACTACTTTTTTGTAAGGGGGCAACCCCTACACAACCCTGGATCAACGAATATTGTTTCTCGCTAGATTTGATATTACTTTTATCTGTTGTCGGACTATTTTGTCTGTGGCGTCACAAAAACAATTCTGGGTCACTTACGAGCTAGAAAGGAAAATTACAATTAGAATTACAATTAGAAAATATTTGCCCACCTGGCAAACAGTCAATAAAAATCTTGCTCTATAACTTGGCAAACTGTGTAGAACTTTAATTAAGTGGTGCAATTGGCGCAACCCGTTTTCGCTTTTTTTTACACATTGTATTGAATTATTGTATCCTATTACACACATGCACTGCGAAATCTTTCTTTACATTGACCCTCCCGATTAATATGGAACGCCAAAAGTACAACTTAGATATGTCATCATGAACTTGCATATTATCATTGTGTGCGTTTATATTATCAAAGTGTACTTATATAATATCATCCTGTGCATTCATATATATCATCGAGAAGTTTTTTTTTTATATTATCATCATGTGCTTTCCATTATTTTCTGCCCGTATGTTGTATTAGCCCGATCCATATGAACGAGTGGTAACAATAAAGTATATGTACACGATGATAATGTATACATCGACAATATTATAGTTTTTACCTTATCTATTATCGTTGTGTAAGTGTATATTATCAAAGAGTAGTTATATATTATAATCGGGTGCATGTATATAATCTTCTTGTTTTTTGTTTGTTATCAACGAGTACTTTTATATAATCAAAGACTACATTATCAACGAGTATTTTGATATTATCAACGTGTACTTTCATAATATTTTTATAATCGTACGTGGCCCATTTGGCGTTCTATAGATCTATCACTTTTGAAACACGTAGGTAAAGTTTTCCAGATTTCCGTTGTCCTCACCTGTCAAGCCCACCGAGTAAAATAAATAGGACACAAACTCTGTCCTCTCAGCGACTGCACCGGACACGATGGTAGTCGCGGTGGCAGCAAACACCCAATGAAAGAAGAAAAGCGGAAGTTCGGTCTCTGGGAAGTTAATGAAGAAGAAATAACCGCCTCCAATCATGAGATTTCCTGGTTTACCGAAGGCGAATGCGTAACCAAACATCCAGTAACACAGCGCCCCCACATCTAATTACAAATAGAATCGGGGAAACAGAAATGAAACCAAAGTGTTAAACGGGGGCGTGGAACAAAGTTAAGAAGGGGGCGATCGTCCAGTTTCGGACAATAAGACCCTAAATGATTAAACACATTTTATAATTAAAGATGTATATTTAAAGATCAGGTCTGTTAATGCAATTATCCCATATTTACTGGAGAAAAATTTCTGAGGAGTAACAAACCAATTCTTTCAAATAAACGGGTTTTTGGGGGGGGGGGGTAAATAATATATCTCTTTTGTTAAATTAGTAATCATGCATAAAGTTACCGTACCACGTAAAACTTAATACAAAGTGAATCGAAACTTCCCAATGATTGTTATTTAGAATTTAAGAACACTAAACTAAGGTTGTTTATGCATATGCATGAATTTTCATAGAATATTTCCCTACACACATTCTCTTGAAAAGAAAAAAAAAGACTATCAAACCTGAAAAAGGATGTTTTAAATGTGTGCAGTCTTGTGGCAACTTACATAAATCGAGAATATTCTTAATGAGAATATTGGTTGTATTTTTCGCCCTTACAGAACCTGCTTCCAAGAAGGCAAATCCAAACTGCATTACTAAAAGGAAAGCAAATAAACGAAGAGTTGCTACTTTGACCATATAGAAAAGAATAAAAACAAAGACGAACGTGTGTGTTGTTTGGGGGGAGGGGAGGGGGAGGGTAAGGGGAGGGAAAGGGGAGGAGAAGGGAAAAAGAGGGAGAGGAGGAGGGGAGGGGAGGAGTTCGTACCGAAAGATTTATCGTTGCAACAGCATTTTATGGTTTGGAAATTTAAATAATACCAATAAAAAAAACCACCAAACCATCATCCTAGGTCGTTTTGATAGAGATATGTGATGAACAACTTTCTCAATCAAGTAACGAAAATCTTATACCGTTTTTTTAAGATATCACATGTTACATGTCTGTTCAAACGTAAGGCTGAAGACTCGATCAAGTCTAAATATAACATCATCCTTATTCAGGTGCGTATCCAGGGGGGGGGCGTTGGGGGCGCGCGCCCCCCGGGTAAGAAAAAGAGGAGAGAAAAAAAAGAGAAGAAAAAAGGAAAAAAGAGGGGAAGAAAGAGGAGGAGGAGAGGAAGGAAGGGAAAAGAAAAAGAAGAAAGAGAGAAAAAGGAGAAAAGGAGGGAGTAAAAGAAAAACGCGAAGACACCGGGGAGAGAAAGAGGAACAGTGACATCATTACAGCGCTGAAGGGTAGCCAGTGACGGATCAATGATTTCGTAAAAGTGTGACTCACCCTACCCCTTACACCGACAACTCCATTTTCTGACGTTTCCATTTTCCTCTCTCACTAATGATCTATATATGTACTATATATGGTCTATCATAACGCGTGTGTAGAATTGTGCTATGAAACCAACTGTTGCTGGTCTCGAACTCGACCGTGTCGTCGGGGAACATGACGCATTTTGGGATGGGGGCGACCGCCCGCCCCCCCCCATTCAGCATTTTTTTTTAATGATATCGCTAAGTAATTTCAAAATAGAAAGTGCTTAGAGGCAACTTACAAGGCCTGGGTAGTGCCATTTCCAGCGATCTGGGAGGCATTTTCGGCCAAAATTTTCTTGTACGCTTCGCGCCAACCTATGGTGGCGCTACGCTTAGATAATTTGCCTACAGGCTTCGCCCCTCCCTTGGCAAATTCCTCGCTACGCGCCTGTTCGAATTTGTAACGCAAACAGCAGATATCACATCATATCAGTGAGCATGAAAATGGCGTTCCAGGATGAAAAGCCTCAAAACTGTCCGACTTGCCTGAAAAAATAACCAAAAATTTTCGCGCGCCAAGCGCGCGTTCAACGTGTTCATGTCAATATCATATAAGCAAGCATCGGTTATTACATCGCATGCCATCATGTACCGTACGGTCCGTTCAAATTGCGCAGTATTTCGCGGGATGCTAATATAAACAACGACATGTCTCATGTAGATGTATAAAAAGCATGGAGGTCCAATTATGTCAAAACTCTCTTTTACATTAGTAATGGCGAATTAGGGGCTGCACCCCCGCCGCAGAGTGGCGGAGCGTCCATACGGTCGGGGGGGGTGGATGCCCCCCCCCCCTGACGGACTCAAATGGACTGCTGGCGCCTTTTTCAGCTCTTTACCACTTTTTACTTATTCGTGATTATTAACTTTTTTATTGCGCTCTCATCTACTTATTGACATTTCTCACATTTTCTTGGTGTAATTTGGCGATGACACCTTATTCTTCGTTTATCTGCAAATTAGCCAGGCCCGGAAAGGGTCATTTCCGGCGATCTAGGGAGTATCTTTATTCAAAAATTTTCTGTACGCTACGCGCCAACCAGTGGTGGCGCTCCGCTTAGATAGTGTCGAAAGCGCTCCTACAGACCATTCTCGCCACTCCTGACCAATACCCCTAGCTCCGCCACTGCCGCCGCGCCTCCTACGCCTATGTGTGTAGTGTTCGGTTGAAGGAAATATCTCCTATTTTTTCATTTCCTTCAACCAAGTTTTATAATAGCCGTTATAAGAAGTTTTAATGTATGTACACCAATAAATTAACTGTCTGAATTTTCGAAAATTTATGACCAACATTCTGCATCACACTTCTCTCTACTCGTGCAATTTTGACCGGTCTGTTAGGGGTTGAAGGAAGTTTTTCTATATTGGTTGTCCATAGATGAAATTTTGTACAACATTATGGGTATGTTTTCAAGTGAGTTTATTCACGAGAAATGTGAATTTTCAAATTCTGAACAAATATGGGGCTTAAAACCTTGAAAAGTGGGGCTGACGGGTATTGTGGGCCGCGACGTAGAATCACCTACAAAAGCAAAGACCCACAGGAGATGCCATCAGGTCGAACATGATGTGTGCCGGGTTGACAAACTTCAAAAAGGTTATGGATGGAAAAAAAAAACTATTAGGAAATACATGGTTCTCAGGCAAAAAGTGTACATCTGGTTGGTCATTTCAAGCCCGAGAAGTGCCGTTTCCGGTGATCTGGGGGGGGGGGGGTTCAAAACAAGAACTTTTCTTGTACGCTGCGCGCCAACCGATGGTGGCGCTCCGCTTAGATAGTAATTCGCGCCCCCCGGGTTTGAAAATCCTGGATACGCGCCTGTTAATATTTTCTAAAATGTTTACTTTCTGTAAAATTATATTTAGAAACATTATATTGAAACTTTTTACATGATCTAACGATAATATATATATTTCAGTATCAATACTGCTTATATTCTGATTTAATTTAAATTTAATTGGAAACCTTTAAGGACAAAAGAAGAAGAAGACAAATTTGTCAATTTGTTAGTCTGTGATGTGTCATAATGCCACTAGTAGGTGGTAATACTTTGCTTTACTGTTCTGAAGTATTTTCATGGCAGAATTTGTTTGGCATGGAAACCAACGCCAGGATAATATCATGTTATATAGGACCGTCAATATTTTTGGTAGAGCAGTTTTTGTTGCAATGATGATAACCAAGGTAAATTATAGAATATAAACAGTGTATTAAATACGTAATGCCATAACAGGTATGTGGCATGATCAGGGAGTTGCCACGACTCAATGATACAAAACAATTAGACTTGCCCAAGTCTTCGTTCGTGTGTATTTATTACTTAACCTATGTGATTATATTTCATATTTATTTTGTTAGACGGTTGTTTGATGAACTCGACTACTTGTCAAAACCCCATAACGGGGACCGTTAATTGGGGAATTGTCAGGCCACATGTAAAATTCAAAGATGTATATTCTCCATCGACAATTGCATTCTATGCGTGGCTTAGACGTCATTCACCCGAAGGGAGTGAGAAACAAAGATAAATAAAGCCGGCGCCATATAATGCTACCAACCTACACTGGTTAAATACAAAATGATTGATGGGTTGCGAATAGCATTTGCTAATGTTGTTTACACTTGTATTATACTGAATTTTTGGAAAACATAATTGTTTATCTAAGGGAAAAACTACTGTCTAGTGAAGATTATTAATAGGTAAAAGATTAAAAGTTCCACCAGTTTGAAGTTATGCAATGAGTTCCGATTGTTGCATATCGGTATATATACTGTGAATATTCCAAAGTATATAATGAATAGCAGCAAATATCCAACGGGGAAACTTATTGGAAAGGTTATAAACAAAACTTGAAAAGAGGTAAGACATCAATGTTGGGCTATGAAAAGATTCAAACCATTGACTCCTTCTTTAAATCAGATTTTTCTTTAATTTTTTTTTTTTTTTTTGAATAAAAAAATCCGAAGGGAGTATGCAGAAATCTGTGTCATTCTTGTAAATGATAATTAAAACAATCACCAAATATCTTTCGTAATCTTGAAGGTATGGGGGAAATAAGGAAGAATTTCCATTTTCAGATGTCTTGTTAACAGCATGAGAATTTACTACGAGGTAAACTTAGCCTCCTATATAGTATATAGCTGTATGGTATATAGGCAAACATTCTCTGAAGCAGTTTTTAGCATGGAACTTTTATTGACCAAAGTCACGTTTTGAGGAATATGACTATAGGTCAAGTTTATATACTTCGCACTGGTCATATACACATAGCAAATTGTATACACTGGATGAACGATTCCCTTGGTATTGGTATGGACACACTCTGAATTCAAGAGTGAGAGAGAGAGTTCACTCTTCACGGCGTAAATTTTACTCTTATATCAAAGAGCGACTTACTTCTAATTTAATTATACAACTAGTGCAGGGTTGTCCAACCTTTTGCAGAGGAGGGCCACATGGAATGATTATGATGAAGGAGGGGCCGCATGAACCCTACGCTCGATTTTTAGATTTTTTTTTTTGCCCGAAGCCCAAGGCAACAAAATGTGAGCACTGCGCGCGGAGCGCACTGATTTATTTTCCTTCCTGATAAAACAGATGAATAAAGTCCAGCCGCCCCCCCCCCTCCGCTGAGAGTGTCAAAAAAACTGACCTGTATCCAGTTTTTTGGACCCAGAAGGTTCGAATGATTGATTATATAGCTTCAAATTGTTATCAATAATTCTGCTCACTAAAATTTCGCCGGACGCAACCCTGCGGCGGGCCGAACTGTGGCCCGCGGGCCGTAGGTTGGACAACCCTGAACTAGTGAGTGCTTTTATACTGTATATAAAACCAAATGTTGGGCGTAATCATTCCAAGGAGAATATCGAATTCAGCTCTCGAAAGTTTGATGATTTGTGAACATTCTCAAAGTTAGAGTAAATTCTCACTCTGTGCCGGGTAGTAAGTGTGAACCCTAAGTAGGTAAAAAGTAGGTAAAACTTAATTAATCAACAAGCAATCACCTGTTCTGTAATTCAATTAACCAGTTACTTCAAATCAGCTTTATACCGACCTGATACCCAGATAATTTTAAATAGGTCAAAAATTAAAGTTTGACTAAATTAATGATGGCACGAGGAGACTTTAGACCTTGACTAAATGCTCATACAATCCGGTTGGAAGGATTAGTTTTTGAATACAAAAGAAAAGGGGTTGTGAATAATTGACTTTGCTCTCAATAACAGACAAACACCATGATTTTCTTCCGGTGATGTTTGGCCTCGGGCAGTTGGAGTGTTGACTTATCGCAAACATTTGTGATATTTACAATACATGAAAAACATTACTGAAGAAACAGAGGTCAGACTCAATGACCGTTGGCGATCCCAATGATCAGACGGGTGACGTCATTCTAAATGGTACCACCGGAAGTCGAAATCTATTACCCATTTGATTTTACTTTTCAAGTATTTTCTTGGCGAAATTAAGCAGATTCGATATTCGAGTAGCCCATCCTGAGTAAAAGGTGTCATTGTAAAAGTTGCATCCTTTTTATAACAACTACAGTATTCAATTACAAATACCGTCGCTACAGGCAAAAACTCCGTGCAACGTTGGATCTGTGATACCATTTGCAGTCGATATTTTTGGCTTTCTCCTAACTATGTCAAATAATAAAGACAAATTAGCTTCACTTTTTGCCTTTAGATACGGTGACTAACATGTATACGTATAGTAACAGGGGTTTCCATAATAGTGTTTTACTTCACACTTGATGTTACCTCCAGCCGAAGACATTTTACGATCAATTCACAGGTGCAAAACGTTGGAATTAATGTACTGGAATGAACGAACATAATAAAGGTATCAAGCCGCGAAATCTATGAGTGCAGACGTGAGGGTTTGGTCTAAAGAAACTGTTGTTTGCTTCATTGTATTTACATGAACTTACCTAATTATAAAGTGTTTCAAATCTTCTGAAAGAACTCAATGGTACTGGTGTGTATGACACAGTAATAACACACAACGAACCATCAACATTGTACTATATACGTGAAGGGTAACCTCCCTAAAAAGCTAAGCAAAATTCAAATTCCCTATGTGAGATATCACATGGTTATATGGTATACTTAGCACACAAGGCTTAAGACTTGAACAAGTCTAAATATGACATCATCATCGCTCCACGTGTAGTACAATATTTAGTTTATGTAGTGGAGATCGGTTTTCAAAACAACACATGCTCACCAACAATGCTAATATTATAAACTTAATATATAAAAAAAATAATAATAGTTATAAAACATATTTAGAATGAATAAGTCGGTATTTCCTTATGATATGCTATGGCATCGCACATTTACAACATGACAACCTTATACATCTCTACAATATAGACCACTCATGGTGGCTGAGATTTTGTTTCTCATACATCCATAACTTTAGAATTGGTTAAAATTTGCTAAAATCTCTACAACAGATTCGATCATTTAGGCTCTGAAAAGGATACTTTTATCTTTTTTAGAATATTCGTAATTTATGTTTCTATTTATATGAACCAGTTTTTTTTCCCCTCTAGTCCATGAAGGTGCACTTGCAGTTTTAAACCATTTTCACTTTTAAGTTATCGTTTTATTATTTTCTCTTATATATATATTATTTTCCTCAATTTAATGCTTATAGAATGAAAGTTCTTCACAAAATTTTCTTTAAGCAAAACGTTTGGATGACGTCGTATTGAATATACATAGTAAACTCCATCTATCCTATACCTCGTTCCTTCGCTGAAACTCCCTCTGTTTCCCTCCCCTCCCCTCCCATTCCTCTCCCCTCCCCCTCCGCGTTCCTCACCCCCGGTAATATATATATACCTATATATATATACCTATGTAAAATCTAGACTTGGAATAAAGAGTTCTTAGACACGTAACATCAAATAACTAAAAACACGTATAAAAGAGAGGGGCAAACTTTCAATTGTTTGATAACAAAAATACTGATTATATTAACATACAAACAATAGGTCTATCGTTCGTGAGTAAAACAATAAGTTAAAAGCAGACAACAATACCTTTTTGTCGTCTCCATTCACACGCAATTTCAAGTCCAAAACTTGAACTGGGTCACATTGTTCAACCAGGGGTTGTTCAACCAGTGGGTGAGGGGGGTGGTGTCTAATGTTTAGTTGAAGCAAAATAACGTGATTGCATCAGTATTATCGCGTTAGTCGTGCTTGTTGACTATGACTGTGTTTACGTTACAGTCAAAGGATGGCGTCATGCAGAAGTAAGTCTTGATATTTCCAAGTCCATCAAAAGGGCGAGAATGGCTGAGTCATAGAAATGCTTTGATGGTTATTCCGGTTATCAAGATAAAAAGCTTTAAATATCAAGATATAAAGCTTTAAACTATATGCCAAATATGTGGAATGCTACTTCAAGGATACCTTCACGAATGTCCATTATGACCTCGTGTGGACACAAGAAAGAATTCATATAGTACTCAACACCATTTGCGATGCCTTGTAGTTGTAAACATGTTATTTGAGAAATATATAATGAGTTTTGGTGGTATATCTGAGGAACTATACTTGATGGTCTCAGTGTTAGACTCAGTAGTTCAGTCGCTTGAATTAATGACCCACAAATGTTTTAAAAAGCCTTATTTCTCTAAACTTGAGTGTTAAAAAAATACAAGCCTGGACTGATGGCGGCAGTATGTTTTCATATTCCACAACAAATCAAAATTAATTTTGTACCTAAAAGTCATCTTCTAAATTAGGAAAAGTACACCACAACACATGATTTTATACAGCTGGTTTGCTATGACGAAGAAATCCCCGAAAAGGCTACCAAAATATTTTATTCTATTTTTGGAAATTATCATGATTTTTGAAAGAATCTCCATTGTTGCCGTTTTGTGTGTGGGTGTTACTTGTGCCTCTCCGAAAATTACCATTTTTATTTTTGCCTTTTCTTGTTTTTCATATTGAAAGTATAAGCAGACTCGAGTATCCCAGTACAAAATGATAATTAAAAAAATTGCATCATTTTACACAACTACAATTGCAAATACCTTCATAATGGACACGCTCACCCCAAATTAAGAGGGTGCATATTTGGTGACATCCCAATGTTCCGACGTCTCTATGTTCCGACGTCTCTATGTTCCGACGTCTCTATGTTCCGACAATATTTTTTTTTGACCAAAATTTTCGGACCCAATTTTTGTTGGGGGACCAAAATTTTGGTTATAAAAAATTTTAGAGTAAAAAAAAATTGGATTATAAAAACATTTTGGTCCAAAAAAATTTAGGTCCGAAAAAATTGGGTCCGAAAACGTATTGGTCAAAAATTTTGGCCAAAAATTAGAGTTCAAAAAAATTGTCGGAACGTAGAGACGTCGGAACATAGAGATGTAACCGTATATTTGGAGGAGGGGGAGGTAAGGGGCGGTTGAGGGGGCGGGACGATGAGGGGAGGGGGTATAGAAACTTTTAACTCAGTGTTATACAGTAAATCACTTATCTTATACTTACGTGAGATCAGTGCCGCCTCAATAACAATAAAGAATGTGTCAGAGTTGTGTTGCAGTACTTTGAGCTGTTCTTCTACTGTAAGATTCGCCATCCTTCCAGCGATATTTAATATCCTATATAAATAAGAATATTGAATAATTCCTATATACTGTTGGTATAAGACCAACCACTATGTAGTAGCAGAACATCATCAGCGATTCTACAGATTAATGAATATTGCTGCCGAAATAGCACTGAAATCACAGAATATGTCAGTAAATATTTTAGTCTTCTTTGCCAAAAAGAAAAAAAATGAAGAAAGAAAGAACAAAAGAGAATATATGTACTTGTATCATCAGTTTTGAAAAGATTTTGAAATTTTAATAAAAATGATGGTAATTTTATGCAGGTACTAATTTTACTTACAGTTGGGAAGAAAAAAGATTTATGATGCGATGAATAACATTTCCAAGAGTTGGTTACATTTCCAAGAGTTGATTACGAGTTCTAGGATGATGAATGTTGGCACTAAAACTTACTTCATGAACAGCATATATACATCTATATCGTCCTTCGGTTATTTTAAAACTACTGCCACCACAAAGCGTACCTCTTTATAAAAACAAGAGCCCCAACCGTCTTGCACCTCAGGTTACGGTTAAAAAACATTTCCATTGGTGTCGTACTCCAGTTCAGGGCCCGGCTACAAGTGTTATGTGTCACCGGACCCCTTTCATAAATATTTATTTTCCATAAGTACTATGTGATTAAATTGCAAATGAATTATTCGTTATTCCGTATTTCAGGGCCCCCTTATGGAACCCCTTGGCCTTTCATTCGTTTCTCAGTTAATGCGTGTTAACTCTTTTTCACGAGAGTAAACAAAATGTTCTCTTACAGTAACTATCGGATATTATATTCTTAATATACCAAATCGTTTAAGCAAATCTCATTCGATAGTAAAACCCGGACAATTCATACTCGCGGGATTTATAGAAACTAAATGTCACACGTAATAATTCAACGATCGAATAGCACAAGCAAATTCATGACAAAAACTACAGATATATATAGTGCATATCTACTATATCTATATATACTGTATATATATATATATATATATATATATATATATATATAATGTGCGTTATTTCAAATTAATAGCAACATCAATGTTTCAATAGAAAATGACAATTGGCACATTATAATTTGAATAGACTTGATTTGATTTATTTTCATTTTCATCTGGACTATTTTGAGAGCACTGCATGGTTTTGGTACAAAAGTTATTTAAGTGCACTGCACATGAAATTTGCTTCTAATAACATCTTCCGAAAGATATCGTTAAAAGAATAATAAAAAGTTTTTTTTTCCTTACCGTTAATAGCCTAACTCTGTTCTGATCCTGAAGCTAACTTCAGAGGTGCTTCCCGGATAGACGCCAAAACTATTATGCCGGGTGGTAGAAAAATAAGACAATACCACTAGAATCATAATGCTTTCTTTCAAAAAAAAGAGTAGACAGATATGTGCTTACGTAAAATATGCCCTTCACGATGTTCGAAGTAACTCGGTGTTTGAAGAAGCTACAAAAGCCTGTTTTATGCGTGAGCAATGAACTGTTTAGCTGACCTCACCACACGTACGTATAGAAGAAACACGTACGTTTAACAAAAGAAAAATTGAAAAATAGAAACAGCTATTTTCACATCTTTCCCCACAAGAAAAATTAAGAAGAAAAGAATTGGAATATAGAACGGATGTCCCCGATTTTCATCAAGTTATTGCAACCTTGTCACTTTTATTCGCCCAGTATATATCATTCTAATTTGATATGAAACCACTAAATTTGGTGGTGTACCCCTAATAGATGCAATACCAATTCTTCTTCTCACGGGTGTGGAATTTTAGACATGTTATCGTACCAAGTACAAAATAAGTGGTGTTGTCGAATGGGTGTGAAAGTCAATTGCCCCAGCTATTCGTGTTTTGTGTGAACATTTGAAGTTATGTTAGTGCTAGGAGAGAAGTCCGAGAACACCGCATGTAGTGTAGTGAGTAGCAGATGACTAATACTTCAATTCGTCGAGCTTATAACTATAACAAACGAAAACTTAGAAAACTTTAACATAAAAAAGACAGACGTATTTTATTTCATAAAATTTCATAGATTTAACTAGTTTACTAGAATTTCATAGATACTTAACTGAAAAAAAGTTTCTAATTTAACGTTAGATATATACCAACCTTTGTAAAGTTTATTTTCCTTAATGACATTAAGTCGACACTAGAAACCAAGTAGAGTGCTGCATATATAACCAAAAATAACGCTAACCAACGTTTGACAGTTCTATCTTTTGACGTAACTGTAAGTGGCTTATATAGATTCACCGTATAACAGTGTATATGAACACTCCCCCATTGTGCAAACATTTTGAACAATAACCACTTCAGAATGTTCCTGAAAGCCTTAAAGCATATGCCAAGAGTATTTACGAAGCCCGTTTGATTTAGTTCTAAATGACCCCCAACTTCACATGACCCCCAACTTCACAAGTGCATGGGGGAGGAAGAGGAGGGCGAGCGAGCGAGGCTTCTATTTGTTCTTTTTTTTTTCTTTTCTAGTTGCAGATTATGCCGCTGGTGAAGGGGAAAGCACTGTGATGCTAGGCAATGTAAATGTCCCTCTAAGGCATCACAACATGCTTCAAATGCACTTTACGTACAAAACATGTCTGTCGAGTTACTTCAAATGTTGCTGTCTCAAAAACGATATACGTAAGAATTGAAAGCTTTTTTGCTCTATTCTTCATTCATTTTAGCTGCCTGTCCATGTATATATGTCTCATCTAGACCATGTGTCGTTATATAAATTTCTGCTGCGACGGAGAGAAACATTGGTCTTTTCAAACAAGCCGGTAGGATGCTGAAGCCTATACCGCTAAAAGGATCGCCGCATACCCGAATATAGTAAATTAGTTTGTGTGCAGATTTTTGTTGTAACTGGTTGTTGTTGTCGCAGGGTCTTCCTGGATGGAAATCCATGAACTTGATAACCGCTGGTATAGATTATTTATTGTAGACATTTAGGCTGAAATTTGGAAACCTCGATTTTTGGTCCAAATTTAATCATTTTGTAAGGCTATACCCTTATGTTTTTTTTCAAATTTAGGCAAAAAAAATCGCCATTTTTTCAAATCTTCTCAAAATGATGCGGCGAACGGATGCCTACCTCTTTATCATATATCAGACATTATCAGCGTTGAAAATATAGGTTCATACTCTTCAGAAAGACAGTCTAATTTGAATATTCAAATCGTTATCATTTCAATTCACTGAATCCATTATAATTTCAAATTTTAATTGTTGCTATTAGATCACTCGTCCTTCGGTTTTGTAATTGGGAAATCAGCAAATTTAGTAGTACAAGAGGATAATTGTAGTGACAGTTTCTTCAAAGTCCTGTTGCTATAGCAATTGAATGCTTTATTATGCTATCAGATCATAGCATTTCATTACTTTTGTTACCCCATTCTTTTTATGCCACCACCTACCTGGTTGCCAAATATTTATGTTGAGTAAGAAAACGTGTATTCATAGAAGTAATTAAATCTGAATTACGTTAGAAAAACACCTTTTGTGTTGAATGAATGGCCATACCTTCACGTCAATCAAAACTAGGATCCGTCAAATATAATAAAAACGTTTTGCCGGGTTAAATGGATTGTCAGACTATTTACCTGTTTACAGTCTTAAGTGCTTGAAATTGCTACTTACAAATATTTACTAATATCTTAGTGCTGACCATAGCGTCACGGTTGACACATTACCACCAATGTTAATAACTGCTGATAATTATTATTATTAATTTGTATTATTAATATTATTATTAATCAATTATACTGTATCAGAAGTAGGCTGAGTGTGGGGAAAAAAGTCATTTTTCCTTCTTTAGAGTTCATGTTAACAACATGTTACATAAGAGTAAGTAACTTTGAAATTAATCATTTGCTTCCTGGTCATTTCTAATGTAAAAAAAAAAAACATCCCTGGGACGGAAGAAGGTCTAGAACAGAAGTTCTCAATTAATTTTCACGAGGGCCATAAACACTTCAGTTGGAGACAAGGGCCAGAGAGAACGCACTTTTTATTTTTTCATATATAACTATAATGATTAATGTGAATGGATAGGCAGACAGGGTGCCCCTACATAATGGTCCACATGTCCGATTACTGTAAAGCTTACGGGCCGAGTTTCCTTTTGGGGACCGACTCGACAATTTCCCCCCGTGCCGAATATTGGACACGGGACGCCAATTGAGAAACTCTGGCATCTGGTAACCTGCTTGTGTACACAAGGTACTATTGATATTACTGGATGGACTTTTCATACGCATTGGTGTTTGGCCATCAACCATATTCTTGGGTATTGTACACTATGGAGGGATACACATTGTACTAGCGTATAGGTATAGAAATATTGTCTTGCGCCATTTTTCTATGAATAGCAACAGCAGATTCTACTTTGAAAAACCAGGGAGTTGTTCCATAACAACTCCCTGGAAAAACCAAATATTTGTTCAGTTTGTACAAACTGAGTCTTTAAGAGTTTTCATTGTAATGGGGTATACGGTAGCTTTTCCTAATTTGACCGATAGCTTCCCCCCTGCATTTATGTAAGGTACCGTCAACACTGGTCATTGATAATGATGAAATTTGATCAGTATTTTCCTACAATTCCTATTAGCAGTTTGAACCTCTTTTGAAAACTCTTTATCTTCGTGAATAGTTTTCTGTATAGTAATTACCATTTTTGAATATCGCATGACCCTATATTTACAGTAGACTAACAAAAGGTATCTCAGTATACCTAGACCGTCATGGATATGGTTTGGTTTTGAAGAAACGCTGAAAGCAGGCGTGTGAAATCTGATATTCTAGTGTGCTAACGTTTTGTCTATATTTCCAAGTTGATTAGAACATTTTAGCACAGTTTGAACTGCTATTCTTGGTCTCAAACTGCATTATCTTTCATACATTACAAACAACTTTAGAGAAAAACTATGACATATAAAAATTAGAATTTTGCCCAAATTCATGCTTTAAACAATCATTTGACACAATATTAAAAAGGCCTTCACAGAAAAATGTCTTCTAAAACGTTGTTATAGTAACACTAGTTGAAACTGCCCTGTCACTGAATTCAAGCGAAGTTCCTTTTTGCTTCGCTATGTAATCTTGTCTGTGTTGCAGGGGCTATAAACAGATTATAGCTCCATGGTGCTACAGAGGCTATATCAATATGTTTTCTTGGGTCTGAAGGATGCCCAAATGAGCTTGAGATAGTGAGGGCAGCATTTCAAAAAAAGATGAACACCGCTATGGAAAGGTTTACGAGTGACGAGATCATAGATGTTTCTCAGAAGAGGGCGCCGGATAGGAAGATAGTAGGGGGGGGGGGCGGGATGAGTAAGTAGACACTGAAATTGTAATACCGAAAGAGTATTGCATAAGAATAACATCTGAAAAAAAGTAACAAGCGGCCCATTTAGCACCTCGTGTGAAATTTAGCATATTTCGTTACCTCAACCTGGCCGCATCTTCGTTACCTCGGACCCAGTGAGCTGAGACACAGGTTCCGAGCCTGAAAACCGGAAATCCCAGCCAACCCACCTCAACTGCTAATTAACTTAATTATTAAGAAGAAGCTCTACTGATATGACGATAAAACGTTTTAATTGTCTTGCCAGATATATTTTTGGAAACATTTTTTTCTCATCAAATTGCATTCGCTATTAAGCGTTTGGTAAACGATGTTCATCCTTTATGGAAGTGTACAAAGTTGACAAGAAACAAGTATTGAAAAAAGGATGAAATTTACAGGAATATAATGAAGAGTGAAATAGAGAGAGAGGGATTCGATAAACCGCAGACTATAGCACGGACTGGCTGCTAGCACGTCTTTTCTTTAGTTTCCAAGTTTGATTCAAAAATTGTAAATGTGCTGCATAATAAACATTGCTTTAGTCCATGACTTCATGTACATCAGCTAATGTGTCCCGCTTGAAGATTCAAAGACTCTGGACAGTATGTTGCTCATATCTTCGACTTGGCTGAAATTAGGGCTACCTTCGAGATTTTCGATTTTTGACTGCAATGTGTACAAACAGATGGACGATTTGCTTGCTTCGACACTTTCACGACAAGATACGCCAATACCATAACCATCACTATGGCAACAGAGACGAGACACGTGAGGACTGTTTCACCAAAGGAGAAACCATCTCGGCGAGCTGGAAGGTAACAAATGTCATTGAACAGTAATCAGGACAAAGTGGATAAATCCTATTAAAAATCGATAATTCTATGAGAAAAGTCGCACTGTATGAGATCAGTGTGATATGATTATTCATTATGATATGTTTATTCAGTAGTTCATTCCGTCACTAACATTAGGATAAATTTAAGGGTAAACCTTATGGAAATGCATTTCTATAAACTTACAAAATAATGCACTTGCTTCGCATGTATCCGTCACGAACAACAACAATTATATCTTTTTTTTTACTTCAATAATATCCTTTTTAATAATTTCATTTAGCTTCAAATGCATAGTCGTCGTGATTTTTCTAATTTATTGTCGGAAGAACATTTTAGAGGGTTCTTTGTCTTAAAACGAAACTGTGGATTAATTATATGACGGGTATATTAGGTAAGTTATTGAGATGTGTCTCGCACATCATACCGGTGCGTTTCAATTGTACCCAAAATGATGTTAACAAGCCCAAGCATATATATATGCATAACTGTGGAATTGAAAGATATCCAATGAAACCGAAGGACTGCTCGGTACTTTTGGAATATGTGGCGCTCCACCAAAACCGATACATTAGATCGAGTATATATATATATGTGTACTTTGATCAAGGGTGTACGTTATTGAAATACCTTTGGAACCATCCTCTTCCACGGTGGTAATGATTCTGATAGGACCGTCAGTATTTTCATCTCCACTGCTCGTTCGTAAGGAAGACACGCTCCTCTTTGATAAATTGGGATCCACCTCATGGGGCTCGGGACAGTTCGTGTCACAGCTTCCATTTAGTGGGTTGCAGTCTCTTATATCACAGTGTACAAAAATCTGCGTGAAATATGTACACACAATAATAATAATAAGTAATATTTATATAGCGCAAAATCAGCAAAGCTGCTCAAAGCGCTTTACAAATGAAAAAAAACCCTAAAACAAATAGTAACAAAACCAAAATGTTAAATATATAGAACCAATAAGGCAAAAAATACATCTGAGAAGTAATATTATGCATGAGGTCAGTAAATCAATACATTAACTTGGCTTTACAGGAATCCAACAGGAATCCAACAGGAATCCAAATCCCAACTGATTTTTATTGAATTGGAAATCGTTATATGAAAATATCTTTGCTGCGGGGTGTACGTCAGAAGTCAAAGTAACTTGCTGGCACACATTGTAAGAAGGGATCCTACTCTAGTTCGATACAACTACAAATAGGAAGGGAAAGGATTTCAAGAGAAGTTCGGCATTTAACGTAATGTTTATGTCGAGTAAACGTATTACGGGAAAGTTACTGGCATTACGCTATTACAAGTAGATTTAATAGTTTGTGAAACTTGAAGAAGGAACGATAGGTTTGGTTAAAAGACAATCATATGCAACTTGGAGAATATATAATGTTTTGGCAGCTGGTTGGTTCTGTAGAGTAAAAGAGACTTCTGTCTTAGGTTGCTGTATTGGTGCCAGGAGAAATATTTTGTTGTTAATACACATCTTCGTCTACAGCTTTATCACTCTTTCTAGAAGGCTAAACCTATGATTACATTATCATTAAACGACCCAAAATCCCACCCAATCCCCTGCTTCAGATTGAGTAACACAGTTTTGTGAGGAAGAACTATCTCAAACTATCTAAGACCATTTTCTCTACATTTTGGATTTCTCCTATAGTTATCTGGCGGAGTGTCTGGGTGGCTGTCATTGTGTTAATATGTGACGTGTGACCATAGGCGTACGTAGGAGCCTAATTTGATTTTTCACAGCATATTGCCCGAATTTTCACAAAAATTTTTGGTTGGGGGCTGAAGCCCCCAGCCCCCGCTTCCTACGCCTATGCGTGTGACGCATTTTGAAAGTGTTTTTAGTGTTGACCCTGGAACCCAAGATATCATTAAGTCATGTCAATAACGGTAGTATTTCAGATTAAGATAGGCTAAAGGTCACCGAATGTGACTTAACATTACGAGTAAGATTTTCATATAAAAACCAAATAAAAGTTAATGTCTTGCTCCGTATGCTATTCTCTTACCGAACTCTGTAAATTGTATCCGATGAAGGAAAACGCTTCGATCGAGAAACGGATCCTCTTCGAGGATGGGTGGTTGTAGTGGAAAATGATGGTTTCATCTTCAGGGCATCTGAAAATAAGTCAAAGGTAAATTTGAGAGTAAAATTTCAATAAGAAAACATTAAACGAACATTAAACATATCCCGTTATTAACTTACTAGAATTAACTGAAATTGATGTTTCCTTTTGTATTTCTTACTGGTTTACAAAATACACAAGACGATTGAAATTTTTTACTACAGAGATGAAACAATCGATGGAAAACTATAACCGTAGTACATTTCAGCAAGAGGAACAGTCTGATACCTTACAAACACACGACCTTTTACCTTTAAAGTCACCATATATATATATAATACGTAAACCACGTGTAAACATACCCTTCTCTTATAATGACGTAACGAAGCGATGACCGTGGGTCATCAGTTGGTGTGGCGACACATTCTTGCAGGAATGGCGAAAAATCCTCACTCGTATATGTTCGGGCTTCGAAGTGTAGCCGTGAATTTGATTGTACTGATACTGGGAAATCCCAGACTCTGGTGAAAGAAAGAGCAAGGCTTTAGTAAAGGGATATTCTTGTGTATGTAATGGGACATTTATATGGAAAGTAAAATATATTACACTCAATATTACGATCATAACTCAAGATGTGATTTATTGAATGTAATCTATTTCGAGATGGCTAAACCCTCGATTCTTCCAGGGACTTGAGCACACGGCAGTATAGGTTGAAGGTGATGCCATAACGGATAATGCCCTTCAAAAACACTTTACTTATCCTAACAACTACCTGCTTTACTATTTTAATCTTCTTGTGATTTATTCTTGAAACCTGATACATTTGAATGTTTGCTCAGGTATCACGGTCTCTGTATTTAGAATTTCACCAAAATGCAACTTGTTTTTGTAGAAGTATTATTCGCCTCTGTGAATTAGTCAGTTAAATATTGTAAAGAAAGAAGTAGGAAACAAAAATATTTTCGGCTGAATTGCAATGACGTCATTCACTTTATTTTTGCCCGATAAATTCACAAAAATACCATCAAATCAGGCGCGTAGCCAGGAATTTGCCAAGGAAGGGGCGAACCTGTAGGCAAACTATCAGAGCCGTAGATTCTGCATTGAAAACTATCTAAGCGTATAGCGCCACCATAGTTGGCGCTACGCATACAAGAAAATCGCTGGAAATGGCACTTCACAGGCCTTGTAAGTTGCATCTAAGCTTGAAATTACTAGCGATATCATACAAACATACAAAAAAAAAATATGCTCAAGGGGGAGGAGTGGGCTGTCGCCCCCTTCGCCCCCTCCCTTTGGCTACGCGCCTGCATCAAATTATACAAAATCGATACCAAATCGCTGTGAGGATGTGGGTTTGATTTTAAGAGGCAATGCTAAGCATTTAGATAGCCTATACCTGTACGGTCTACGATAGTCCTCGTCTGGGAAGAGCTTCAAGGAGTAGCCAAAGTCTCCGACCTCGTTTTTCTTAGTGACGACGGTTGAAGAGTTGGTTTCGAATTCAACGTAACCAACTCTTCGAGTTGGGATGCTACAATTAACTTGCACTTCGGAGTTTTTCGAACGAGTAAGAACACCGTCAAAGATGAATGTGCCGATGGGAGGCAGAAATATAGTGTTGATCATTGAAACTCTGGTTTCATCTTCATTGACAATCTGTGTAAAGCAGATTGAAAGGAATAACATGTTTACAAACTTTCTCAGTGTAATATATTGTATTCATATTGAGGAATAACCTGGAGGTCTCATAACTTCAAGGGCAAAACAAAAATTGATTTATAAAAAATCTATAGCAACTTATAGCATATATACTTAAAATGTGGGGCTATATTAAAACTGCATGTCATTGAATAAACCATGCATTTTATATTGAGGTGATTTCCGTGGCGGGGTGAGCAATGTTTGGAAACGCAGGAAGGTTATCGCAGGTAGTAATAATAATAATAGAAAATGATAGAATGGTGAGTATGAAACTTACAGCTCGCGTTCCGCATTTTCCGTACATAGTACCGAGTGCGAGATGTGTCTCGTTGTGAATGATACCGTAACAATCTGGGTCCTCGTAAGACAGAATCGATGGATCGATATCTGGAAAGGCTTCCCTTTCGATGTACGTCACCATAAATGTCGGTAAACATTCCACCGATGCAACCTCGGGGTACTGATCAATAAGCTGCAACAAGGCTCTCTGAGGAGCAGCTGCAGAGAAATGATAACAATGACGTCATAGGTGGTAGTTCGAAACCTGGTAGCTGCTTTGTGCGGAAGGGGTGTCGGAAGGAGTTTGAGAATGGCGGTACAAGACAATGGCGGATCCATTCCAGGATGGTTACTTTGGGAGGGGGTAGTTGGGGGTTGGGGGTGGGGAGTCAAAATTATCAGTAACTTATCTGTGTCCTTGAGGGTTCAATTGGGAGGATGGTATACTTAACTTTGTTAAAACGCAAAATTGTGCCATATTTGGCGATTCTTGAAGTAAAAGTATGCTCAAAATTTTCCCCAGTTTTTAGGCAGCGTTAACAAATATGATCGACCAATTTATTGGTAGGGTATTCTTTTGCTTTCTCTCTCTCTCCACCTCTCACTTTTACAAGATTGAGAGAGAATAGCGTGGACATATGTACACTTTCTTCGATTGCACCTTCACTATTTCATAATTATTATTATTATTATTATTTGGTCACTGTATCGATGGGATGAGAGGGGCCAATAGGTGTTGAGGGGGGGGGGGGGGTCCCGCCCCATGCCAGAAACTGAAGGAGTTATAAGCTCTCCAAAGCCCAGGTTTTCAAAGTTGCGCCGTCTTTTGAGGGCTAAGACTATAGAGAGTGTACCCTGGACATTGCTCAGTCTACGTTCGTACGATTATGATTTTCCTCTGGCGTTTAACTCAAATCTAAACCAGCAGTTCCGCTCAGGCCCTCGTAGGTTATTAATTGAGAACTCTAATGATTTTGTTCCAGTAGTTAACGCCAAGGAAGGTGATGTAAATAGAGCGGATGATTTACTCAAATGCTATTTCTTGCTCTTACTTGTTGTGAAGTTCCATTCAGCTTCCTCCGAGGGGATGTTGCACCCATGTGAGCCGACGACGGCACCAGATTCCAGTCTGATGGTGTAATTGGTAGCCGGGTCCATGTGAAACTCTGGTGTGTGGAAAGAGACATAATAAGGCTCCTCGGTGGTTACGTTGACCTCTAGGTTATTGTCATTGAGAGTGACAGCGTAGGCTACCGTACCGTTCTCCAGAAGGAATACGACGGCAGCGTTAAGAGTGTCGGCATCACCCAGTTGAACCTGCGTAAAATGTAAAAAAAAAAAAAATAGCGTCGAGGATTTAATTAAATAGTTTAACATATAATGCATTATAATTTTTTTATTTTAAAGATTATGCAATGAATGGTAATCATTACGTATTGACTTTGAGAGTGTTGTTAATACAAGATCTCTTCTTTCTTCATCGAACAAGTATGACTAATATGAAATTTAAAAAAAAAAAAAAAAAAGGAAGAAGAATATATGTGTTTATAATTATGTCGTCGTTTTATTCATTCTCCATCCCCTATAAAGAAAAACGAATCAGCTTTGACTGTCAGAAATATGTCAAATCTTCCTTTCATGCAGTTTATGCAGTGCTGTTCGCCATTTTTACACACACCGGGACAGAAAAAAAATATAATATCATTGATATTTCCTAATGTTTGATGTGAATATCGTAGACTCTTATGATGTTTTTGTTTACCTTTTCCGTGAAGTGAAGTTCCCATATTTGGTTAAAGTAAGGAATGATCTCGGACTCATTTGAGCTGGGATATGAACGTTCTGGGATTGGCTCTGGTGTACTCCCTAAGAAAACGATGCCAAAATTGAGAGAGAGAGAGAGAGACAAGTTGAATGAATTAGTTAATTAATTTTGAACTGTTTCAACTGACATGAACAAAAATACAATTATACCCCTCCCTCTCCCCCCACCCAAAAAAACCCCATTTACTCGCTTTCGTTGGAATAAATTCAACACAATGAATTGCATTATATGCTGCATATAATTACCAGACAATCATTCTTTTGAAAAATATTCATGAGCGTTTTCGATTTCGTAATTTCTATCGATAGAAAACATATTTTAATTATCCCTGTAATATCCGGCCGAAGACTCAACCAAGCCTTTTTCCTACATTAATTATTATCTGAAAATTCAATCAATAATGCTATACATTACATAGTATTGCATGATAGTCTATTAAATTGTATTGCATGGTATTTTATGGAATTGTATTGCATGTTATTGTATTGTATTGCATGTTATTGTATTGTAGTGCATTGTATTGTAGTGCATTGTATTGCATGTTATTGTATTGTAGTGCATTGTAATGTATATTCCATTGTATTGTATTGCATGGTATTTTATTACATTGTATTGCATGGTTTTTTTACTGTATTGTATTGTATTGCATGTTATTTTATTGCACTGTATTGTATTGTATTGCATTGTATTTTATTGTATTGTAGTGCATTGTATTGCATGGTTTTGTGTTGCATTGCATTGTACTGTATTGCATGTTATTTTATTGCATTGTATTGTATTGTATTGCATTGTATTTTATTGTATTGTAGTGCATTGTATTGCATGGTTTTGTGTTGCATTGCATTGTACTGTATTGCATGGTATTGAATTGCATTGTATTTTATTGTATTGTACTGCATGGTATTTTATTGTATTGTAGTGCATTGTATTGCATGGTATTGTGTCGCATTGCATTGTATTTTATTGCATGGTATTTTATTGCACTGTATTGTATCATTTTTTGTTGGAGACATAACATTGCAATTAGGCATGGCATTGTAATAATTACCGTTTACGATGTGACTTACCTCCAACAAATAGTTTCAGACATATCTCCTGACCAGCAATGCTGTATAAATAATCAAGAAAACAGTGCTCCTTATCAACTCTTCTCATAAATGTCATTACTCGGTTTCTTATTAAGTTACACATTTTTGCAAAATTATTTTCTAGACTGGAGCGTTTCATCGGAGGGGATCGGCTGCTTTAAATTATGATGCCAGGAAAGTTTTTAAGGTTTGAGGTGAAGAGACCATCATTTGACTTTTCTAACAGGACTGATAATAATGACCTCGATAAAACAAAAGACGTAATATTGAATAAACTTACTTTTCAGCATCGACAGCTTGATAGCAGAGTTGTTCGACATTTCCTAGTTTGTCTGCCGTGGGTATCCAGGAGACTTCCACGTGGTATCTACCGTTACCGTCATTATGCAAGTCTGAAACCACCATGCCAGGCTGGGTAATCATATCGACTGTGACAATTCTGGATGGATAAGAAAAGTTCAAGCAATCTATTAACAGATGAGGTATCATAACATCATTAGGAGATGGAGATGCGTTAATTTAAATAATTGTTAGAATCATAAAATCGTCAAAACGGACCTATATGTATACCTCGAAAATGCTTGCACGTATTCTCGTGGCACTTGAGCGAAAATTTGCCTAGGTTTGTGTAAAGAACAAATACTCGAACGGACATATTATTGATGGTAATTCAATGCGATGATTGAGCTATATTACCCGACACATTCGAACTATGTGGAGGTGTCGACGGTTACATATTTTTAAGTGTAATTGGCACAGCATGTATGTACAATTCACCAGGTACCTGTTTAGAAACACCTCTCAACATATGTATGTTATATATATATATATATATATATATATATATATATATATATATATATATATATATATATATATATTCATATACATATGTAAAGTATGTTTATTTTACTCACGTGGGTTGAAGCTAGAAATATGCCGTTTTAAGCACATTATAGTATCATGCATGAAATGAGTATACTTACGGCACGGAAGGATCTGTCGTCTGCGCGTGAAGTTCAATTGTAAAAGGAGGGTCAAGAACAAATGGTACTGCATAGCATGCCTTCTCGGGTGCTTCCGTGACGACGCGATTGCATTCAACATTCCTTCGCTGAATGTTTACCAAGAACTGGTACGAGATTTTACTGAAAGCCGCGCGACGTCTTCTACCCTTGGGGTAATCCTCGATAATTACAGCTACTGCGTATAGACCAGGCTTGGCATTGACAGCATTCACTAAGATTTTACATGTGGACTAAAATTAGAGAGAAAAAAATCATTTAAAACCTAAATAATATATGTACTAACATATTTTCTTATATATAAGATTACATATAGCTATAAGGGAATTATTGGGGGGAGATTACATTTTCTTCCATATTTTCATACTTGGTTTAATGTTCGGTACAGTAGGAACAAACTTGAGTAAAGGCTCTAAAAGAATAGAAAAAATAGGAGCGACGCGATTGCAGCCTTCAGTGATCAAAGCAAAAGAATGAAAGAAACGGATTGGCTTCAGTACATATTAAACCATCTCCGAAGGGCTGGGTCGGGAAGGGCTGGGGCGGGAAGGAGGGAGGGTTGGAGAGGGTTGTCAAAAAAGTCCTTCCATAGGCCACCTCCAATGCTTTTATCCAGAGCATTTGTCGAGAATCGGGTAGGGAAAGGGAGGGGGGCATTTGCCTAGCACTGTCATACACAAATAGAGCTCAAAGTGGGAAGTCGATTATTTAAAGTAACCCCTTTTTTTTAAAGGAACCCCTTTCCCCCACCTCCGCCCCTTTACATAGCTTCGCCTATGTATGTCTTACAGATTTCATGGTAAATACAGTGGCGTTCGGATTTCCGCAATTAGGGTCATCACATTCTCCTTTTCTTCCGCTGGTCCAACGGCAAGAGACTCGATCGCCATCTTGATCAATCGCTGACAACAACAAAAAAAAAAAATAATTTACAGAAAATAAAATATCAAAATGAATGTATGGACATATACAGTTTGAGAGAAATGAAAATTTGAAACGTGAGTTATCATATCGGAAGATCTGTTAGGATGCATAGCATTATTGCTGATTGCTAAACCTATAATCATTGCAGATCCAAAACCGTTCAGCAATGCATATTTATATACAATGCAAATCTGATGACCCTTTCGGCTTTACATATCACAACTAAGACATAATATGCCTATACTAACATTAATGAATGGGTAAGACGGTCATGCCTTCTTGTGTGCAACATTGCTCGGTGCACTTCTTACCATTAATAGGTATGGCAGTAATGCAATCTTGCGCAACTGTTTTCATCGGCAAACCCTCCACATATGGAGACGTGTTTGATCTTCCATCGAGATCGCTTCTCGGTGCCAAGTCCACTTTTGTTCGTAACCGCCATGATCTTGGACTTTCGTAATTGACTAACTCACTAAGCCAACAGCAAGCATCGTATCTGGGATTTTATGTAAATTAAACACGTGTCGTCATACATAAATACTGTCAAAGATGTTTTTTTTTTCAATTTTTTTTCAATTTTTTTTTTTAGAGCATTCATACAGTGGGATAGAACAAATTTAGTTTTCTGTGTCCAGAAAATGTCTTTTGTATTTGCTTCCATATATTTCGCATTTTGGTAAATACATGGACTATATTTATGACTCGATATGAAATTTATTCATTATGATGTGACTACTGAAGTACGAGACGTGAGTCAAGAACTGTCTAACTCGTTATAGGTCTAAATATATAGTCGTTAGTCCAAGAGGCTAAATACCATATTTATTTTAATTTTTTTCTTTTGGATCATAAAAATCGTATGTCAAGAGCGACAAAGAGGTTAAAACTTAAATACCGGTATGCAATTTAACTGAGACGACCAAAGTCAAATGGGGCTATACACATTTTTGGAACGACAACGTCCTATAGGAATAGGATCAGGCAAATATGTCACACCGTAGGACAATAGCATTCTTCGAAAAATGTAGGCGAAGCCTGCTATGAACTTGCTACCTCCTTAAACCCTCCCCCCCCTTCAAATCACAAGGCACAGCAGGCATGCCCCTGCATTAACCAACAAATATTTCACAAACACAGTTGTCAAACCTTTAACAGATTCTAATCTGGATTTAGATTGGACAAGCTATTCCGTAATCTACCACTGGGTAGCTTATGTAACTTTTATAAATTTTATAACTTTATAACTTGTGTATAACATTTGTAACATGTGTCGAGGAGCCCACACGTACCATCAGAATTTACAATATGAACTTTTATCGATAAATCGCTTCTAGTTAGTCCACCGAATATTTAACGGAATCATAAAGTTCATTGTAGTTAAAAAAAAAATACTCACCCAACACTCCAAACTTGGCCATCGTTTTCTTGTTCCGGAAGTGTAATGATTGTTCTGTTGTAACCGCTCGCCCAGTGAAGATCAACGTCACTTCCGCTATCTTTACTAAAAAAAAAATAGAAGAAGAAAAATGAGGAGCACATTATATATATAACCGTGATGATTACTCAAATAAACTTTTGTAACAATATATACATATTAAGATACGTGGACAGTTCGTACATTCCAAACATATCTAGTCCAGCATGCCTATTGGTATTCTAACATAAAGGAATTTTATGAAAAATTGGGAAACTTGCTTATGTTATTTTATTTTCTATGACTAGCTACTTACATATTGGTACAAGTATAATACGGTGGCATTCCATCAAACAGTTCCGTCTCGTCCTCAATTCTCTCTCCATTTTCAAAAGTGGTTACGATGGCCGTAAATTCCCCACCGGTCGGGATGGGGTTCTTCGTTCTGATAGCCTCATGGGTGCAGTCTTCACCAACCTCTGAGGTCTCCGGGTCACTGAAGAAGCCGTGACGATAGGCCAGACGGAAAAATAATTCCACCTATACAAGGAGGAAGTTGGTATAAAGCAAGATCCAGCAGATAACATACAAAACTTCAGAAAGAAATCAAATACAAAACTCCCTGCCCGGTCATCCCCAACCTCGTTTAAGAAGAACTATAGGGATAACGAGAACTATTCAACCCCAACCGAAAAGTAAGAATTATAAAATGAAATGAAATGAAATACCAATCGTCCAAATTTTCTATTCGTAAAAACCATGGTGAGGTTATATCAATATGTATGAAGGTAAAATGAGTTAAGGCTTTATATAATCCCTTTACAACGAACTCGCTAGTTAAGTTATAGCATTCTACGAAAACACACTATATACTTATTAATAATAATAATATGCTAAACATATAGCAGCATTTATACGGAAATTGGTCTAAATATGAAAATATACATTAAAAAATAAATAAATAAAAACAGAGTAACATTCTGACATTTGACAATTTGGACAAATACTTTGACAGTATTTAAAGGGAGCGAAGAGTCGCGCACAAAGAAACGCCTGATGCCGGTAAACTGACCTAGTCTCGAATGAGGTGTAACAGAAGTGTTAGACACCACCATCGATCCCAGAAAATACACACACAGCTTGCTACCATCGGTAATTAGACACTAGTGTACAGTCGCTACATACAGCTGCGGTCAATACCCATAGCACAGTGTACATAGCAGCGATGGACATCTCAGGTCCAGCTAAAGATAACAAGGTATCACGTTTCATTACTGTCTGCATTTTCTAGCGACAAGCAAAAAGAATCACTTGCAAGCAACGGAAAGTTAACTTTTTCAGAGGGCGGCACGCGATTTGGGGTGAGTCTTCAATGCCTTTAAAGAAATGTTCCACTTGCAAAATATGAAATACGTTTTCCACTAAGTGGAAACCCCATTCTCGTTAAGCTTGTGCCAAGATAAGTTATATCCAAGGGCGTAGGAACCGAGGGGCTGGGGGGCGCCAGCCCCCCCCCAGTGAAAAATATGGGGGGCGGAAGTATCGTTCCGCCCCCCCCCGCTCCGCAAGTCAGAAAACCCCTTTTTCATTTCCAAATGAGAAAAAAAATCTCATTTGAAGCACCAAATTGCATCTAAGGCAAGGTGAAAATGCAAAATTCTTTACAAAATGGAGTGGGTGTTAAAGTGTGTGCTATATTGCACCAAATTGCATCTGAGGCCACCTGGAAATGCAAAAAATTCCAAAGGGGAGGGGACACCCCCTCCCCTTAGACCCCTCCCCCAGGCCGGCCATCAGTCTTCAGCCCCCCCCCCACTCAAAAGTACCTTCCTACGCCACTGGTTATATCTAACAGACAAACCGTGCAAACTTATCCAGGAAATGTAGCACAGTGGGTGGTCTGTGATGTCCATCATGTCAAATATTCTTCCATAGCGATACATTCGTTTCAAAATACAGCTGTTTGTTTATCCATGAATTATGAAAAAATTGGAATGCTTGTTAAATAATAATGTACTCTGGTTTCAAAGTTTTATCAGTTTTTCTTTGAAAATTAACATTTCTAGGGGGAAATGATGCGTACTTGACGACAAAGCAAAATAAAGTAATAACATGTCATTAGCTCTGCTGTTGCCAGCCTCATTCATAAAAGTGCTTCTAAGGCGTTAACAGATAATTTTGCGTTTGCGATAAACACTGCTATCAAGTTATGGTCTTGAGATGGTGACCTAGAAAAATCAAAGAAAATTCTGTGATATACTCAATTCCCTGCGAGGAGAATATCCCTTCAACTTTCAAATATCTGCAGCTATTTTTCAAACGAGTACCTTAATTTGCTGAAAGAAAGGAGATTTCTTGGCGCTACCGAACCAGAGGGCAGAGGCTTCAACTTAAATGACCAGTCACGTTCGCAACACGTTTCCAAGAACTTATTTAAAACTTCCATCCAACATGTGCAGAGAAATATTACCCTCTTAATTACGTGAATTCGGCACACCTGCGAAACTAATGACCTCAGGAAAATACCAACAATCTTGGAACTTGCAAGAGGTCACACCCCATGAGTCAAGTTTATGGTCACCCTCGCATTGACGTCACAAATTCAACTAAATACTTGGCTCTTACCAACAGAATCTAAATACCGTGAAAAGTTAACCATCAGGTGATACCATTGCTTTACATGATATCCTCTCTTGAGGGTGCTGTTTTCTGTGAAATGATTTTTAGTTGAAACAGAGCGATTACTTTGAAAATTCCTTTCCCTGTGTACTACACGGGGACTAACACGCCATACGAGAGAAAGATTTGTATCGTCATGTGACCTTAACCCACGGTGATCAGGTTATGGAAAGTTTCTCGATAAAACAGCTTATTTCTGTTCAAATGTCAGATTTTACTTTTCACAGACGTTACAGCTGGGGATAAACATCTCTTGTCCCAAAGTTGATATATAATTTCAATAATTGAGGGCAAATAAAAGTCTGAAGGGCTTTCACGACATTTTTCTGTTTTTCCTCTTTTTGAATTTAATGTACCCCACTGTGATATACGTGCTATTTTGTCATTATATTTTTTAACAACCCTTTTTCTTATGTATTTTTATTTAACTTTATCTGTTTATCTATACCTTCAACAAGATTTGATTTAATTTGACGTGTTACAATTTCGACGTTCTAGGTATCACTATTCGGAGTCGACTCGGTCAAAAGTTCACAACCTTTGTAAGTAAATCTTGTCGGTTTTTATCTAGTCAACAAGTATTTTTGGTTGACTCGACATTTTGCATTCTTTCGTTTTTTTTCGCTTTCTGTCTTGGCCGACTTTTACGACTCTAGTGGAATTATTTACGGGCGGGGGGGGGGGTGGATGGAGGACAGGAGCTGCCGGAAGAGGGTTCAGTCTGGGTATAGCGGGAAGGGTTGCACACTCGGGGGGGGGGGGGGGAGGGGGCACTGGGACATATAACTTTGATCTGAGAAGACAAACCACAAAGTTCCCTCAAGACATTCGACAAAATGAATCCTTCCGTGGATCCCCTCCACCGTACCGGTTTTTTTTTAGCGACAGTTGTGTGCTGGGACAGGGTTAGGCGGGAGGGGAGAAGGGGGGGGGGGTGGGGTGATGGTGCATGGGATGCGTCGCGAGATGGGGCTAGACGTAATGGATATGAAACGAATCTACGGTGAAATTGCTGTTTTGGAGAAATAGGTAAAGAAACCGGTAATTATGTACATTCGGAATTAAGCGATCAGATTTTCTACAATGCTTTAACCAACGTTGGCAATTTACTATACATGTATAGGAAAGGAAATATCTGTTTGTGTGTGGGGGGCGTGTTGGGTGACGGGGAGGGGTGGGGTAAGTATTAGGATTGTGGGTCAGGTAGTTAGCTCACGGATATAGCAGCCTTATATCTTTATTTCCTATGTAAATATAAAGACTATTCACTGGGCGGCGGTATAGCTGTAGATAGGATATTGAACAAAATGACAAATTTAACAAAATATCTCAACAGTGAACTTAAGAACACCTATAGCAAATTATGAACTGAACAGTTCAGCAACTAGCTTTGGCATGGCACCTTAGTTTCTGATGGTTTGCTTAATTTATACCTATGGGGTCGGCTATGGGCCATATAAAAATTCTGTTTGTTGATACGACTATCTGCAACTCAGAGATTAAAGTTCACGTTACGAAATATATGAGAAACCGTTGAGTTATAGACTACTCCTCGCTTATCGGCGTCCTGTTTTTTTGGCTAAAGATCGTATTATGGTCATTACAATTACACATCATGAATACACAATAAGCTCTCTATTTTGCTATCTTCTGGAAATATTTCGAATGTATAGTCGGGGTTTGACCAATTTGAATTAAAAGAATAGTCCAGGTCAAAATTTCGGTTTGATATGTCAAAAAATTGAATGCAAATTTCACCAGAATGCTTAGATTTTGTTCCTCTTTAACATTTCAAAACGAAATTTTTGACCTGGATTATTCTTATAAGTTTCATAAAGACGTTGTCCTGTCGGTCATTCCAACTGCTACAAGCTTTTGTTTTTTCATGTTTTGTTGTTATTAATATTGTATTGAATATCTTACAATCTGAATTATATGAGGTGAACCATTATTAATTTAATCAAAAGTGTGCTAAGAAATGAACACATAGACTACACAAGTCTAGTTAAACCGAAGTCAATGTTGGCACCAGTTTGCATCTAATCCCCCCCACCTCACCCCTCCCCTTGTACCCATACAAATAATTTCTGATAGGAGGAGACAATATTTTATGCTCCTGGCCCTTAAAAACTTTGGAATCTGAACGTGGGCCTGTACAAAACATGAATATTTTGGGTAAAAAGTAACTACCAGGTTGGCCCACCTGAAAAGATAATGTGTTGCTGTATATACCACCAAAATGGTATAACTAAGGTTGCAATGGAAACAAAACAATACATAATATGTGTGGGACATTAAATAATTTCTCTGTGAAGAAAGGATACCAACTCGCTAATATCCAGCAACGAAATGATTGTTTTTTTGTTTTTGTATTTTGTTGACGTGATATTTCATACAAAATGTATGGCACTTATAAATAAACATATAGGAGAAACATTTCTGACGTTCTTTGACAATGTACCGTCTCCTTCTTAAAATGTGTTGGTTACTTTCCAGCATTATCGTGTTCCATCTGAATTTAATTTGTTCGATGACAAAGACTACTAAAGTTTTGCACTTTTATCTCTCTTTCTCTCTCTCCTCTAGTCTTATCCGCACTTATCCTTGGTTTCCTAAACAGTAAAATGGTCCTTATAAACGCTCTTCGTATTTCGTATATAGGTACCGAAAAGGTCCAACCAGTTTTAACCCTTTTCGGTGAAAGTATGTTTACAGGGGTATTACTACAGGGGCCTCGATAATCCCAGGAATGTAGTTCTTTGACCCAGCACCTTCCATTTCACAAGTCCAGGGTATGAAATTCTAAGCTAAAACATTATTAGTATTAATTACAATATATCAGATTAATATTCTTTTGAATGCGGGCATTCGTATGAAATCCTGAAATTTTTAGGCAAGAAGAGGAGGAAAAAGAAATGTTTGCGGCTTACCTCTCTTTCTCGACCTGTCGGCGTCCATGAGATATAACCACCTCGAAAATGTCGTCCTCTTACATCACTGGGAACAGCGATTAACAACACAGAGGCGATGAAAACTAGGTAAGAATATTTCATTTTCTCTGCTTGGTCACTGAAACTTTCAACCTATAGTGCTTTATCTGAAAGGTATGATTTCGTCTGCAGTGTAATAATAATGATAATAAATTGAAAAACATTCAAGCAAAGCTTTAAATACTAAAGAACTGTCCTAGAGGAACGTCCTTGTAAATAATTATAGGTGGGACGAATCCTATAAGTTTCCAAAAAATCCAACTTAAAGTTGTGTGTGACTTCCAATCAATTGTCCAATAGGATCGCTCAGACTTCTGTGACGTCAAAGCGTCACACCGTGATTCTCGTAATCTGTAAATTGGACATGCGAAACAGTTAGCCTTCCGGGAACTTAGTAAAGGTGAAAGGTTTCGCTATGTTGTTGTCCATGGCAACCGTTTGGTTTACTATAGAAGTTTGTTTCCATCGGTTGCCAGCGTATTGTATAACGAAACCGATCAGATCGTTGCATTAGATGGTGTTGGAAACTAGCAGGAAGGGTAAAATAATGAGTGGGTATAGAAGCGCGGGGAGCGAATTTGTTTTTCCCAAACAGGTTTGCAATTACGGAGTTTTCAGCCAATCAGATTGCTCGTGACGTCAGCATCAATAATGATTTTCGCTTGGAAGTTGGAAGATATACACTGAATCAGAAGAATAATTAGGTCTACGGGTCTGAAAGTTCTGCTGTATATACCCAAACTACAGCACGCTATCATTGAAAATGTTCTTGAGATTATGTAATCGACCTGCTGAAAAATCTGAAAAATCATGGCTTAATTTACACAACTTCCTTTGTTGAATTATATGTATCTCCATTGCACTAAATCATATGGAGGAAACTATTGAAAAACACCGTACATATAAAGGACGCGTATATCTTCATTGCAACGAATGGATTTTGGTTACCTCGAAGTGAATGTTTCTATGGTGATGACATCACTTTTCCGACCAATCATGAGCAACTATTTACACATAATTGCAAACCTGTTTGGGAAAACAAATCGCGCGCGGGAAATGCGGATCCATTTTATTCGGCTTCGTGTTCGGGTTCAGGGTGGGGCGGTGACGGGAAATAGAAAGGTGTGTATGGGTGCAAAAGAGACTTGGAAGGGTGAACCCAACAGGTGTTGTATCGGGCCAGGTGGAGGAAAGAGTGGCTCAGGAAGAGGACGAACATGAACATGAGTGGCGGTTGGGCTCATTTTGGTAAAAAAAGGGGTGGGAAAGGAAGTAGGGAAATAGGGGGTGAAATGGAAAGAGAATGGGAGTTTGAAGAGGAGGTAGACGAAAGGGGGATGAGTTTAGGACGGTCGGGGTTAAGGGAGGGGTGGAAACAAATGATCCACAAAGGTAGGTCCGTCCACAAAGCTGGTACCCTAACAACAGTTGAAGGTTTAGTGAACACAAAATGTGTCGAAACAGTTCTCAGTACTGTGCTCTAAAAACTGTTGGTACATATCTTTACCAAACACTGGATATACCCATGCATCTGACCAACTAACTTAATGTAAATGTTTGCGAAAGATAAAGAAAACTTAAACAATTTTGATTTTCAAAATAGTCATGAAACTGACCAATGGAAATTGACTTAAAATCACTTATAGGGGCAAATAATTATTATAGAAGTGGTTAAATTCATACGTAACCAGTAAAATTATTAGTCAAACTGGTTTACAGTGTGAACAATAGGAGAATTGCTGCGGGAGGGGGAGGGCGGAGGGGGAGGGGGCGGTGAATTGTTTACTAGAGAATCATTACAGAAATGTAACTGCATAATTAACAAATAAGCGCTTGAGTATATATCCTCTCGATAGGCAGAGATTATTTGGAAAACACATTACCCTTATGTTTCCTTCATATATTCACATATAAACCAAAGGGTCTTTGGGAGATTATTCTGCCCTGCGCATAGATTAAGTGCCACACATGGGTTGGGTAGTGGGGGTGGGTAGGGAAGGAGAGAGGGCAAAGATCTGGTTCTAGGACTCACTATTTAGCCCATATCTCCGGTGACCTTCACAGAGTACTCACTACGGGGTTATAACCACTTTGTATTCTCTTTATACAAAGTCCGTATAACCAGTCCGTATAACGTACCTTTCGGCAATTTTTTAGCATGCCAAAGACTTTGCCACCGCTCACGAAGTTGCTTCCGGAGCCCGAAAAACTCCACCGGCGGTCATACGATGGCTTAAGATGCCCTCACGAATGGCCCGATGTTATTACGATCAGAGCCGAATTTGAACATTTCCTTTATCGTGTGTCCATCTGGTGTCAATTTCGGGACAGTGTGACGCAGACAATAACAATGGAAGTATTCTGGGACTTGTAATTCTATATAATTCTGTATAATAAACTTTTTTGCAAAATACATATAGCAAGGAATTTAATGAACTAATTAATTAGTGGCATATTTTCGTGTCACCCCTAAGTGAATTGAACTCTTTTCACAACACTTTTTTCATACCCATTAAACAAGATTCAAAGAAAACTATTTTTACAGAGGATATAGAATTCTAGTGAATCAATTTTAATAATTAAAACGTGGGCGCATGCAGGGCACCGAGTGAACAGGGTGCTGAGGTACACTCAGTCTTCTAAAGTATACAGGATGCACCGTGTACTGGGTGCTGAGGTATACACTCAGAGTGCTGAGGTAGGCAGGATGCACCGTGTACTGGGTGCTGAGGCAGATTCAGTGTGCTGACGCATGCAGGATGCACCGTGCACTCGGTGCTGAGGTACACTCAGAGTGCTGGCTTATGCAGGATGCACCGAGTACTGGGTGCTGAGGTAAACTCAGTGTGCTGGCGTATGCAGGGTGCATCGTGTAAAGTGTGCTGAAGTACACTCAGTCTGCTAAAGTATACAGGATACACCGTGTAAAGGGTGCTGAGGTACACTCAGTGCGGTGGCGTATGCGGGATGCTTCTTTTATTGGGTGTGTACTGAAGTATACTGAAGGTTACAGCATGCACCGTGTATTGTGTACTAACGTATACAGAATGCACTGTTTACCGTGTACTAGACAGAACAGATTGTACTCGTACAAGAACACATAGGACTTGTACAAGAGAGAAGAAACCAGGACCTATCAGTTCTTTCATCCAGCCTATATTGTCAAGTAAAAACTTACAGTAATGTTAACCACAAAAATAGCTTAATATAAATAAAACCTTCTACAAGATGGTTATCTCAACTATTTGCGAAGGTTTATTACTACATTTACAATAAATGTTAGAATTCTAAAATAGCATACTTTCAGAAATAATAAATATCTGGCATAAGATATATTTAACCCATTAAAAAAAACGATTGCTGTTTCGTGATTGGTTCTTTTCTAAGTTTACGGCATATCACAATACATACTACGTTCGGCTTATCATTGAAACGAGGTATACACAGTATTTATGGTCACGTGATATCATGAAGTTAAACAAATATTAACTTACTACTATTAACCGTGAGAAGAATGTAAAATTCAACTAATGCGAGGGAACACGTTATACGTTTTATGCAGATTCCCGTAGAAACAGATTCTACACATGATTTTAGCAGAGAGGTCGAACAGGGATTGCTTTCGATTTTTGAGAAAAGTCACCCAGGAAATTACCTGGACACGAAAACCAAAAAACCAAACGACTGATCCGCTCTCAACCCCAGCCCCCTTGTATCGAGACTGTGACTGTGTGATCATCGTCAGGTGTGTACCACGATTCTTCTAGAAGGGGATCTTAATGATACTTTTTTAGAAAAGTCACCCAGGAAAGTACCTGGACACGAAAACCAAACAACCAAACGACTGATCTGCTCTCAACCCCAGTCCCCTTGCATCGGGACTGTGACTGTGTGATCATCGTCAGGTGTGTATCAAGATACCGCCAGAAGGAGAACATATTGATACACATGATACTTTCTTAGAAAAGGCACCCAGTAAGTTTCCTCTACACATGATCTTAGAGAAAAGACTGAGAAGCGATTGTTCATCACATACTTGTAAATGACGAATAAACTAGCCTATATTGACACATTAGATCTCTCACATATTGTGAAACACAAACATAACTTACTGAGGTAAACGGTTCGCACAAGGTAAATTCAACTAATGTGGGGAGTTCACTAAATACATTTTGCTGGAATGTTACAGTTCTAAAATAACGTTAATTTAGAAATTAGACAATCTGCGTGCAGGCGTCGAGTTACTTTAGCTCTCCCAAAACGCATCTCAGTGACGTGATTGGTTGATTTCTGTATACCTTATATAAAACACTTAGTGAATGTAGTGCACGCATGTTCTATGTAAGTCTGAGATATAGGAAGAAACAGAACTGCATTTCCTTGCAAAAAATTACTACAAACTTTTCTCGTTGAGTTATTCAGCTCTCGACATTAAAAAATTGTATACGTAATCAGAAAACAAGTCAAATGCTTCACAATTATCCGGTATTAGACAAGTTTTAGTTCTTGTTGAAGTCCAATGTCCTATATAATCGCTTCCTATATATATATATATATAAATGAAAATCGTAATGAGTTGGAAAATCAAGAACAGTGATTCACTGTTCTCGATTTTCCAACTCATTACGATTTTCATTTATATATGTTCACAAGGGCGGCGGAAGCACTTTTAATCTGGGGGGGGGGGGGGCACCGACATCAAAGGGCACTTTGCAGATATTCGATTGGACTGATGCAGCCTTATATTTAGTAGCCTTTATAACTCTTATTGTATTCTCTTAATTGCGTATACACATCACTCCATCAACGCCCACCCCCCCCCCCCCCTTGAAGGAAAATATGCGTACTAGCACTGCAATATCCAATGTGCAAATTGGGAAACAAGGAACAAGTTTTCTTTTGAGACAAAATGAGGTGAAATCATGCAAGTTGCTAATGTAGGAATCTTCCTAATTAGAGTTTATTTCTTGTTAATATCTTAACAAATTTTTTCCATTCGAAATAGCTTTGAGTTTGACCCACAGAAACTCATTAAAAAGTCAGGGGCGTAGCCAGGATTTGCAAAGTTGTATGCAAGACTATCTGAGCGGAGCGCCACCATCGGTTGGCGCGGAGAGTACAAAGAAAATTTTTGGTTTTACAAACCCCTCAGATGGCCGGGAACGGCCCTTCCCGAGTGTTCATTCTGGTTCCCTGGCCTCTTGCTAACTTGAGACACCTCAATTCTTATGTAGAAAAAGGGCACATTTTTAACCTGAGGAAAAGTGGGGGGCACGTGCCCCCTGTGCCCCCCCCCCGGTTCCGCCGCCCTTGCTTGAGATATTGTGTGAACAATGTTTTCAGACTTTGACCCGCGCTGACCTGAAATGACCTTTGTCCCATACCAACAACAATTCAAACCAGTTCTTCCTAAGGAGAACGTATATACCAAACATGAAATGTATCCCAGTTATCCTTCTGAAGTTAGAGCGTTTTACGAGTATCAAACACACACACGCGAGCGCACACCCACGTACGCCATCTCACAATCACATTGATTACTTCCGCTAGGAATGAAATATAACTATAAGATGGCTGATTCTCAAAATATGCATGAAAGATAATCCGACATTTGTTGGAAAAAAACATACTAAGCTATTCCACATTGTATTAGTTTGCACATATATGTTACACCAAAGTCGTATTTCCTTGTATATATGATAGCATGGCTTCCGAATAGCGCTATCTATAGCATATAATTTTTGAGGCCTATACCGGATAAAAGATACACGTACAGTCACTGTGGTGGTTAATACTTTATACGATACCTTAATAGCATATATACAAACAAACAAAATCTCTCTGTCAATTTTGACGTGTATAACCCTTGGAAATCAAGATGAGGCCGCGGGTACCGTGTGTCGTAACCCTATGGGTGCTGAAGCATAAATCCCCTTATTATATATGCATGGAGCTCACTCCATGCTATATGACAGTAGCCTATAACTCACCGTGTTGTCGCCAAAATACATTGGTATATGACAGATTAACAGTTGATAATTATAATCAACTGTTATACACTCCGGATAAGATAAGGCACGCCCTCCTATCATTCTGTAACCAAAGGTAACTCGGTTTACAAAAGAGAAGCTAATGATAATTAGTGAGTTATATTGGTATGGGATTTCAGTATTGATTAACATTGAATATAGTAGATAGGCCTACAACCAAACCTAATTCAAAACTATCCTAATAAATGAATAAATAAATTTTTTTTAAAATACTAGAGCACACAGAAACGTCTGCTAAGGCTTTTTATTCATATGTATATTGATATAATACAGGTTTATCGGCGATCACTTACCAATAATCGAGATAGATTATTATCATAAAATCGTGAAACCAAATCGTAACCCCATCATAACGGCTGCTCCTTTCTTTTTGGTTTCGCTTCTTGTTCCTTCATACACCCTTTTCTGCGTTATTTTCCTTGACAAACAGTTCTCTACACATAGCGGTTATGGATTAGATAAGGCATTATGTATTTGCATATACCAAATGCCAAATTATCATCTACTGACATTCACTGTCTTCCCTGCAGGGTCTTGATATTCCAGGGTCTTGTTGTTCTGTTCACCTGCCCCGCTGCCCGATAGTTTATAAATGATTAAAACTGCTTCCACATACATATACATATCTTCCGCACCTGTGTCATAGACCATAAATGTTTAACTTAATATTTAACACACCCTGTTAACTCCTTTGTTAATGTTATTGTGGTTGCTCGAACTCTCAGCAGTTAACGCTCAGTGACTCTACCACAGAAATTAATGCATAGAAGCCATATCGCATCTGTTGACAACAACTACTCTTGCAGCTATTTGAAGGTCATTCACGCCATCTTGAAACACCCAAACAACGACTCGCGCTGAGGGTGCCTACGTTATAGTCAAGGGCGGCGGAAGCACTTTTAATCTGGGGGGGGGGGCACCGACATCAAAGGGCACTTTGCAGAAATTCGCTTGGACTGATGCAGCTTTATATTTAGTAGCCTTTATAACTCTTATTGTATTATCTTATTTGCGTATACACATCACTCCATCAACGCCCTCCCCCCCCCCCCCTTAAAGGAAAATACTAGCACTGCAATATCCAATGTGCAAATTGGGAAACAAGGAACAAGTTTTCTTTTGAGACAAAATGAGGTGAAATCATGCTAGTTGCTAATGTAGGAATCTTCCGAATTGAAGTTTATTTCTTGTCAATATCTTAACAATTTTTTTTTTCCATTCGAAATAGCATTGAGTTTGACCCACAGAAATTCATTAAAAGTCAGGGGCGTAGCCAGGATTTGCAAAGTTGTAAGCACGACTATCTGAGCGGAACGCCACCATCGGTTGGCGTGGAACGTACAAGAAAATTTTTGGTTTTACAGACCCCTCAGATGGCTGGAAACGGCCCTTCCCGAGTGTTCATTCTGGTTCCCTGGCCTCTTGCTAACTTGAGACACCTCAATTTTTATGTAGAAAAAGGGCACATTTTTAACCTGAGGAAAAGTGGGGGGGCACGTGCCCCCTGTGCCCCCCCGGTTCCGCCGCCCTTGTATGTTCATTTGCCTTTGTCATGTATACCTCCATTCATTAGCATATATATGATATATATATATATATACCTACTCAAATCAGCATATATGTATAGAACACAAACAATGATGTACTGACGAAATACATGTGTCACATGAAAGATCATTCACGATGGTTCGGTTCCTACTTTCGCCTGATGAGTCCTAAAGAGCGTGACGTAACCGGTCGTGAAGTGAAATTTTCTGTTGTGTGGATCTTTAATTAGTGTAATACGACTCCAAAGTCTTAAAATACAAATACAGACATTGGCACTAGTGATAATATATACATGGACATTTAGACGACATCTTTGGATATAATATTACTAAATACATTATGATTATTAATACAAAAATGACAGTTTTCCTCTGGTATTTCAATATCTCAATTTCGTTTAAATTTTCGTTGATACCAAATAATGGCAAAGAATTACCCCCTGCACCAAATAAACAATAAACAACAATAAACAAATAAAAAATATGGTTATCTCAATTGATTAGAAAGAAATAATAATTCATTTTCATTATTGCTAAAAGTTTAACATGACCGTTCATGTGGCAATACCATCACGTATAAAGTAATATGCCAACGGAGCAAATAAGAATAATAGAGGGCGCACTTTGACCGAATCGGAAGTTTTGACTTGAATTCTCCTCTCAATGCCTTTTAATATAGGAGAATGTTTCGTAAGATAATTAGTAAGGGCGGCAGCATCGAGATTACCTGTGTAGAAAAAAAGACGTAAAAAAAACACAAATATAGTTTATGATATTATTTCTCTTCCTGAATGACACTTTGGCAATTTCCTGCAGTGCAAGGCTGTAATTATTATAAAACTTGCGCCATCATTATAATGCATGTGATTGTAGGGTTTATTTCATTACATGTGGTTCATATTAATCAGTATAATAACATTATCTCATAAATGTTCTATATATATATTAGTGTTGACATATCACATATGTTTTCACATGCATACATGTGTTCCACGTTATACTGAATAGTGAGTATAATGCAAGTGTGCTGTTATTAGAGTGTAGGATATGTTAGACTGAGTACAATGTTTCATAATGCTACAGTAGTAACACTAGGTTCACATCTGCGTTATATATTGTTGCACTACTCATTAAATATGTTTACAATATGTGTCTCACTGTGTTGCTACCATTAGGCTGTGTTGCTACCATATATTGCTAACATGAGGCTCCTTACTAATATGCTATCATTATACAGTACAGGTATTGTACATGACTGCATATACCGTCATATACACATGCATATAGTTGTTCTCTATTGCCGTAACATTCTATTTACCATTATATTGCGTGCATATCACTATACAAACATTATGTATGGTTCATTCGCTCCTTATAACTATGCTATCATTACAGTACAGGAATTGCCCGTCACTATAAACTCCCGATATTGTATAACGCTATAATATCACTTCTCTACATCATATCGAGTTCCACTTACAAGTGTTGCATATTTCTACATAATAATATTAGTACGCACGCATGCGTCCCGTCACGCTATGCAGACATCAGAATCCGTCAGGCTTGCCCATGCATAACCTACTAACCTTTTAGCAGGCCTAGCTCTATTTTTATTATTAGATCACATTTATATTGATGTTGCGTTATCTTCGTACCTAATCACAGCTTTGGACAGTATCTTATGTGCGCAACCACCATTATTGTGCTGAAGGTGGGGACGAGTGGGGTAATTTGTGTAGGTGGGATATGGTGCTGTATATTTTGCAAATTTTGAAAACAATCTTTAAGACTTTTATACTGTTTTAGGTGGTACCGCACTACATGTTATATATTTAACTAAAGTACTGTTCACTATCATTTGTTTTTTGGAAATATCCTACCTGCCAATGGAGTGGTTCAGTCCTCGCACTCTCCCCCTTCGAAACTATTCAACCCCAGGAATATAATATTGTCTTGAAGAATCTCACAAGCCCACCTACATATTGTGACTTACCAGTTATGTGACTAATCTTGTTGTCTGATATCATAGTATACCCATCCCCGCCATTAGCTATGTACGTGGGAACGATTAGTCTGTAGATTTTGTCAAGTTGAAGAGGCTCATAATCTGGAACGGAACACTCTGAGCATCTCGCTTCGACCGAAAGCACTCGAGATCCGGGTTCTTTTGATAGGTCGTATGATACGAGTAATCCTATCTCAACATAAATATATAAAGAGAGAGAACGAGAAAAGTTTGGAATGAGATTATATATATATGTATATATATATATATATATATATATATATATATATATATATATATATATATATATATATATATATATGTATATATGTACATATATATGTATATATATATATATATATATATATATAATAATAATAACTAAGATTTATAATGCGCTAATTATAAACAAAATAGTTGTCAAAAGCGCTATACATATAAATATGAATAGAAAGAAAAGCAAAATGAATAATGCAACAATGAAATATATATATATATATATATATATATATATATATATATATATATATATATATATATATATATATATATATATATATATATATAAATATTGAGTGTTTTATTATTAACAACCGAAGATGTCATTACTACATAGCGCCCTCTGAAAGGAATGCGTTACGGTGTCACAGTAACGTACCATTTCAACGTATTCCTCATCATGTTACAATTAGGTATGAAACAAAATACAATACATCATTACGTCCGTCAACATGTCAAATTCAACATAAGCATTTCGAAATCCTGTAACAGCATGACGTTACTACATGCTATAATTTTGGAAAATCGGCGCGCACGGAGCGCCTAACGTTCCATAAATGCACCTAAACATGAGCTGATTTCTACACAACTTTCGATACGAACTTGCTGAAGAAGCAACTGAATGGTTCTATCGGCGAATAAAACGGTGTCTTTTTCAAGCCAGTTTGTAAAGACATACTACACATATTAGAACGTTCTCATACCGTATATCACCGCGCTATAGTCAAGGTGGCGCAAACTATTCTCTTGCTGTAAAGCGACATCACGCTCACCTTTAAACAAATGTTCTACTTCTCGATATTAATAATAATAATAGGCCACAGTTCACTGTGACAGTATATGAATTGGATTGGACATATTAAATTAATTTGAAACGAGATTGTTTATAGTAAAATATCTCTTCCAACGGTTAATCTGAGAGATACAAGGATTGAGTTTCATGTTACATGCTTTTAATTTTCGTTGAACCAGGGTGAATTAAATGGAACTGACGAGGCTAATTGATGAAGTTTGGGACGAGCCTGATATTCTCATATAGTCTTACCGCGTTATAAACATTCTACAATTTACCAGTTCGGCGCTTTTGGAGGGAAAAGATTATATCGGCTAATTAAACGGTGTCTTTTTCAAGTCAGTTTGTAAAGACATATACTACAAATATATCGTTCGTATACCGTATATCACGGCGCTATAGTCAAGGTGGCGCAACTGAGATGGAGAGAAACCGGCGAGGCAGAGCGAGAGAGTGAGACGGTGGGTGGAGAGATAGAGGGGGGGGGGGATAAATCATGATTAAATGGTGTAAGCTAGGGGAAATTCATCAGCTTCTTTATTAAAAAAAAATCTTTACAAATATTGTTCTGATATCGTAGAAACTGGGACGTTGGTTCCTTTGTCAAAAACTCTCCATAACAACTGGTTGAATCAATACGGGTCAGGGTTATGGGTTAGGGAGGGATGGGGAGGGTTAGGGAGGGTTAGGGAGGGTTAAGGAGGGTTAGGGAGGGTTAGGGAGGTATTTCTCTGGACTTAGCCAAGCCCGACTAGAGTTGGCAATCAGGGGGCTACCACCCCGGAGTACGACCGAAGACAATTAGGGGGCGCAGGGAAATATGAGTTAAAACATAATGCATTCTCACTCTATAATTCACTTAAGCGAAACGGAAGACTTAAAATGAAGGGCCCGGTGATATAACTTTCCCCGGCGACCAGATGTTTCTGGTTATTGCCAGGAACTTAATGAATACTATAATCCCAGTAACGAAACTAGCTATGAAGCTAGAGGCGTTGGGTCACTGTGTTTCGTTTTCCAAAGTCTGTGTGGATTTTTTTTCTATAGTAGTAAGTTAAGTCTCGTCTACCCGACATGCTCAGTGATTAACCTCCGCCACGTATCACGATCTTGTGCAAGGTTAATTGCTTCTTCGAAATTGTTAATGTTAACGTCCTTAAATTTCGACTTTATTTTTCCAAGCAAGATAGTCACGGGCCTCCCTACTGGTTTAGCAGTATGTCTCAATGCTTCTCTTAAAGCAACCTTTGCTGGAGCGTCCTCCTGGAGTCTTGCTACATGACTGAAAAATCTCAATCTTCTATGTGCGACTATGGATGACCAAGGTGTTTGGTTGGTTTCATTGTAGAGCTCATCGTTTGATAACCAATTGTTATTGGTCCATCTAATGTTGAGAATATTACGAAGTAGTCTCCTTTGAAAAGTGTCAATTTTTACGATCAAGATCAAGGGCGGCGGAAGCACTTTTAATCTGGGGGGGGGGGGGCACCGACATCAAAGGGCACTTTGCAGAAATTCGATTCGACTGATGCAGCCTTATATTTAGCACCCTTTATAACTCTTATTGTATTATCTTATTTGCGTATACACATCACTCCATCAACCCCCCCCCCCCCTCATCAAGGAAAATTTGTATGCTAGCACTGCAATATCCAATGTGCAAATTGGGAAACAAGGAAGTAGTTTTCTTTTGAGACCAAATGAGGTGAAATCATGCTAGTTGCTAATGTAGGAATCTTCCGAATTAGAGTTTATTTCTTGTTAGTATCTTAACAAAGTTTTCCTGCAATCGAAATAGCTTTGAGTTTGACCCACAGAGATTCATTAAAAGTCAGGGGCGTTACAGGTTTTGCAAAGTTGAATGCACGACTATCTGAGCGGAGCGCCACCATCAGTTGGCGCGGAGCGTACAAGAAAATTTTTGGTTTTACAAACCCCTCAGATGGCCGGAAACGGCCCTTCCCGAGTGTTCGTTCTGGTTCTCTTGCTAACTTGAGACACCTCAATTTTTATGTAGAAAAAGTGCACATTTTTAACCTGAGGAAAAGTGGGGGGCACATGCCCCCTGTGCCCCCCCGGTTCCGCCGCCCCTTGATCAAGATCCTTCATAGTGCCCCACAGTTCGCAATTGTACACACAAAAAAAATACTCTTTAATAAAGCCTCGAAAATCAAGCTTAATGTTTCGGCTTGTGTTTTGCTTTTAAAAATGCTTGAGAGTGTGATGATATGATGATATTTATCTTACCTGAGACTTGCAGGAATTTCCCAGGAAGTGCTATAGGGTCGTAATCTTGTACAGACTTTTCAAGCGCCTCTAAAATATACTTTCCGTGTAACTCTAAGATGTCGTTTGTGTTGAGGAATGGTAAGACAGAATTGACGTCACCGATGCTTAGATCTCCTGTTAAAAGTGAGAATAAAGAAGGTTAAAAATTTTATAAATGCTGAATTATGGAAAGGTGGCGGTCTTCGGAATTAAGGTAAAATGTTTGAAATTGTAAATTTAAAACAACAAAACGAAAGAAGGTAGAAAATTTTTTTTTTTTTTTCAGATGTTCCATTAAGTATATAAAAGAGCTCAATTTAAATAATTAAGGAATAAAGTTCATAGCTTTTGCAAAACAAATAAGATTTATTGGAACCTTTATGGAAGGTCAGAGTCACATCCGGGATATAACAAGAGAGTCGCTGTGGTCCTGGGGTCGTTGAAGCCAACCCCCATGCAGGGGCGGCTGGGGATCCTATTTAGGCATATTCGTTCAATAATCAGGTTTAAACGCAAGGAGTGGTCTAATTCTTCCCCGACTCCATTTTCAAGCCCCCCCCCCCTTCCCCTCCACCCGACTGAACTTGTTTTTCACAACTGACGATGGCGGGGGGGGGGGGGGACTAATAAGTCTGCCTTATTTGAAATGCCACTTGTGGTCAAGTGGTTAATTAAGGCATGAGGACTGGTAATCTTAGGATTACAGGTTCGAGCCCTGGCCAGATCATTGCGTTGTGTCCTTGGGCAAGGCACTTTATCTCCATTGCCTCTCTTCACCCAAGTGTATAAATGGGGACTTGCGAGGTAACTTGTAAATATGGTTGCCTGCGCCGGTTTGTGGCTGAGATTGATTGAATTGCGCACACTTTGGTGTGTAGGTGTGACAAGTTACCAATGACCAAGGCTAAGTTGTCAAAAGCGCTACACTGAAAAAATAAACTAGTCAATATTGCCACGGACTAACGTTAAATTAGTCTGTAACGTTAGTCAATGCACACGGACTAGCAAAAATCTTCGTTTCATCGCTGCTTCTTAGTTAGTTTACACTGACTAAGGAAAATATAATCGCAGCTTAGTCGGTGGCGACGGACTAAGGTATTTTAACCCATGGACTAAGAACGATACGGACACCCGATTTACGCCATAATCGTAGCTTAGTCGGTGTCGACAGACTAATGTATTTTAACCCAATTCGATTCACTTCAATTTGGAAACCGAGAGGCAACGGCAGCTTGCTGGGCTTGGCATAGTTTCATACGATCACTCTAAGCAACTTTCAACCGTAAATCACCCAAGAAGGGCTTTAGAAGAATGGAGGTATTAACTGCATCATCGGCCTACCTGTTATTCCTTTAATTTGAAGGTAAAATTAAAGTTAATTGTTAGGCCACTGGCACTAGTACTGTATTATGGTTAGTGTAACGCTACCGTTGTCACGTTGGCGTTTCGCAATACACAAGTGCAATGACAGTGAGTAGCCTATAGGCTTCTACTGGGTACTGCAGTGCATTCTCAACACTAAAGTGTGCATCCTAAACACCAATTAACAATGTGTTATGTGTGTATTGGGCTAGATTGAACAGTGGCACATAATCTTCTTATTTATTCCCAAACAAATGCTGGAACCATAAGGCTCAATAGTTTATTTGAAGTCTACACTCATTTGGTAAAGATTTCCTGTAATTTCCCATGTGAATCTAAATGGGTAGGCTTTGTGATATTGAATAAGCAAGGCTAGACCTTCAAACGTACAGTCACAGTAGGCTGAACAAATTATGTTGGCTAGTCAACGGTATTATATGTTGCGAGCAGTCAGGATGCACGCTTCAGTTCTATTTAACCTTTTCATTTATCATTTTTTAGTATTTAATTTCCGGTCACGCCCAGGAAACAATTGCGACATTCCTTCACGGTCGACTTGCTTACTGTAAGAAGTATTAACCGTTTTTTCTCAGGAAAGCTTGATAGTCTGAAGTTATTATAACATGTGCTTTTAGTATACTGCCAAAAGAGTAAGTTGTTGTATTTGCATTGATATTTTATGTAGAAGTAACGGAAAATTGAGTATGTTTAGTTTGGTCTAATTGCACGTTTTTTTTTCTGTCCAATGTAGGGTTCACTTGCGCGAATTCAAATTATTCTGTTTATGTATATGTAATATGCATCGATTCTTAGATTATGATGTTTTTTTGACATTTATTTGTAATTCAAGCATATCTGTTTAGTAGCAAAGTTTAAAGGTTAAGATTAATTAGTTTTCTCTTTTTGATCCTAGATTGAATGAAACTCATTGGCGTAAATAATAGATCAGATGATACAGTTTAACGCAGTTGCTAAAACTCTGGGTATTCTCTAGTCTTCGCCGGTCCATTATATACTTTAGTACTACTATTAGACTATATCAAAACGACCGAAGACAAACTTAGTGTAACAAAGTACTGATTCTCCTCTAGCCTAGGTCTAAACAGGCTTGTTATGTGAGCAAGCAAAATAACAACTAAAAAGGATTAGGCCTATAAATAAGTTGGCTCAGTGCATTTCTGTTTCTAAAATTTTTTATTTTTAAAGATCATAAAAACAAACAAAGATTTAGCCCATGTTTTAGTGATACCATTTTCCAGTAGTTTTCAACTGGTTACATCATGAGCTCATCTAGGTCAATGGGGGATGGGCATTTTGGGGGTCTACTGGCAGGGGTACCCCACCAATAAAAATTACTGGCAATGCCCATCAGTTGTATCTGAAGCCCTAACCAACATTTTCCAGTAGGTTTCAAGTGGTTACCTCATGAGCTGACCTAGGTCAGCCTTGAGGGGTCAATTATAGATCACTGGCAGGGGTACCCCACCACCAATAATTACTGGCAATGGCCATTTGTTGCTCTTGGGGCCATACCAGACATATTGTACTTACTTTGATGTGTTACCATGAAAATTGATCTAGGTTAGCTATCAGGTGACTTTAAAATTGCTCTCCCAGCCACACCCACCACAGTCGGTTTGCCAGTCGTCTGGTTTCATATACAGGAATGCACTGTGAACATTGTGATGTACAAGGCAATTGGTTACCTTCCCAGCTAACCAAACCCTCTGGGATCCTGGTCTATTGGGATCATTATTAACATGATTAACATAATTATTAAGCTTTGAGAAATAACTTGGTGTTATGCTGTGCAAAGCAAATAATAATTTGGTAAAGCTGCTATTCCTGGCTTATAATTTGAGGGACCTAGATTTAAATGTATACCTCCCAATATGTTATAAAATTTTAATGTAAATGTATGTTTATGATAATGTGAGTTATCATGTGCTATATATATCTGTATCTGTGCTTACACGTATATCATATTTTCTGTTCACAGGTCAATAATGGTGCAGATTTTGGCTTCCTGAAGACAAGTGGGAGGCCATTTGTAGTTAAGAGAAACACTCTTTGTTCGTGAAGACTTAACTGGTGTCGATTTGGGGTACCACTTTAAAACGAAAGTCATGAGGAACCCTTGCCCAAGACTCAACTTTGCATTATTGTGCAGTGCTATACTTTTGCGATTCATGTTTGATCCATTAACTTGTCTTAACTTTGTTGGAAAAAAAAAATCAGATTTTCAGATTTTATTTACAGTGATTTCTTCTCTATCTGTCGAAAGTCAGCCTTTTGTAGACATCAGAAGTTTTATCAGAAATAAATACTGCCAACGTACACATTATTTGTGTTTCTTCTGCTCTCTTTTCTTTCAGTGATACTAGTCAGTGAAACTAGTCGGGTTTAATTCTTTCAGTGAATCTAGTCAGTGCAACTAGTCAGTCGATACCGACTAAGAAAGGTTAGTCGGGAGAGGCACCATCCTGACTAATGTAAAACCTGCTGTAAACTAGTCGGTGGCTCATATAAATTAGTCGGTAAAGACCGACTAATGTCACCAACTAATGTAACTGACTAATAAACATTAACCGACTAAAAAATTGTTGATCGACTAAGCTGACGGACTAAGATGACCGACTATGAAATCCAACTGACTAAGGAATAAATTAGTCGGTATAGCAACTGACTAAGGCTATGTTAGTCGGGAGAGGCACCAGATGGACTAACGTTTTGTTAGTCGGTGAACCAATCTAAGTTTTCAGTGTACGATCTCGATGTAGCAGCGCTATATAAGTGTCTAATATGTATGTAAATAGGTTTAGTATGCATCAAATACAGGCTTCATGGCTGTGTCAAATATGCTGTCGTAGAAATATTTTGATAATGGATTGCAGAACTTTACATTAGATGAAATCTGGATGGTCATTGAACGGTCATAAATACCCCGCTCACAAAATGTTATCATATTGGCGGAAAAATGAATGAAAAAATAAATAAATATAAACAAAAAAGAGCTTTTAACGCTTGCTCTGTTAATGCAGCAATAAAAAATCATGTGTTAATAACGGCCGTAGGTATACCATCTGTTGCCTAGCAACCAATAAATTGCCGTGTTTTATAAAGTATCGATGGTCTCTTTTACTTTTATTTGAATATGGTCGAAATATTATATATGTTCTTTTTCTTCTTCTTCTTCTTCTCCTCCTCCTACTTCTTCTTCTTCTTCTTCTTCTTCATATTCCTTTTTTTCTCGAATATTGGAAATCTTTCAGCTTGTTAAACATTCGATTAGATATGTCTTGAAACGAATAGGCTTATAATATTCTTGAACTGCTGCAAAACCTTGACTTTGTTGTGTGGAATTATATGATAGTAAAGAGTAAATTACGATTGACTTCGCATGCATCAGTTGACATGTCTCATTTTGGACATTCAGAAAATATGGAGCGCACTGAGTGTTATACAGTTAATCGAAGTTTATTAACGCCTGTATAGAAAGATATATGTATGAAGGTTGACGTATAAGGACAGGTTATAAGTTATAAATCTGAACACACACACGCACATATGTATGTATTTTAGATCCTCCTGCAAGCAGGAACTCGCGAAGAAGTCATCATTGGGCTTATCAAAGCCGCAAGCTGACCGAAGTCAATCTCTTAGATTCATATTTAACGTCCATGATTAAGAATTGTCAATTGTCAACAACTCTGTAACTGGGAGACATACATTAATCTTGGAGTGACTCGAACTCGGGAACATATATAAAGCGGTAACAAGCATTTTACCTGCTGGAATCGTTGCCCGTATTGCGCCTGCGTTGGTGATAGCAATGCTAACGTCACTCCACCACTCTTCGCCTTTAAACGTTACTTGGTCTTCCAACATGGCGTCGGTAACGACATTTCCAAGGTTACACTCTTTGGTTCGACAACTCATTCTGGTTCCGTCCAATAAGACGTAGCTCGTACCAATACTGACTCCAATCGTCGCTTCCATAGGAGCGGAAAACCTCGCAATTTCAGCCAAGGTGTCAGAATCTGCAGTGAACAAGAAGAGAATTGCTGAGTTGGTTAATGTTAAAATGTTTAGAACGCCTTACAAATTTACAGACAGCTAAATCTACGTCTATTAAAAAAAAACACATCCACAGTTCCAAATTAAGCGTTTTTGATGCCGAATAAATGATGCTTCATTGCGGTTTTTAATATAGCAACACATGCCTATACCTTCGGTTCACAGTTAAAATTTCTATGAGGGTCAGAGAGACACATTGGTTGATAGACAAGGGACAGAAATAATCAAAATCTCACAATTCCTAACTACAGCAATTAGCAGGGTAAACCAAGATTTTGATCCGATTTGTTTTTTCGCAGGCTTGATTAAAATTTGCTCTGGCGGGATTAGTCCTATTCAGGACAACCTACCGTATTTATATCGTGTAGTCTAAAGGCTTACCTCGTTCCACGCTAGCATCCAATGTAATTGGATTACCACTGAAGTGTGTAATTTTACCGTCATCATTGAAGGTGACCTGCAAGAATCCTAAGTATTTCCCCCATGTGAAATCCTGTACTACTAGTACTTGATCTCTAGGGGCGCGGTCTGGGTGAATTACCGTCGGGTATGGCCCGATAACCACGTCATCTGTTGGGGGAGTTCCTGCAAAAACGGACAAAAATTACAAATCATAAGCAAAATGAATGTATGATATAAATAATAAATAGGCCAAAATTAAAAACAAAAATAACATATAATAAATGAAAAGAAAATGAAACTGAGATGAAGCAAACAAGTTTTTTATCTTTACAAATATTCTTCAGAAGAACGAAATTGAAAGACAGAGAGAGAGAGAGGGGTGGAGAGAGGGAGAGAAAACTCGCATTGTAGAGTTTCATGATGTCCATGAACTGGGGAACAACATTACCAAGTACAGTTGTGCTCCTACAGTATAGCAATGTATACCTGTAAGCTAGAATTGCAACTTTCGAGTTCTTGCAAAATCTTTACGTTTTGTCCATTAGCAACACATCTAATCTCAATTGTCTCTCATCACCCAGGTAAGGTAAATAAGGAAGACATTATACTCTTCCGGATGGCGTCAGCAACACATGAAATATCCCACCATGGTGCTCCATGGTCCCACACGGCACAGGGTCCCTGTAGCAAGGCATTTAATCTCAATTGACTCTCATCACCCAGGTGTAGTAAATAAGGACAATATGGCTGTCTTTTGGTAGATGTCAGCAACACATGAAATGTCCCAGCCTGGTGCTTCATGGTCCTACACGGCACGCCTTAAGATGTGGCGTAGTGCACGTATCCTCATGATTGTTTGAATATTGCATTGATGAGCGTGTGGGTGTACCCGGTGTGTGTGTGGGTGAGGTTGTGTGGGTGAGGTTGTGTGGGTGTATATGTGGATGGTGGTAATAATAATTGTCACCTCATATGATGTAGGCTTCGCCCATGATACAAGACTACGAATCATTATCTTTATATTTACAGTTCAAATTGCAGTGGTATGGCATTCTGCAGAATCCGTAACGCTTGTTTTATACACATATGTACAGGTCTCCCCTCGAAACTAACTGGAGGGCAATGCCACCGGATTTGTTTGTTACATGGGGATCAAAGGTTAGGCTTAACGTGAAAAATACTTGAAATCTAATCATTGTTTAGGACTAAGAACACTACCAGCATTACTATTAGCAACGTGTCTAAAGTTACTTAACATTGTAACAATGTTTAAGGATTTATTGCTATCTATATTGTTCTCAAAAGTATGATTTACCTTCTCGTGTTACGAAATTTCATTGAAACTTTCTATTAATACAAAGGAAGTGTTTTACTGATGAATATCACAACATGGCACAAACTATAAAAGCGTCCCAACGTAATCTGCTGTGAATGGAATGATCCACACGTGGAGCGTTAGGAGTGTTAAGGAATGTTAGCTCAGTGGTTAACGCAGGTGCCTTTCAATCATAAGGTCCCGAGTTCGAGTCACTCCAAGATTAATGTATGTCGTCCAGTTACAGAGTTGTTAACAATTGACAATTCATAATCATGGACGTTAAATATGAATCTAAGAGACTGACTTCGGTCAGCTTTCGGCTTTGATAAGCCAATGACTAATGAGGCTTCTTCGCGAGTTCCTGCTTGCAAGAGGAGCTAAAAATACATACAATACATACATACATACAATACATACAATACATACATACATACATACATACAATACAATACATACATACACGTTCATATCGTATACCTTATATTTAATGGAATGATCCAAATGTCATAACGTATACCTCCTACTTCATAAAATGATCCACACGTTCATACCGTATACCCCTCCTATGTAATGGAATGATCCACATATCATACCGTATACCTGTGTAGAGAAATGTATCTGTATGACCGCCAATGATGACGTCAAGTCCCGTCACTTGTTTAGCTATCTTCAAATCGATGTTGTAACCTGCATGGCCTAGTCCGATAATTTTGTCGATGCCTTGTTTTTGAAGATTCTTGACCTCTGACCTCACTGCTTCTATTTCGTCACCAAACTCAACTTTTCCTGCAGAATGCAAGGGATTAAAAAATGTCCAAATATGCGCTAATGGGTGAATTCGTAAAAAACCAAACTTCTCACGTTTATAAAACTCACTTGTTGATAGCATCCGTATTTTTTTTTTAAATATATATATAGGGTGTCCGCATATAAAGCGGGACGACCGGGTTCGAATCCCGGTGGAGGCTGGAAGTTTTTTGCTCTGTTCTTGATTTTCCAACTCACAATTTCAATTCATGTGCTTTAGTCGTTAACTTCCATTTCATTTAACTAATTAATTTTGCTGGCGACCTTTCAATAGGTCGCTAAATCGCATGATGTTATGCATGTAGGTATGCAATCATGTTTACATATTAATGAATAATTCATTAATTAAATCCCGTCATCATAATTTAGTGATGGTAATTAATGATAGTTTGTGCAAACATAGCAGATTAAGAAAATAATAAGAAATTTCAATCTCAATTCTAGGAAATAGAAATTTTTGTTAGCTTATACTTGATTCGAAATGTCAAGATTCATAAATGTATTAAATTACATAATATTTTCTATTTTCATGGATCAGCAATTTGTCTCTTACATTATTAGGCCTACTGCAGTTTTCTCATATTGCAACAGAAAACTGATTAATTATCAATGTTTTTAATATTTTTGTAATTATAAAAATCTTCATAACTTCTTGAAATTTGTACCTATAGATATATATTTCTATATTTTTTGTATCTATTAATATCTCAATAACTTGTGAAATATGAGACTTTTGACATCATATAACACAGCTTTCATCACTCATTTTTTTTATTAATAGCCTAACCACCAACGTCATGACTTTAATTGAAAGTAGCAAACATTTCACAGAAAGTTCGTGTTTCAAACAGAAAGAGATCACATTATATTTATAGAACCTTCGTATTTGTTTCAGCCCTTAATAGGTACTTAATAATAATTTAAACTTAACTAATTGTTATATAAGTTTCAACAACCGTTCACCGATATACACACTGCAATCATTAGTAGGCTAATTGTCGTATACGCTATATAAACTGAACACTGGATACTATTATAGCTGCATATTGAGTTCACACAGACAGAATACGAAAGGAGGGTTTAGAGTTACATTACAGTATACCAACCTTATTAACCGATATAATACTGAAGAACAATCAACCAAGGCACTCCTCACTACCACACCACACACCACCCCTTGCTCAGACACACAAACATTACACCTATCTGTCTCCCTAATTATTCTCCCTAATTCTCCCTAATTATTCTCCCTAATTATTCTCCCTAATTCTCCCTAATTATTCTCCCTAATTATTCTCCCTAATTATTCCCCCTAATTCTCCCTAATTCTCGCTTATTCTCCCTAATTATCCCTTATTCTCCCTAATTATCCCTTATTCTCACTAATTCTCCCTAATTCTTCCTAATTCCCCTCCTATCCCCCTCCTACCCCCTCCTATCCCCTCTCCTCCCCTCCTATTCCCTCCTACCCCCTCCTATCCCCTTCTATCCCCTCCTGTCCCCTCCTCTCCCCTCCTCTCCCCTCCTCTCCCCTCCCCTCCCCTCCCCTCTTCTCCCCTCCTCCACTTTCCCAACCCACAAAAAAATTAAACGAGGCATGTTTGAGTATTAAAGGGAACACGAAGATTGCTCACGTTTGTGTGGGTTGACGCCTGCGAGGATAATGCATAATGTAAATGCATTGCTCTCCGATTGCCCGCACTTCACCACGTGACCAATTCCTACCAGCACACAATATCCGTGTATAAACGACTAATACTTGTTATAGATAGTAACTAGTGTGTGATCGTGACTACCGTATCGTAGTCAAATCTTGACATTTTATGTCAAGAGGTGATGAATGCTAACAGGATGAATGTTTAACAGGCTACTACCGGAGGTCTGTTCTTTGGATATTAATGTCCAAAATAGTTGCTTCCTGTTTATAGTTTAAGAACTCATAGAGTCTCTTTCACTAATGATTCATGTTGGCCTACTCATTCATTAACTGGTGCATGTAGTAATATGAAATGTTAATTACATGCCGTGTTAATGACGCCACAAATGACGCCACAACAAGCAATAACAAATAATCATCTCACAACGCTGTATATGACTGACTGAACATATAATTGAGCTTCGAGTAAAATGTATAAACTATACAGATAAATACATTGCGAATCGTCAAACATGCACAATCGAGTAGATAAGACCGTATAATGTACACGTATCCTATATTGTGTTGGCTAATGTACACGTATGTTGTTGTAACACGGCATAAACGTGTGATCGCACAAACTTATTAGTCAGGGGCGCCGGCAACCACGTATACTTCTAATGTGGGGGGGGGAGGGGGGCCTTAACCTCCCCACATAATAAAATCAGAGAGCTCCCACCCCCCTCCCCCCATTAATGATAAAATGTTAAAAAATTATTTTATGTTGAAAAAAACCTACATGATGTTAATTATCCTAAAACAACCTTAAATGATCTTAATAGTCTCAACAGTGTGAAGGTTTTAGAGTACCAAAACCCAGCAGAGTGACGAAACAAAAGAAACGGTTGATAAACGTCTACCCACCGCCCCCCCTTCCCCCACCCCACCCCACTCCACCCCGGTTTCCCCCTTCTTCAGCAGAAAGCATACACTTCCGCTTGTCCACGTCTATGACGTCAAAAGGCCTTGTTAATAGTTAATTCATAACTGTTGTTATTAATATATAGAAGGCATTACCTGTACTTGATAAATCTGGCGTTCCATGAAATGTATATCCCACGATGCCAATCTTTTCTCCACCTACGGTTAGTATTACACTCTTGGTAAAGAGACCGTTTAGTGTGGGTTCCAAGTCCACGTTGAGGTTACAACTGACAACGGGGAATGTAACATTTCCCAAAAAGTTCGCCAGCCCTTCAATTCCGAGATCGAATTCATGATTTCCAATCGTCTGTCGGCGGAAGAGAAAACGCACATGAGAAGAAGAAAAATTCTAACGTATTTTCTTTAAAAAATTTTGTTCATTCATTTGTACTGTGTGTAGGCGAACAAATGATTATTTATGGAACGTCATCATTTTAACAAACTGCAAACAATAAAATGATGAAAAATCACTTAATTAATCTCGTCGAATTCAACATTGTTTTCGCAACAAAAGAGTTAATTACGTTCACATCAGAACGTTATTATTTCCAATAATTTGCAACAACATCATGAATTGCAACAAAATTGCAGAGCCTGAGATGTGAACATTTTGATGGCACCTTAACGCTTCCATAGAGTTTTATTAAGCCAATCTTGTCATGAAAATTCGATGGTTACAATCATAGTCAGGATGCTTTACCGAATAATTCAAAGCAACTAAAATGAAAGTGAGGTTACATTTCGAAGGTCGCGTTTCAGGGTTTCCTAACGTGAATGTGAATTCAGAGGCGTCCAGAACGAGGTCTGGTCCTCAGGATATATAATATCATTATCAGGCTCTTCATTTTATCTACCAATTATCCCAATATCCCATATTCACTAGGATCCTCTCGGTATTATCCTAGCCCATAAATTTATTAAACTGTCGCCCCCCTCCGACCCTTCGTCCCTCGTTGTGCCACTGGTTATACCTTTTTCATGATAAATCAACGATCATTGTGTTTAATAGTTTTTACAGGTTTTTGCTCACTTTCTTTATCATATAGTTTGATTTCGTTTGACAATTAATCACACACAAAAAAATCATTAAAACCAAAGAAATACATCAAAAGAGGCAAATTGGTTGTCTTCTTCGAAAAATCGTGATTTATTTCGTTGTGAGAGTTTCACGGGGAATCATTCACTAACGAATTAACGAGCATGTGTGTTGTCGTGTTGTTATACGTAGCAACTCGATGTTTATTGCTAAGTTTTTCAATGTTGTAGTGTATACTAAAAAATTAATAGCATTATCAATTTTCATCCAATATAGATTAAAAAGTAACAAACAACTAGAAACAACCAGTAGAAGAAAACAGTTATAGCGTTGAAAGGGCAACATAATCTCAGTTGCAATTTTAATTTAATTTAATTTCTATTTTGCTAGCACAAGGGGCACGTGCCCCATACCCCTGTTTCGTTGTAACAAAAAAAACCCATTTGTTTTTCATAAATACGAAGTGCTCTATCCTTGGTGAAAACTGTACCCTTTTAAATTGTTATCATTTCAGTGCCACTTTGTTATGTAAATGTTGTCATTTCTTGAAACATTAAATAATGTAATGCTTACACATTGCCCTGGTTGCGAATAAAATATAATATTCAAATACTGGAATTTGTAGAAATGCATTTTGTGAATCCTTTGTGGGAACGTTTTGAGGTAACTTTATGATTTGCAATCTTAAAAATGAAATAGACATGTCCCTCTGCCCATAGTGTTTTGCAGTCTCCAACCCCCCTCCCCCCCCCCAACCAGTATTTCCCCAAAGGCCCTAATTTTAGCATTCTAAAAATTGCTAAAACTTTTCAAAACGTCTCTCATGGATGCGCTAACCATGCAACATCTTTCCCAGACGTTGTAAGAGGTTTCAATTAGACATATAAAATGTCTCAGGGTGGTGGTTAAAAGGTTTGTTTAGATATCGACTCGACAGACCCTTATTTAGACTTTTAGCATATTTAAGGGGGGGGGAGGGTTAAGGAGGGAGGAAATATTAATGACCTTTAAATCTATAAGCATATTTATATGTTGACAGCGGCAAATCTGGCTTGCAAACAACAATGAGCAGGTCATAATGGCGATGTAATAACTGGTGAAATGAATTTACCAAAAAGTTCAATGTTTGCGCAGAATATATATACTTGATCGAGAAAGTTCGTCGTTCTACCATCGTGTAATTAGATAAGCCTTCTTACGAAAATCATTGAACTGTACATATATATATATATATATATATATATATATATATATATATATATATATATATATATATATATATATATATATATATATATATATATCGCAATGTTTGTTCACAAGGTCTAGTCCCCACGTTGCTGCAGATCAACACGTTGGGAGATCGTTGTATGAAAATGCCCAGAACTCCAGGTGTTTGACATTTAAGTTTAATTTAATGACACTCAATAATTCGAATGAAGTACATTTAATGTATAAGCCCATGAACGAATATTACGATCCATATAAGGATAACATAATCACGATCGTCAAACAAAAATCGTGTTCCCACGTACTTATATTACCTTGGCGTCACGCGACATGTGCTTTACATTATATAGTTGCGACTATATGAAGAGACATTATACCTTATAGCGGTAAGGTTTAGGAAGAACAATGTACGGTATCTTATAAGGTTCTCAATATCGAGTGTCCAATGAAAGTGAAATGAAAAGTATGTTGCAGAGTCTGAAGGCAAATGCTATAGAGGGGATCACGGGGCATGGTGCATTATATCAATCCATCACGTCAGATTTATATCATGAGCTATTCCACAGAATTTGTCGTTAGTTAACAAGAAAGTATTAGGAGTTTGCTGACTTCGAGATCCAGAGCTATTTGGCATTACGATACGTACCAGTCAGCACCTCGGCAATACATTGAAACTATTCAGACACGAAAATACGAAAAACATTCATTAATGTTACTTTGTTTCTATATTCAAGCATTATAAAGGTCTTATTAGGGAAAGCGGGGTAAGGATGGGGGTTGGGGGGGGGGCGGTGGTGGTGTTAAACCAACAATTTAAGGGAGGAGACTCTTCTATAATCCTTTTCACAATCCTACGTAGGAGAGGGCGTGGGGGGGATGTTGAAACAATAACATGAAGCGAGAGTAATCCTCTAATCCACTTCACAATCCTACATGGTTAATGCAATTAATACCCTCGACACTATACCATCTATAGTCAATGGAGGGCACACACATATCATATAAGACAGTTTGAAAAGTTTCATTAATGTTAATTTGTTGCCATAGTCACGTGACTTACCATTGCGTCATAACCCATTAATTCCATAAAGTATGATGCAGCGAAGCCTTTGTAGTAATAAAACCACTGAGTCCCTTGAAACTGGTCTCCGGCGTCCAATAGTACGGTGTTGACGTGGTTTTGTCTAATTTCGTTAATCTTCGTCATTCGTCTAGCCACTCCGCCGAAGCAGACTCCATCGGCAGCGTTCTCCTCTGAACAGATGGAACCATATTTATTAAATTGTTCAAATCTTGCATGAATATCGTTCGTGTGTATAATAGTTAGATCGAATGAATTAACCATGCACGTGCAGTACAACGTCAATGCGTAGAATCTGACAAATTCCAGTGAAGTCATCTTGAGTAGATATCAACCACCCCCCAAAAACCAAAATGCAAGTTAGAACTGGTCACAACACTTTCTTCCTTTATTATTGCCCTGCAAAATACGACAGCAACGCTCGAGGGCTTAGGTCAGTAAAACACGGTGCGTCATTCTGAGGAATATAATAGAAAAATTAAAAATTAAAAAAAAATTAAAAAGGAATAAACAATTTGTATTAAATTTTAAAATCAACATATCAATCAAAATGATTCCTAACTATATTCGACGCAAAAGCGGTAATTTAATTTTGTTAAAAGGATTGTCTGGTGGCCCAAAGAAGTTACCTTAAAAAATAGTAAATAATTTTCCAAACATGTTGTCAAAGTATGAGAACGCTAATGTTGCGTTTGACAGAGAAACGATTTTTTAATCGTTATGGATAGACATTTCAAATATGATTTGAACAGTACAATACGTGACGTCAGCTCTGCCATAGCAGATTGCGTCATAACCCACCCTCCGCACAGTACCTATACGGTAATCACAACAAAAACAGCGTTTGTATACAGATAAATTTCTTCCTTAATTTCCGGTGAAATTTCTTAAAAATTAGATATGTTTTCAAAAACTCCTTAAGCCGCCATGTACTTGAGCGGTGGTTCCGTGGTCTTTGTGTAACACAAGGTAAATTTTAACAGCAGACTCTGAGTTGTTCAGGCTACACATCGCGCTATCCAGCTCCAACGCGAAAAAATGTTCGCATGTAGGCTGTACTCAAACGTTGACAATCGGACAGTTCTGCGAAGCCTAAGCTTCTCAGTGCTATATTCTGCTCTGACAACGATTCGATCAATTTCTTCAATAATTTCCGGTGAAATTTCTTATAAATTAGATATGATTTAAAAAACTCCTTAAGCCGCAATATATGTAGTAGATCGGTGGTTTCGTGGTCTTTGTGTAACACAAGATAAGTTTTAACAACAGGCTCTTCGTTGTTTATACATAGCGGTATCCAGCTCCCCTGCAGCGCGAAGAATGTTCGCGTGTATAGGCTATCTAACGTTTACAATCGGACAGTTCTGCGATGACATCGATCCCGCCAAGTTTCATCTTTCGGTTTAACGAATACTTTATAAGTTTCCTTTTACTGTTAATTTGATCCGTGAATTTTATTTCAGCGATTTCGAAGAACAGTTAATGAACTGTGGTTTGAGTGTTATGGAACGCGAAAAGGACCACAACATATGATGATGTTTATGATGATCTAATTTTATACGTTCATGTACTAAAAACTTACGATCATGTACTAAACATATACGATGATGTACTAAAAAACTAAGATGTACATCAAAAAATATACGATGATGTACTAAAAACGTAAGATGTACATCAAAACATATACGAACATGTACTGAAAAACTAAGATGTACATCAAAACATATACGATGATGTACTAAAAACGTAAGATGTACATCAAAACATATACGATCATGTACTGAAAACTTGTGATGATGATGAAAAAGCGGAAGTTACAAAAAAGTGGCGTATGAATATCCATTTTTGTCGTTTGAATACGCGTATGAATATTCATATATGGGGCGGTGCTTATATTGGATGAATACACGGGGTCGCTATTATTTTGCTCCCTGGTACGAAGGTTAGTCGCAACGTACGTAGTCATATACTTTCGTTGAAATAATAATACATGTAATGTTAGGGATAGCCTAGCTTAAGTATGTGTATAGGCCTGCCTTACTTAGCCTACGCGGGATTTTTAAAATAAAACAATATACTACTAGTACTACTAGCTATAAGAAATGGATTCCCAAGATGCTACAGAAAAACGTTACATTTTTTGTTTACATGATTTAACGTTACTTCTCATTATCGATGAGAGAAACTGAGAACGAACCTCTGCCTCCACTATTATTACTACAGTGTCTAGTTTAGCCTAGGCCAGTAGTAGGGCCTATACTAAGTCTGTAGTACTAGTATAGGGTACTTAGCCTACTATTTACTAGCACTACCAAGGCCAGTAAGGCTAAACGCTCTTACTTTTCTTCACAGTCATAGTCTTATCAAATTGCAACAAGTCTATGTTCTTGATACAGTGCTAACTAACGTTCACGCATAGATACTTTACACTAGACTTTACAAGGCATGGGCTATGAATGATGGCAGTGATTTCGTATGCTGTAGCCTAAATCATGAGGCCTATGTTCAGGCGGTTCCCGTTAGTTTCCTGCCCTAAATAACGTTAGTTTCCTCCCCTAAAAACGTTTCTTACCTCCTAAATCATGGGGAGGAAATTATCATTTTGCCAGGGACGAAGTTGATGAAAGCATATTGGCTAGGCTATGTGGAAAGAATAAATTTAGTAGGCCTAGGTCCTAAGTGCAATAACTGTAGGAATTTCTTTTCCTTTCTACCTTTACTACAAATATCTCTTCCCATACAGCCTAGCCAATTTGCCTCCCTTGAAAAGTGTTTCTTTCATTGAAATCGTTATTTTCTCTCCTAAATCTAAAATTACAGTTACTTCAGTACCTAACTCTTTCTACGTAGCCTAGCCAAATGTCTTCTTGCTTGAATTTCTCCCCTGAGAAACATTACTTTCCTCCCTGATAGTTTATTTTTGTGATTCTACTTTCAGGTTTACAAGAAATTCTCAAAGTCTGCAGGCAGATGGACCTGTGTTCCTGTTATGGAAAAGAATAGTAACAAGCACATTCCGCAACTGATGAAGGACATATTTAGACGGAGGCTTGATGATGTCAATTCTCAACTAGGAGGTGTTGTTCTTGCCGAGGATGATCCAAGGCACATCTCTGGTACAATTCGCCCGAGCCAACCTCCATCAGCTTCTTTTATAGCATCTTGCAAGTCATCAGAGCAGGATGGGACCAAGCTCTACTTTGTAATGAGTCTAATCTATTAGTCTTCCTTGCATCAGCAAGTGATATCATTTTTTTCTTTGGTGGGGGGGGGGGGGGAATGGAAATGTTGCACAGCTTGTTGCAAGCCATCAGAGCAGGATGGGGCGAGTTCTACTTTGTAATAAGTCAAATCTATAAATCTTCCTCGCTTCAGCAAGTAACATTATTTGGGGGTGGGGGTAGGTTAGAGTGATTGAAACCTGCATGTCTCCTACAACTTTGCAGTAATTTAAAAAGAAGTAGGGGTGGGGGGGGGAGCTTCTTTTCTCAAAGTCATCAGTCATGCCAATTGTTATAAAACATAATGCATGTACTAGTTTGGAATCAGATTTGGACTCGAAGAACTATTCCTTGTTTTACATTTTTGTTGTTGTAAAGATCAGCAGACTTAATCTAAGCACATTCATCAATAAAAAAGGAGCAGTTAATTGAACTTGTTATGTGTATTGAAGCTTATTAATGTCCATGTTTCAGAATAAATTAGCACATTAAATTGGAAGATTTTGCAGATTGAAGTAAGAACAGCAGTGAAAGAAACTGTGTGTTTATTCAAAGCTTTGAACGGTTAAGTCAAAGAACACAGACAAATAGAGAAAACCATGATTACGTCTTTCACAAAAAGAAAATGTAATATTAATAACATGTCTAAAATCTTACTTATCTTAGATCATAGTGGAAACAAGTCTATATTTGGCAAGGAATACAACTGATCAAGAAATACAGAACTGAATTACAAGTGAATGATAAAGTCAAGGAAATACAGGCTATCTTTGACCGAAGATAACTTTGACCTATGGAAAACAATAGCAATCAAATACTCTCCAAGGGCTACTTATTAAAATGTAACAGTAAACCAACTTCTCTTCTTGAGATATGGCATTAGCACTAATGGTCGTAAGCATAACAATGGGATTATCTATCCACCGAGTGTTATCAACATTTGCCATGAAACCAACTTTCACTTCTTGGGAGGGGATATAAACTATTGTCCTCAAAATGACCTTCATGATTAACAAAATGTATTACCTACTCACCAAGGGCCACCTATATAGCAAGTTTGAAGTTCAACCAACTTTCACTTCTTGATATTGTTTATAAGGTTTCAAGAGCTGAACATTTGTTGACCTAAAATGACCTTTTACCTCCATGAAAAACAATAGGGTTCATCTACTTACCAAGTGCTATCTACATAGCAAGTTGGATGTCCAACCAACTAACACTTTTTGAGATACTGTTTTTACACAGATTTCAAATGTTGACCTCAAATGACCTTTGAACTCGATGAAAAAAAATAAGGATCAATTAGGAACAATAAAGACTACATATACCAAGTTTGAATTCAAGCAACTTGTACTTCTTGAGATGTTGTGTGTACATATATCAAAAATGAGTGCCGGATGGGTTTCAAGCAGTTGCATTACCAGTTGTCGAGGCTGTTGAACATCTACATTACCAACCATTGCCTAAGAAGAAAAGTGAAGAAAAAAGAGTATCATTTATTTTGTTTAAGTTACAATATCATTGCTTTTGATGATAGACAGCACTGATTGATTGTGTCGCTTTGGGTGTTTAATATACATGTGATATAAGAAGATAGACTTAAAATATATTGTTTGAAAACTACACCAAGTACTACGAAGTGCTGTGTTTTTCAAAACTTGCTTTCAGACAAACTGTGTTTTGCTTCCAAAAAGGATTAGCATATAACCCTTTGATAAATGATGTCACTGTAAAATAACTATTTTCAGTATCACAATCTAGCCAGCTACTTATGTTGCTAGTATTCTATAATTGAGCAGGCCATTCTGTTATTACACCAGGCGCGTATCCGGGGGGGGGGGGGGCGTTGGGGGCGCGCGTGCCCCGAGTAAGAAAAAATGGAGAGAAAAAAAAGAGAAGAAGGGAAAAAGAGGGGAAAAAAGAGGAGGAAGAAGAGGATGGAAGGAAGGGAAAACAAAAATAAGAAAGAGAAAAAGGAGGGAACAGAAGAGAACTTATAAAAGTGTGCTATGAAAGCAACTGTGGCTGGTCTTGAACTCGACCGAGTCGTCGGGAAACATGACGCATTTTGGTATTAGCCCAGGATCTATATGCAAACTGCGCACTAGACATAATTTATGTCCTTCGATGCAACACTGTCATGCAGAGATAAAATGTTGTACAGCGCGAACTGAATGCTAATCGTTACCCCACCCCTAGAACCGTAACTCATACGATGAATCTAAAAATAAAAAATAAAAATTTCGCATGCCATTTGAGAATTATGAATATCATGTAGCGGATCCAAAGGTGTATCATTGCCGGCGGGGGGGGGGGCGGGGCGGACGCACACATCACTTCTTGAGATTGTTCCCACCTGCATGAAAACACGCGCCCCACAACCGTACGCCCACCCCTCTAATCGCTTCCCGATGAGTTACGAAACCAGACCCATCGTATACAAAAGTATACTTGGATTATTTGTCCCCTGATTTTTTGTTGCAGATGGCCAGTATTTCCCCAAACTAAATTTCTAAGCCATGAGATCTAAAACTTAAGGAGGTTTGGGAGCATCATTGGGTCTGAGAAGTGTTATTTCCGGTGATCTGGGAGGTATATTTGCCAAAATTTTCTTGTACGCTGCGCGCCAACCGATGGTGGCGCTCTGCTTAGATAGTCATTCGCGCCCCCCGGGTTAGAAAATCCTGGATATGTCCTGTACACTGAGTTTAATGTTTAAAGAATTACCAGCTGTTACTTTGCACCAAATCCCACAATTATGCATATTGAAACGTACCCTTATATTTCCCATTCGCTCCTGTTCTTCTACCTGCCTCCTAGCTGCAGCTGCTGTTAGCCGGGTTGTCCCTTTGTCTGGTGTTACCTGAGCTAAGTTGCTAACCTCTCCGTCCTCTACTTTTGCCAGCCCTCCATGGTGTTTCCTCACCAGATGGTTCCTAAGAAGGTAGCAAAAGGTTACAAATTATAAACGTGTCTTTGGATCAGCTGCTAAAATTTATTGCTCTCATTTACTGGTGACATATGACTACATGCTATATATCACTTTCATGGAATGGTTGTACACTTTACTATAACATTTATAGAACAGCAGACATTGCATGTTGCCCTAGGTTTCAGTTTCCTGACCTGTTAGTTCCTCCCCTGAAAATGTTAGTTTCCTCTCCTAAAAACGTTACTTTCCTCCCCAACATCAAGGTAGTAAAGTATGGCATTCAGGTTAGGAAACTAATATGCTTGTTGAATGAAACTTAAAAAAAAAGGTTACTTACTACACTCACACATAATCATAAAAATCGCCTAAATCATCAATTGCAATTACTACAGTTTTGCAAAGCACTTGCTACAAAGCACTACCTAAATCTCCACATGGCCTAGCCAGTATGCCTTATTGCATTCCCTTATGGGAAACGCTACTTTGCTCTCCTGAAAAACGTTATTTTCTCCCATGTTGTTAGAGGAGGAAGCTAACGTTTTTCAAGGGAGGAAACTAACGGATCCGGAAACTAACGGCCTCCATTGCGCTACACTCATCATAGCTACATTGCTTTTAGTGCACAATTCACAGCGTGTACATAACGTTATTCAGGCCTAACCAGTGTAAGTCACACACTAATAGGTCTGATTGTACTACAGTAACTAGCCTATGTAACACCGAGTAGAGTGATACAATATCGTTCTAGAGAATGTTACGTACCGATCGAGTTCTTGCTGGTTCAATGACTTTCTCTCTTATGCATCCTTGCTACAAAGCAGGTTTTATTTTCACGGAGCGACGAATTTTCTTGGGTTTTTAGGTCATCGTATGCAATGAGATATGCCGTAACTGTCCCTTCGCGCAATACGTATCTCCTCAGCTGATTTTTGTTTACTGTTTACCTTGCTATTCAAAGTACCTATTCCGTTATACATATTCACAAGGTTCCTTGATTGGGAGGAGTCTATCGAAGTCAAAGTTTCAAAATACGAAAACCAGAAAATGTCATATTTTTGCACTTTTCGGGAATAGTTTGAGTTGAAACTTTACAGTAAGCTTAGTTTACGTCATTGGTATAGTATCCTAGTATTGGAAAATCTCGAGAATCAACGCAAATTGCTGCTTTAATGTGCTTTGCCTTTAATACTATTTGTTACTTAGTGTACATTTGTACGCACATGTAGTATACTGTATACGTTCCAAACGTACGTACGTTCAAATGCCAAAACAATTTTCGCGGTCTGCTAAATATTCATACACATATAGCTATTAAGTATTATTACAGCCAATCCTCGGTGAATATCACACACTTCAAATTAATAATATAGTATGCTACCGGTACCCGTTGCTTACAAAGTACCGTACCCCTAGGAATATCAAAGTTGATATCGAAGCCCCGCCCCTAGTGGTTCTTAATGAGTTTATACTGAATATTCATACGCGTATGCAGACGCCACATATGAATATACATACGCGTATGCAGACGCCACTTTTTTTGAACATCACTTTATTAGTACATGATCGTATTTGTTTGATGTACATCGTACGATTGTAGTACATGATCGTATACTTTTAGTACATGATCGTATACTTTTAGTACATGATCGTATATGTTTGGTACATGATCGTAAATTTTTAGTACATGATTGTGTATTTTTAGTACATGATCATAAGTTTTCAGTACATGATCGTATAAAATTAGATCATCATTAACATCATCATATGTTGTGGTCCTTTTCGCGTTCCATAGAGTGTGAGTGTACTATGTGTAACGCTATACAAGTACACCAACTGAGCATCGTAGTATATGCGTTCGCGAGTATGTACGTTATATATATGAGGCAATTCAATGTGCTTACACGTGAGTTAATTTGCTGCGGAATTGGGAGTGCTAACTTCAAGTCGCCTGTTTTGCCTATCTGCAAGCACTACGTCAATCACCATATTGAAGCGTTCGAACAAACGGTACTTTTGGTGAGAAACTGGTGAATTTGAAAACCAGATTTCTACAAGAAGAAAACGTCGAATGGGGACAATTTTTACATGGTTAGAAAGAGAAAAATAATAACTATAAGGACAATGTATCAAAATCTTCCACCAGACAATTCCTTTAAGTGAAGTGATAGGTCCAGTATCTGCCAGTTTACCCCAGAGGCAATAAAACTGCTTAGAGAATGATTATATAGTGAGAGGTATTTATAATAATAATAAATTTTGATTTGACAAGAACGTTATAAGTAACCTTTGTAGGACTAGGACCTCCATATAAGTTGGTATATATACGGTACTTAATTAACCCCATTGATAATTACATTTTATAAAGTGGTAAAAAGACTCCGTCAATTAAGAAGTCACAGATCGACCACTTGCAGTATTCATAAGCCTGCACAGGCAATTTTGGTTTTACCGATTAATGAAAAAAAATAGTATAAAAGTAGGAAAATTGTGTGTCTAGTACATGGGTGTGCATGTAGGCGTGTGTATGAGCGTCTGTCAGTTTCTCAGACATTATATGGTTAACAGTGTACGCGAATATGTATAGTAGGGAAACACGAACCACCATGTACACTACAGAGGATGCATTGAACTATCGGAATAACATGACCTCACCGGGAATAACATGACCTCACGCCCGGAATGCAATAAAACTGTCCTGTTTGTTTTAAATTACAAAGATAAATGCCCCGGTTGTTTAAACTCTAAACAAACGGAGAACAAGAAACGTATCCGACAATTTCGTTTTCATGATTTACAGAATAAAAGCAACATAAATGACAGGGTTAACTCCTATCAGCAACTACTGTGAACTTTTACATCATAATTCGGTATACATGTGTATATATACCTTATCAGTTAATTTGTATATACCCGATAGTATTGCGTCCGCGTATAGCCTAAAGGCAACAATCACGTGAAATGGTTAACATATATATATATACAAAGTAGAAAGATTGACTTACTCAACCTGTTTTTATTGTGTATTGGTATGTTTGCATATTATAGACTGATGACTGACGTCACTTCCTGTTATGCCGACTTTAAAGGTAGTCAGTATAGGCCCCAAAATATAGCACGCTATAATTGCTAGAAGCTTTCAAAAAGTTCTTTCCTGGAGGTCTTAACTCTCCAAATTGTTCTCAGGGCATTTTTAAAGAACACACAAGATGGCTGAATGTCCCAGTGAGGAAAATTTTCTCGAAGGTTGTATAATAAAAACAGTTTAAGAATTTTGACCAAAGGTGACCATGTTTGAATATCTAGCATATTTGGAGCCAATACAGCATACCTTTAGAAGCATCACATGACCCATCAAATTAGGTCGTTTCGCAAATTAACCAACAAAATAATTGCATTCGTATATGAACATGTAGCCGGCCAAAAACGCAGTGACCAGGCGTAAATATATTTTTAGGTTTGGGAAGATTACAAGTGACATCTCCAAATTAGGTAGGGCCGGTTTACTCTGAGATCGTGGGGACAACTTAAAAAGGCAGAATGCTCACACAAAAACAAACAAATAAAGGTAAAGTGGTGTGTTTACGATGCACATGGACGTTGTATTAATATCAATGTGGTTACTTTAACTTAATGTGAAATTATATAAATGGGTGTAACTTACATATCTCGGAACTCTTACTTCTTATAACGACTCCACTGAACTTAATGGAAAAATAATACTTATCAGTCCCAACGAAAATAATAACAAAATCGCGGCGCGGGTCGACCGAATACAATTTGAGAACGAAATTGTCTCCTTGGGGAACTTCTAAGGCGGTTCACTTAGTTGGGGACGTCTCTGGATTGGGTGGTTCTCTGGACAGCTCGCGATTCGGGGAAATAACCTCTTGGGGCGTCTCAGCTTGGGGCGTCTCTAGGAGAAACTGTTCATCACTCGGGTTGGGTCATCGCAGGGGTTCACTTCCGGATCCAAACATTGAATTACAATGGGAATTTATAGTTCAGTTCCATCACAACAGAAAATTATAGGGTTGCCAGATATTAGCACAGGATGAAATATAGTTCTGCCTCCATTGGTACAACTCCGGGTGATAAACTTTTATTAAATATGAAATTTCCTTGTAAAACAGTTCCAGGTTTTTACTAAAATAGACTATCCATTTGTAGAGCAAGCTCCAGGTATTCACTAAACTTCTATAAAAACTCCATGGGTAAATAGCTTCAATTAAGTGTCCATTTAACTTCTAATTAATTTAATACTGGTCCTCTACTCTATTACTGGTGAAGTTAGTCTAAGAAAATAATAATGATCTCGTGCCCAACCATTTCAAACTTAATCCTTCCCCTCTTCTCCTCTAACTATTACAAACTTAATCCTTCCACTCTTCTCCTCTAACTACTGTAAACTTAACTCGGCGTCAGTGTCTTACCTTAATTTCCCCCTACCATGCTACCCTCTTCACTCCATCCCATAAAAATTAGAATACATCCCATAATAATAATAAGAATACATCCCATAATAATAAGAATACATTCCATAATAATAAGAATACATCCCATAATAATAGTACAAGGCAACTCACACATGACCACCTTAAACCAATTAAACACAAAGCTTGGTTCATTGAATATTCATGATTTAGCCTTTGTCTCTGCACTTCCCCCCCCCCCCCTACTCTAGACCAGCTTGCCCTCCACTTCCTGGTATCCGAGGTCAAGTGAACAACCAGCTGTCAATTAACACCTTATACATAATTTACCAGACACATTACTTAATTTATGGTGTCCTTTGGTACATTTAAAATAATCATCTATCACCAAAACATTCCTATCTAACCAAACAAAAGTTATAAAATTGTCTATTTAACCCACAGTTCTGAAAAGGGATACCCTCTTGGAGCCACTCATATATTCCTAGAAAATACGACCACGCAAAACAGTTACTTAGCTTAAGAAAAAGACAGGTCACACAGGGCCACCCGACCACTAACTGTTGCCATGTAGTAGTTAGCAATAAAAGTGAAAAGTAAGGGAACTCATAAATCTACCAAGTAAAGGTTATTCATTGTCAAATGAATAAAAACAAATAAACAAAAGAAAATGATCAAATGAATAAAAAGAAAGATAAGAAAATGAAAGAAAATGATAACTATACAAAACATTAACCAGGTTATGCTCTGGTTACACCGACTTTAAAGGTAGTCAGTATAGGCCCCAAATTATAGCACATTTTAATTGCTAGAAGTTTTCAAAAAGTTCTTTACTGGAGGTCTTAACTCCCCAAATTGTTCTCAGGCAGTATTAAGGAACACACAAGGTGACTGAATGTCCCAGTGAGGATAATTTTCTCGAAGGTTGTAATAAACACAGTTTACAAATTTTGATCAAAGGTGACCATGTTTGAATATCTAGCATATTTGGAGCCAATACAGCATACCTTTTAAAATCATAACACGACCCATCAAATTAGGTCATTTTGCATATTAACCAACAAAATAATTGCATTCGTATATGAACGATATAATGATAAAAAATATAGATATCGTATCTCTCGAAGTGATGACCAGTAATCATTGTCCCATAACTAAATATAAGCTTGGCATAACACGAAGTAAAAATTACGACACTCAATTGCTAAAAAAAGTGATACATTTTCAAAGTTTTTGACAATTATAGCATATTTAGTTTGAACAACTGTTTCCTTCAATTGGTATTGCATGATGATGTTTCAAAAAGGTTATCTGTATTGCCACCGCTTATGTCAGAAATTTCAAGTATATCAATCTGTTGAAGGATCAAAAAACGCCACCAAGAAGGTATAAACTCGACAACACAAAATGAACAATCCATGAGCTTCTTCTAATGATTCCTAAATGCCGTCAATTAGTGTTGTTTTCCTTCCGTATAGTTCAATTTAACACGCTTAATAGAGCTCATTAAGTGGCATGATTGCGAATAAATAGTAACTTTAAGAAGTTTTGTTCACTTTAATAGTTCCAAGACATATTTTCTTGGTTTACTAAATCGCTCTATTATTTTGTGTAATGTTACGCTATTTCCGTCATAATAGAGGTGTGTAGTATTTATCGTATTAATAACAGTAATTTAGTAAACAGTTACTGTACAAAGACATATAATGTACGGTAAGAAAATATCGAGTAGCACAAAATACAAACAAATTAGAAAGAAATAAACATTTCCGCTACGCAACGCGAGATATGTGTATCATATATAAAAGGCTATAGTCTAAGATGACCAGACGTCCCCGATTTTCGGGGACAGTCCCCGATTACAGTGTGCTGTCCCCGATGAACAAGTGCCCCCGAAAATGTCCCCGATTCGTCAAAATGTTCAGGAATTTCGAAAATATCCCACATTATTCGTAAAATAATTGTAAAAACAAAATTTAGTCAAGTGTGCAGTCGCAGAACGGAACTAACCAGTATTTCAGGTGGGCCAGTGTAAAGTAGAATATGCTAGATCGATCTAGCCTAGCACTCTTTCGTAAAGTAAGTAAATTTCATCTTAGAAAAAGCTACATTTTTGAAAATAAAATTGATTTAAAAAGTGCTTCTAAGTATCACCATTTTACATCTAAGCACCTTAGGCATTTGAAAATTTTCCAATGGGGAGGGGGACACCCCCTCCCCTTAGACCCCTCCCCCATATCAGTCACTCAATAAATGTCCCTGATTCCAGTCAGGCAAATATGGTCACATTACTATAGTCGACCAGTTGTTGTGTGCAAATTTCATATAGGCTATAGTGCTTTTCATAATGGTTTGAAGTTATATTCATGTTATTAATGTATAAATATAGTAGCATTATTAGGAAGATAAAATACTTGCTGGAGAAATAGTCCGTAGTTTTCGTAATTAAACGTAATGGTTGATCTTTTCTGTCTATCGAACGCCGAAATGATGTTTAGCCTATACTTATCACCCATGCAGTTATCGGGTACAGTTTTTAATTGATTGCTCCATACCCACATTGATTCTAGTATTGTTCTTATAATGTATATTAAATGGCACAATTGACAACATAATACACAAGAAGGATCGCGTATATAGGCCTACGACTTCCACATATATAAATCGTTATTTGTACACTGCACAACGACGTATATTGGTTTATACGCATGACTGCACACTACTGCAGTTGTTATGTACGTTTCTAATACATTGGCTTATATTCATCGTTGCAGTATTTATATAATCATAGTTTAATGTAAACATTTCATAATAAATCAATACGAAATATTGCCCTTTATTTTAAACATGCTTTATCGAATTTTCGAAAAACAAATGTAGAAGAATAAATCATACTTAATATGATAATGGAGAATATGTTTGATTTCGTGCTCACATTTTCCTATTAATAATATTATTAATAGGTTGAGCAATATCATACAGTTAGTACTCAGGTAAAGAGCTCTAGGAAATTTATAACAGAGAAAACAAAATCGATGAAAACGTAATTACGAAAGGGGATCTCACATGTCAACATCAATTTATTTTAGGAGATAACCCTACTTAAAGAACTCTTGAATAATTTAAACAAAAAGAAAGGCCTTAAACTTCGTCAGCCAGCTGTCTACCAGTAACACCAACTTAGATGACACACTATATTGATCAACAAGGGACTTCTTGACCCGAGAAGTGGCTTTGAAAGTGACCCAATTGTTTTGGGATACACATATCAAATGCATACCGCCTTAAATATAAGGGTCACCCATACGTATAACGTAGGAACGTCTGTTAAGTTCGTTCACATGTCAGGGGCGTCCTCTGCACATAGGCGATACCTTTTCTATTGTAGTGATCAATGTCTGTAAAATAACCCGTTTTCCTTTTTCAAATCTGTATTCAGGTAATATTAAAATAATATGAGTGTTCGCCGTGAGCTAGGTTTTGGACTCGTGTGAATTTACGACATGAGAGCTAGTCGACCTGAATTTTTATTAAATATTATTTTTCATTTGGTTTTTGCTCTCTCGTCTAAGAGTGTTCCCTCGGGGATTTTGAACTATAGCGCAGACTCCAACAATATAATTTTTATGTGCTCATTACGACGAATATATTTAACATAAAACCGTCCGTCGACGACACTGTTTCGTGCCTCAATTATAGGTCTATCACAAGTCATTACCATGGAACTTCAGTTACCCGTACATGCCAAGGCTGTATACCCAGGAGGCAACTCTCTGCTTGTTTGATACTCTCTGGTATGATGCGGTCGTTGGCATATCTACATGACGGTGCTACGAAACATTGGGTCTCGACCTGTGGACTATGTTCATCGACTGTTCATTTTCAGCTTAAATAAGGAATGAAGTTGCCATGGCAATATGCTTTGTATACGAAGCTATGCCGATATGTGTGGAAATATTCGCTTGAGGTCAATTATGAGCTGTAGATGATCGAAGACACAATGACGTAAACAATAATGTACGGTTATTTAAATGATGGGAATTGTAGAACCATTTGCATCTAAGCCCCCTAATCGAAACAAACATTCTCAAAGAACGGACGTCACCAAACGTTTGTTCCCCCACCCCCTAAAATGCGATTACGTAACAGGCGGTATGGCTTATACATAGCTCCCAACTCTTGAGAAGGCAATTGCTGGTCCATGCCACGAATCGCCGTCCTGGGGGAGGGGTATAAGGGGAGGGGGTGTTCTATGGGATTTTTTTTTAATCCTGGTGATGCCTACATGTAAAATGGTGGCACTTAGAAACGCTTTTGTCAGCCAAAATTTTCTGAGAAATATGCATTTTTTTGTGTGTAACATCAATAAATTGAATAGTAGGTGATAATTCATTCTTTCCCGTGGCATGAAAATGTTTGCTGCTCGCCCCAATGAAAAGAAAGATAGGCTAATTTGAGGTTCAAATGATGCTGTAAAGGAGGTTTTATACTCTATTATGCTAAATGCTCAAGAAATGATGGTTGCTAAGTCAAAATTTGATGCAATTTTTTATGTATACTTGACAATTACAATGCGGGTTTTTCGGACGCTTGCGCGGGTCAGCGGGTTTGGGTGTTAGAATGCGGGTCCAACCCGCGAAATGCGGGTCAGTCGGGAGCTCTGTTATATGGTATAATGCATGAAATTGCATATACTTTACATATACATAAACACACACACACACACATATATATATATATATATATAGTGCATAAACTTCATTCATATCGAGTTTATATATACGTCAGAGATTAGTTATAACCTTATTACTATCATGTAGCACATTTTTATATACACTAGAATGTCACAGTTTTTATGATAAAGCCTGTAGGCAGTATGTCAGCATCGTTTTCAATTGATAACCCTGCATGTATACAGGTTTTTAATCTATAACGCTCAACTTGCGAAACGTGCAACAATTTGTTTCACTTTTATTATTTCCGATGATAAATTATGTTGACTGCATACCATAAATCAACTAGGAGAAAAGGAAAAAGATCAATTCCGTGAAGAAACAAAGTTCGGCAGTTCGGATCAAATGATGAAAAGGGTCATTACATCTCGTACAGTGGCGTAGGAAGGTACTTTTGAGTGGGGGGGCTGAAGACTGATGGCCGGCCTGGGGGAGTGGTCTAAGGGGAGGGGTTGTCCCCCTCCCCTTTGGATTTTTTTTGCATTTCCAGGTGGCCTCAGATGCAATTTGGTGCAATATAGCACACTTCAACTCCCACTCCATTTTGTAAAGAATTTTGCATTTTCACCTGGCCTTAAATGCAATTTGGTGCTCCAAATGAGATTTTTTCTCATTTGGAAATGAAAAAGGGGTTTTCTGACTTGCGGAGCGGGGGGGGCGGAATGATACTTCCGCCCCCAAATTTTTCACTGGGGGCTGGCGCCCCCCCCCCCAGCCCCCCCCCGGTTCCTACGCCCTTGATCTCGTATGTATTGAACAGACTCAAAGCTGATAGGCTTATACTGTATAGGCGTATATACTGTATAGACTTATACTGTATAGGCTTATACTGCATAGGCTTACACTGCATAGGCTTATACTGTATAGGCTTATACTGTTTATATAGGCTTATACTGTTTATATAGGCTTATACTGAATAGGCTTATACTGTATAGGCTTATACTGTATAGGCTTATACTGTATAGGCTTGTAGTATATCAGCAAGAGTTGTACTCATATCAGCAATACTTGTACTAGCTCGGTCAGGGATATGTACTGGTATTCTTACTGCATGGGGGCATTTTGGACGTACTCGCGCTCAGAATCTTGTACTCATACCTGTACTTACATCTTGGGGATTTCAAGTTGTATTAGTAATTTCGTACTCATGCTGTTGTACTCGTACTACAAGTCTGATATCAGGTGAATGAGGACGTATGACGTCATAACTTGTATAAATGGATGGCCGCCTATTTCGAAACTTTGAAACTGTGAGTTTATGCTCAAGCCTTCCGTATAGACGTACAGACAGGTCACGTATGGCCTATACTGTTGTAAAATATTGCCATAACAAGATTACTGATGCTATACGAACACAAAGCAAAAACATAAATGCCTATAAAATATTAAACATACAACACACTATCTACTAACAGTACAACGTTGAAACAAATTTACAGAAGCGAAGCTTAACAATCTATGTCTTGTTTTCTTTTGTATGGTATGGCCGAGACTAAAATCTAGACCATGAGAGGATCGAAACTGAAAACCTTAACTAGGAAAATAGGTCAAGTCGTAAATGCGGTCAAACATTAATTAGCGAAATATGAATAACCGTTAACTTGTAAATTAAACAATATATATATAACAAAAAATAAAAACAGAAGAATGTAACTTACTTTCGATTCTTTACGAAAAGTCCCCGGTGCAAAACGAACGATTTGTGATAATTATAATATCGTGAAATACCTTCTTTATATCACTACGCTCTGTTCCCTTTAATTAATACACAACACGTCTAACGTAACAGGACAGGAAATGGAAGCCCACATATTTCTCGTTTTATAAAGAGCGCTCTTAAAACTGTGGTGACTTCGTCCGTTATCAGAATAGAGAAAATGAAGTCGATGCCGCCGCGTCTATCGTAAAGGAAGACAAGAGATATTGCTTTTAATACCCAGCCAGAGACTCGACATGCGATTAGCTAAAGGATTATTCGAACTTCCTATTTTCACAGCGATTGTAAAATGATATTGGAAAATCAAGAGGAGAAATTTGTTTCTACGGACGTGTGTACGTACCATTTCATTTAAATCAGTGCGATGATAGTGTAACATTTGGAACTAAAACGGTTAACGTTAACGATGGTGTTGGTCACACAGTCTTGTGACAAAAATGAGCTGCTTAGATTGTATAATATTCCGACTTGGGATCGAATTGCTAGACCCGTCTTATGAAGGCGGGGAAGATAGCTTAGTAATTCATTATAATCGAAGCTGGGATATGGCATATACATATAAAGCTTACAGTTTCAACCGGTTTTTGTGGTTTTATAACTCAAAAATATATAATCACTTATTATTATTTTCCAACACATAAAATGTACTCTAGTTTCTGCATCAAATTTATCTAATAAGCGCTGTGAAGGGTTCACGAAAACTCTCCATTGTGCTATATTTTACTAGTAGTAACAGCTGATGAACTGAATGAAATAAAAAAAATGTCTAAATTCAAGATTTCGTTAATGTAAAGTTTGCCTTATCTTTATATCTTTATAATAAAAAGTTTTCTATGGGATAAGCTAAATGCGTTTTATTTTATTTGCATTTTTGCTTTCAAAGGTAATAACTCGTACTCAGTACACGTACATGCGTAGATACTAAAACAAGATAATAAAGACCTCGCTCGCGATTGAAGCCTTATACTGGTACTTGTATACCAAACGGAATTATACATGTACTGGTACTCACGCTGATGTATTTGTACAATAAGTCTAATATCCAAAAACAAAGTGAGCTGAGAACACGGTATACTCAGGTCAAGTTGTCAAACATCGTTTAGAACAGGGGTGGGCAACCTTTTTGAATAAATGGGCCAGATATAAGGAGTGAAATATTGACTGGGCCGCACCTAACCAACGATCTGCTGTTGATTTCAAACCTTTGATTCCGAGAACTTTCAAGCAGTAGGTGTGTACTTAATCTGTATTCACAAAAACATAATGCCAATACAGTACAGTTGATAATTAATGGGGATAATAGGCCTACCTGACAGCATCGTTAGTGCCGATAAATTCTAAGCAGCTAGCTCGTTTTTTTTTTGGGATGATGTAAAAATAGATTGATATTTTTCTTGAGACATCTCACGGGCCGCAAAAAAATCACTGGCGGGCCGAATGTGGCCCGCGGGACGTAGGTTGCCCACCCCTGGTTTAGAATGACCCCATGACAGACACCAAACTTCCAAAGTACCCCAGCAGTTCGTTCGATGAGAAGAAGGATGGCGCTATTTTCTTATACTTTAGGTGCAAAACTAAACGATAAATCGGTGTCGTGTACTTTTGTAATGCATATTTTTTTCCTAATATTCTGGCCACGCTACCTGACTAAGGGATTTTACCGTTCATACATGTTCTTTACATTATGATTCCCTCTCATGAATCCTTACAACAAATGGTGCAAACGATAGCGGACATGGACCACGAAATGAGAAATAAGTTCGATCCTGCAGTATGACTGGGACAAAGTTACAGGAGTTAACGTGCCATAAAGTTTCTCATGCAGTGGAAAAGCCTGACTAAATACAACCGCTGGTCCTCCAAGTTGGGGGTTGGGGTTGGGCGTGGGGTTAACAGCCCACCCCGCCGTGAAAAGCTTAACGTTAAGGTGCCATAAAGTTAGTTTTATATTCTGATTCATTTACTCGTAAAATAGTAGTTTAAAAATAGTCAGTATAGGTTTTATATTCTGATTCATTTACTCGTAAAATAGTAGTTTAAAGATAGTCAGTATAGGCCCCAAATTATAGCAAGCTATAATTGCTAAAAGTTTTCAAAAAGTACTTTCCTGGAGGTCTTTACTCTCCAAATTTTTCACAGACATTTTTAAGAAACATACAAGATGACTGATTGTCCAAGTGAGGAAAAAATATCTTCGAAGGTTGTAATAAACACAGTTTAAGAATTTTGACCAAAAGTGACCATATTTGAATATCTAGCATACTTGGGGCCAATACAGCATACCTTTAATTGCATTTCAACTTTTATGGTTTCCTCAAGAAAAGTGCATCTACTGAATTCTGTAAATTGTAAGTTCAAACGTAAAAGCGAAGCGTGTATCTGATGGCATTCGGTGTGATTTAGCGCAAAAGATATTTTAAAAAAAAAGGTTGGTAGGTTTGATGGTACAGTATATATATGTCAACCTGTATCATGATCTCTGTCCGTCGCGGTTATAGCACGACGCACCTGGAGAAATAAAAAAAAATAAGGGTCAGTCCAAGCACCAGTATATAGACAATCGGTCTGTTGGGTACCAGCGTGGTCACTCTCTCTCGCGCGCGCGTACCTATATTATATTACGAAACTTCCAAAAAACAGGGATTTGTCAGTCACCATACACAAAATGGGCGAGACATTTGATGTAAGTTACCTTTTTGTATTCTACTTATCATATTGACTGTTTTGTATTGTTTTTGTTTTTGTTGTTATTTACGTTCTTTTTGTTGTTGTCATGGTCGTTGCATTTTTTTTTGTTTTTTTTATTGATATTATTATACTTTTTTTCCTTCATATATCTGTATATTGAACTAAGTTATACGCTTTAATCTCGTTTCCGTAATTCTTATTGTCTCCTTTCACCGTTCATACTTGTTTATACATTTTTTTATTGGCCGTTTATATTTTTTTCTTTGGGCATACACTTATAAGGTATAATTATACTTCTATCCAATCTCAATGAATTTACTACAGATCTATGCTATTTGCGCTTGAAATGAGACACAATACCAAGTATCATTATATCGGTAAAGGCAACTGCCATGAACAGCTTGCCTAAACAACTAAGTGTTATAATTGGAGTATTGTCAGTTAATTATTCTATGTATCTGGTCCGTGAATCTGACCGTGTTGCAACCGTTAGCTTTCTGGCAATTGGTTTGTGGTCACGCGACCGTGCCTATTCCCTAGTACAGTACTATAGCTTACATGCTAAAATATGCTAAGATATTTGAGATATCACAGCTAACATATATGCTAACATAATTGGGATAGCACAGTTAAAATATTCGAGATAGCACAGCTAACATATGCTAAGATATTATAGATAGCACAGCTAACATATATGCTAACATAATTGGGATAGCACAGCTAACATATATGCTTACAAAATTGAGATAGCACAGTTAAAATATTAGAGATAGCACTGTTAGCATATTAGAGATAGCACTGTTAGCATATATGCTAACATAATTGGGATAGCACAGCTAACATATATGCTAACATAATTGAGATAGCACATTTAACATATTAGAGATAGCACTGCTAACAGATATGCTAACATAATTGAGATAGCACAGTTAAAATATTCGAGATAGCACAGCTAACAGATGCTAACATATTCGAGATAGCACAGTTAACATGTGCTAACATAATTGAGATGCCACAGTTAACATATGAGAGCACTGCTAACAGATATGCTAACATAATTGAGATAGCACAGTTAAAATATTCGAGATAGCACAGCTAACAGATGCTAACATATTCGAGATAGCACAGTTAGCATATTAGAGATAGCACAGTTAACATATTAGAGATAGCACAGTTAATATATAAGAGATAGCACAGTTTACATATTAGAGATATCACAGCTAATGCATACATGGAGAGAACAGCTAACATAGGAGGCTTGTGCGACCTCCAGAGTTGTAATCATCGAGGTAAATGAATCTGGAGAAACTATCACACAGTAAATACGCGCGTACGCACGTACCATGCATGGAGGGTCATGTGATGTGTTCCAGGGTGGTACTAATATATTACTCTCCCCATTACGCATGATGATTTCACCCAACTAGTACGTAAATGTGTATGCGTGCTTAGAGCAGCAGACGACACCCGTTACCTAGCAAAAACCGTGCCTGTAGCCTAACGTGATAGCTATATTCCCGTCGAGCAGCATTAGGCTCTGTTCCATGGAGAATTCCGTGGTTGCACTGAACTAAACATTTCCCCACATTTCCCATTTCTACATTCACTTATAGCAAGTAGTATTAACGTTAGGCCATATGAGACAAAGCTTGCCCCTGGAGCTGTATTAATAAGTAAGATCTATTATGTAGAAGGCCTGCCTTCATTCAAGAGAATAAGGTTGAACGTTAGCATATTAGCACTATTTCGTAGGCCTGAAGTACCAGTACCTTCTTACGCCGTTACTTCCCATGTTCGATCCGTCTTGGTGCAAATCTTTCACGAAGTCACTAACACTGTTCTCGAACTGCTACAGAGAAGTATCAGTTTGGTACCACCCTGGGACACATCACATGACCCTCCATGCATGGTACGCGCGCGCCCAATTGACATGAATCCTCCAGATTCATTTACCTCGATGTTGTATATAAGGACGGGGAGTTTTAATCCCAGTATGTCATTCTGAGCTGAGAATCTAAACCTATCATTTATCGTTTGCCTATTGTGAATATTTTGTTCAGAGCATTTGATATGCTACAGTGAAGTAGATTGTAAATATATTAGTTAACTGCAACTGCAGAAATTCCTGTCTTAATCTTATTTCTACCACTGAAGTTTCTAGGCTTCCGAACATCTAACTTCGAAGTATATCAACTACGCCGCTGGTGAACGTTACATAAGAACAATCTTATTCCGTTTGAGATATATCACAGATTTAATATCACAGATTTAATATTTCTTTGATTGATCAAGTCTAAATATGATATCATCTAGTCACATGTGCTTCAGTCTTTTATGATTTTTCTTTTATTTATTGTAATGTTTATTTTCTGTAATTGTAGATGGCTTTAAATGCATTGAAGACTCGCCCAACCGCGTGCCGCGCTCTGAAACAGTAAACTTTCCGTTGCTTGCAAGTGAAGTTTTCTTCTTGTCGCTACAAAATGCAGACAGTAATGAAACGTGATACCTTGTTATCTTTTATCTAGACCTGAGATGTGCATCGCTGCTATGTACACTGTGTTGTGGGTATTGACCGTAGCTGTATATTTGTATTGACTGTACACTAGTGTCTAATTACCGACGGTAGCAAGCTGTGTGTGTATTTTCTGGGATCGATGGTGCATGGTATATAATACTTTCTTTGTGCGCGAGTCTTCACTCCCTCTAATATAAAATGCTAAATCTAAAACACCGAAGCTGTTTACATGACTTTATGATGACATTAGCTTCGATGTCGACACTGTCAGCATTCTACATTGAAATTCATGAAAAGAAAAACAAAAAGAGAAATTAATATAGTTCCAGATCCTAGCGTCACTATATGTCACCAAAAATATCAATAATGACATCTCCCAGACACGATTTAACTACAATATCGCAAAACCAGAGCAAGCTTTTTCTTAGCCATTTGGTGGAGATATTCGTCAGAAAAATCTCATAAGAGCCCAAGATGATAGTTCTCTTGAAAGATCATCAGTACTCCCCTGCCACCGCCTCGTATCCCCTGCCATCCCCGCCCCCTGCCATCCCCCCGTCTCCCCCTCCACCCCCTCCCAACATATACCAGCAAATTTAATAATAGTGCATGTGAAGTTGGATCTTCAACTATAAATAGCTAGCCTATAGTTACTGCTGTTATATAAATCATTGTATTCCACAGCACCCAAGTAGTAAAAGAACGCATGGATGATAAAAGAGGCGCAATAGATTTACAAAGACGCAGGGTCGAATTGTAACGGCTGTAAAAAAAATTCTGCGGGTTATATACAAAGTGGATTGTGCAATATACATACGGGTCTTTTCCATATATAGAGTAATAAATCTAATGGGACGGTTGAGAAGTAACAGAAGCTAATGTCCTTCTAAAACCAAAGGGCCCCTTGATATCACACTGATATAAGTATAACACTACTTGAAATGAGCGAAGTAAGCATATGCCTGTGTGAAGAATTTCCCTGCGGAAAGACTTATACTTCTCCATGTATATGCCCTGCACTTGTTTTACTTTAAAAAAATTAAACAATTTAAAATTATGGATGAACACCTGCATTTTAATATTGGATTTGTACAATATGGTGATGGGCTATGGTAAACTAGTCTTGGATGTGAGAAAAAATGTTAATATGTTACCTTAGCCCACGAAATCCCCCCCCCCCAAAAAAACCCAAGATGGAACCTGGACACGAAAAACCAAACAACGAACCAACTGATCCGCTCCTCAACCCCAGTTCCCTTACATCAAGAATGTGACTGTGTGGTCATCGATGTCAGGTGTGTATCACGGCTCCCCTAGAAGGGGAACATAATGCTATACATGATCTTAGCCAAAAGGCCGAGAAGCGATCTTAGCCAACTATCTTGGTTCGTGGAGTGAACCCATTTCTAAGACACAATTATCCCTACGTCAAAATTATATAGCATGCGTTTTAAGAAAAAGTCCAGGAAAAGAAAGCCCAGGAAAGAACCTGTGCACGAAAACCAAACTACTGAACGACTGATCCGCTTCTAACCCCAGTCCCCTTGCATCGGCACTGTGACTGTGTGATCATCCTCAGGTGTGCATCACCATTCCCGAAGGGAACAGATACTACACATGATCTTCGCCAAAAGGCTGAGAAGCGATCTTAGCCAACTATCTTGGTTGGTATATAGAGTGAACCCATATCTAAGACCCAATTATCCTTTACACTAAAATTGTAAAGCATGTGGCTATGCACCGCCCACCACCACCTGTAAGATACTATTCAACGCCGTAAGTAAACACATAAGTAAAATGTAAGGTAACCAAATCAAATTGAATGACCAAGAAGAGACTAGACTAGATATTTTTTCGTATGCAAATTTGAAATATGCAAAACATCTGCTTAAATTAATCTCCGGAATCTACGAGGCTGGTTTTCTATACAATTTATTGTGTAGGTTACACAATATATACTGCTATAGCGTACTGATGGAGTCGGAGGTCACGTGATCTTGTTTTCTTGTATTCTTGTAGTTTCTTTCTTAAATGGATCAGTAGTTTGGTTTACGTTGCCTCTCGCAGGCTCGTTTCTCGGGTGACTTTTCTTAAACAGTATTTCTTTCTTGTTTTAAGTTTTGTTCATGTGTTATGTGATTAATATATATATATATATATATATATATATATACTGTGGTTCAGGAAACAACTTAACCTAAAAGGCGGAGAAATGGAGTCCATGAGACAAGTGAGTTTTACGTATGTAATTATTTAAATTCTTCGAAAATTGTCCATAACTGTTATGTATATAGGATTGCTATACATGTGTTTATGTTCACTGTGTATATAATACTATATAATACTTGATTTCAGCGCGTGGTTTACATCTGTTATGTATACGTATCATGTGTAATGGAACATTCAAACATAAATTAATTTTATACCAAATCTAATAAATATTTCTATGTGGCTATAACTATTTTTTAGCTAATAATTTATTTTTCCTCATTAATATTATTTCTATAATTGTATTTAGTTTTATTGTTCTCAACTAGTATTTTTTAAAACCATTTTCTACAATACCATTACATTTGTGCCCACAAATATATTGGAATCTTTTACGGAACGCGGATTGCAAGGTCGGCAATGGCTGTAACGCGGATGGCTATACGTCGGTAAATGTTACCGATAGATTCGTCCACCACGGCAAGATACAGAAACGTTGTACTCAAAGCCGAAGCCAAAGTAAATTAATCAGGTCACACATCCAGAGTCTATGCATGATAAGTTCTTCAATACCGCTCTTATTACTTTCGGAAACATATCATATCGCTGTTTTAATTTTTTGGAGTCTTGTCCTAATATCGATTGATACATATGCATATGCATATGCAAACAATTAATCATTGAGATAAGTGATCCATAAATCATATCGTTATAATAATCCCATAATTTAAAATTCATGAAGTGATTATGGATATGATTAGTCCATGGAATGTAACACTATAAGCATGTAACACGTTATTATGCTTTGCTTAACGCAGACATTTTGTTTTTTGCCCGAGCTCCTATGCAGTCTTTGATATCACCCTTGAATAAGAATAGAGTATATGAAGTACTGGTATGTTGAGTGTTATATCCCGAACACATGGGAAGGGTTGCGACAGTTAAGGGGATAAACATACATGCATTTAATATGACGTTTATACAACCTTATCACCACAAGCGATCCCCCCCCCCCCCCATTGTATTCTCTCTCGCGATGGCTAAATGTGTTTAACGCCAATAACTATATACTTTTTCATTCATTGTATAACATTTTATGGATTATTCTCTACCATTATTTAATAAAAAATATGTTTCTGGCTTTCCTCAGAGATCAAACCGTTTTGTTCGACTGGTCCTTCTTTGCATCGTCTGCTGTTCAACTTTCAGCCAGTATGTCGCCGCTCTTGAGGTCGCTCTTCTTCATACGAATGATGTTCACTCTCGATTTGAACAGACGGACAAAGATGGCGGTGATTGTACGACCGAGGAAGCTACGAACAACGAATGTTACGGAGGCGTCGCTCGTCGAATGACGAAAATTAAGGAATTAAGAGCGGAGAATCAAAACACCATTTTACTGGATGGAGGGGATCAGTTTCTAGGATCGGGATGGTTTTATCATTACCAAGGAGCCGCCGCTGCTTACTTTATGAATCTTCTGGGCTATGACGCCATGGTAGGGTATACTGACTAGAGATTACTAGTCATTAGAGAGAAATTGTGAACTTTGCAGATGGTAGGAGTCAATGGGTCAGAATAACGGACAACATTAGGAATGGCAAAAAAAAATACCTATTACATCTCCCACTTTTAGTCTTTTGATTAAAATAGAGCAGACACCTCAGAGATCCGTATATCTTGCCGAAATTCATAATTCCCCTGTATACTGCAATATTCATCCATGTTTGATCATTTAGAGAACCCCCTTTATATACCCCCTTTAATATAATATCAGTCATTGTTTATTCATTTGATTTGTTAACCTTTTTAAGAATCTTATACTATTATACATTTAATTCTAAATTGTTTTTTCACACGTTGTTTTCATTTTGATTTTGTATAGGTCCTTTTTTCTTGATAAATATTTGATACATTTATACTGGTTTTAATAAATGAATGAATGAATAACGACTGACAAGCTCGAGTCGCTTCTAGAGTCGATTTGATGTGAAGGGTGATATCTATGGTTTTTACATGATAATAACTATTGTCTTATGTTGCTTGTTAATTAATGAATTATTAATTGTGTTTCTCTCTCGTCTCTGCATATAGGCACTTGGAAATCACGAGTTTGATACCGGTGTACAAACCTTGATAAGTTTTCTCAATGCGGTTACCTTTCCAGTCGTTAGTTGTAACATTGACCCTAGAGACGAACCCGGAATACAAGAACTCTTTACTAAAAGTACCGTGATTAAGGTAGCAGGGGAAAAGATTGGAATCGTTGGGTACACATACTCGAGGACGCCATCTATTTCAAACCCAGGTAGGGAAACCCCATTATACTCATGTTTATGCATGAATGTTGCAGACTGGTGTATATAGTGAGTTTGTGTACTCACACTGTTGGTTCTAGCGTAGTGCTAATCGGATTTGAACTAACCTTACAATTTTGGCCATGAGGTGCCACATTAATCTCATATCAGACAACGGGGAGATGGGTTAAAGGCATTGAAGACTCGCCCCAACCGCGTGCGGCCATCTGAAAATGTAAACTTTATGTTGCTTGCAAGTGACGTTTTGTTCGTATCGCTACAAAATGCAGACAGTAATGAAACGTGCTACCTTGTTATCTTTAGCTGGACCTGAGATGTCCATCGCTGTCGTTTGTACACTGTGCTGTGGGTATTGACCACAGCTGTATGTAATGACTGTACACTAGTGTCTAATTACCGACGGTAGCAAGCTGTGTGTGTATTTTCTGGGATCGATGGTTGTGTCTAATACTTCTGTTACACCTCATTCGAAGCTAGGTCAGATTACCGGCATTGGACGTTTCTTTTTGCGCGAGTCTTCACACCCTTTAATTGTACTCGGTATCAGGACTAGTTTGAATGGTGCTGTATAGCCTGAACTATATAGTGCAAACAGAGGCACTTGTACTCATGTGAGAGCCTCGTACTCGCATTTGTAACTAATACCAAAGGGGAATAATTCTTGTACTCTAATAATGTACTAATGCTGTTTGTACTCGTACGTCAAGTCTGTTACGCGGAATCATGCGTCGACACACACTCACACGTAATGGTTCGTTTTTTGACGGCATACGTTTGGGTCGCTCCCCATAGTTTGCGGACGTTCGGTGTGCAATTAACTATATATAATATGGTCACGTTTACCATTTTTTGAAATTTGCTTGAAAAGTACATTTGGGGGGGGGGGGGGATTGTCATTTGGTTTTCCTTTTTGATTCACCAAAACTAGTGATAGATCTTGAGTCTATATTTGTGAATATGTTTGTGTGTTAACTAGTACTATCTGTTTGTGTTAATCATTGCAGGTAAGTTGATCTTCGAAAAGGAAATCAGTGCCATTCAACGTGAAGTCGACAAACTAACGTCTGGTGGAATCGACAAAATTATCGCTCTTGGAAACTCCGGTTACGACATGGAAGTCAAAATTGCCAGAGAGACTAGAGGTATTGACGTCATCGCTGGAGGAAATTCCTTCAAATTTCTCTATTCAGGTAAAACTTTTGTTATCGCCTTCAGGATCCACACCAATGCAAAATGACATTATTTACTCTACTGCTTTCGTATGGAACGCGAAAAGGGAAAACTTATTTCGTTGTCTAAACTAAGTTTGTTGTTTTCTAAACTAAAGTTGTTGCTGCTGTTTTACCACGTTGTTGCTCAAACTCACGTTGATGTCTAAACATACGTCGTTGTCTAAACTTACGTTGTTGCCATCGGCGCTGTTCAAAATTGCTCAACCGCGTAATGTTAACCAGAATGCAACATGCATTGAGGTTTCGATGACTTCAGTGCTATAGATTTCTGCTTGTTAGTATAAGCAGAACTAGCTGTTACAATAGAAACGGCCCGAACCACCATTTTTATACAAAAACACTATGGCATGATAAACACATGTCAGTCTACTGTGCGTGGCAATACACACCTCTACCAAAAACGATAGGGGTCTTGGAGGTCCAAGCCCATTTGCGGGTCACTAAAGGTCAAATTGTGAAATCCTTGTAAACACGATAACTCAAGAAGGGAAAGTTGGACGAATCATATATTTAGAATGTAGTTGTGACACGTTCAGTAAAAGATTTTATTGAGGTCAAAGGTCATTTGGAGTCACCAGACGCCAAATTGTGGAAACCTTGTTTCATATGCTACCGTATCTCCCACCGCCAGATGTGCGTTACATCTCATACGAATAGGAGGCTGCACGGTAAACAATTTTTAAAATGTTATAGGCTATGCATAAACGCTGTGAATGTCGGAAATCAAGTAAAACGAGTGTCTACACAAAGTACCAGCATAAAAATACTGCATTTTTAAACTGATTTCATTGAGCTCCTTCAACAATGTGTAAAGATAATCTGGGAATGTCGGTAATCAAGTAAAACGAGTGTCGAGACAAAATGCCAGCATAAAATACTGCACTTTTAAACATATTTATTACAACCAGTAAACGATGTCTGGATATGTTGTGAAAGTCGGCAATCAAGTAAAACGAGTGACAGGAATATTACTAGAGACAGAGGTTTTCGTCCCGATCGAACACCAATTGCGTTTATTATATGACCTATACTTTTACTATAGTGTATAGTTGTAAAGATGCGATCGTATCACTGCCTGTCCTTTTGAATGCTCTACACAATATATATGGCGGATACATCCAGTGCCCTAGCTTCGCTGTTTACAGGGGCGGCCGCCCGACCTTCATTTCGCCTGCTAGATAGCAACGAAAGTGTAGACATCAACGTGACAACAGCAACATGGTAAAATAGCAGCAACAACTTTAGTTTAGACAGCAACAAACTTAGAAACAACAAAATAATGTTGCCCTTTTCGCGTTCCATACTTTCTTAGCTGTCTCCAATTAACATCTTCGCTTTAATATAAGTTAGGTGGTAAACGTTTGAGCACGTCGCCCTCACTCACCCACTTGCCACCTCTACAGTCAGACTGGGGATTTTTTTTTTCTCAAAAAATCAAAAATTATGTTTAGACATAATTTTACACCTATTTGTATTCTAAATATAAATAAGTATTCACCATTTGAAGTCTTCACTTTGATTCTTTCTGGGGAAGTACCCCACCCCACCCCACCCCCCGCCTCACCCCCCATGCACTTTCATACATCCTTTGTCTCATGTATACAGGTACACCTCCAACCGATGACGTCGTAACTGGGCCATACCCAACAATAGTTTACCCTCATGATGACCATCGATCAAGGGATAAAGTACTTCTGGTACAGGACCCGGCGTATGGAAAATATCTTGGTTTTCTGAAAGTAACCTTTGACGACGAAGGTCGTGTGACACACTACAGTGGTAATCCCGTAGTGTTAGATCATACTGTCGAAGAAGGTAATTATACAATCGGGTGAGGATTCAGTTGGGATGGATTGTACACATACTTAGAAGCATAACCTTGTTAATAATAGACCTAACTATGTCTCAGAATGAACCATTAAATGTTATTTTGTTCCAGACCCCCCACCCTTAAGATGAGAGTGTACATCGACAAACCCAGGGCCCAACCACTCCTTCATAAATTCCTGGACCCGTCCCTGGATACAAAACAATTATTTCAAACAAACCTGTTCATTGTTTATCCTTCTCACTTCCTCTCCCTACCGAAATTACCATTCTGTGATAACATTCTTGTATTATCGACATTATCTCCATATGTACAAATCGTTTTTGTATTGCGTGAATCCTATAGTATTTCTGTTCGCAGCTAATCCTGATAACTTGGAAGTTTAATCTCGAGATTATCAAGCAATGTCGAAGTAAACCATTGCAATTTTTCCATTTATGTATCTTTCTTGGTAAATACTCAAAATCAGTTAGGTTTTATAGTTTCATCAGCCTCTTCCTACATGTCTTTACACAACAACTGTACTTCAATCTACTGCCTGTGATTTATGTCACTACTGGCCAATTTCATCGATGGAACTGCGCATAATGGACATTAAAGTACTAATTGTAGATGAAGATTCATAAATCGCTTTACACTCTCGATGATTGAGGATTGAATATTTTTGCTTCAGAGTCTTAGAATATGAAAACAAACTAAATCAACTTGATAAGTATACGAGTGACCCAATCGGAATCTCGTTTCTATGCGACAGATCCCGAAACATTGTCGGAAATAAACGAATGGGGCGAGGCAGTCCGGCAATCGTCTGATGCGGTCGTAGGAGATACTCTTGTTCATTTAGACGGAGGCCGAGAAAGTTGCCGTCTCAGAGAATGTAATCTCGGAAACGTTGTTACCGATGCGATGTTGGCCGCTCACGTGACCTCACAGGGAGACGATGGTTGGAGTGACGTCACCATGGCCATTTTGAATGGGGGCGCTATAAGATCTTCGATTAATCAAGGTAATTTTGCTAAGCCATCGACAGTTGTAATTAAGACATATAAATATTGCCATTTTATTTATGTACATTTTCTTCTATTATTGTTATTTTGAATCCCAAGATAAACCAAAGTTTCTCTAAACTATGTTTTTTTTTCCAATAATTAACTTAATGTTGAGCAATTAAAATTTGATTCGAGGGAGTGCTAGCAACTATGTTAATAATGACAATATTTTCAATTTCCAGGAACTATTCGTAACGGTGATGTCACAAACGTCCTTCCCTTTATGGATACTATTGATGTGGTAGAGCTTAATGGCCATCACCTAATCGAAGCTTTGGAACACGCTGTCGAATCGATCGATCAAGTTAAACTTCCCGGATTTTTCCTTCAAGTTTCCGGTAAAATTATTCATTCTCTTTCAGCATTATTCCATGCACACTCAAACAATTGGACCATTCTCGTCCGTTACTTCAACTACCAGTATTGCAAGGATATATGCGTTCCTTCAAATATCGGATATTTTTCTTACCTAAACAGGTAATCGCGTTTGGTGGTAACTTCCATAGTTTGTTATTGTTTCGGTTTACTGAGCGTATTAATATGACTCACTCTAAGCTACCACCCTAAAATTTGTTCACCAACATTAAAGAGACTACAGACCCTACCACCTTTATTGGTCTATATGTTATGGATTGAAGACTAAAAAAAACATTGATTAACTTCCTCAAACAGCTAACAAAATCTTATTCCGCCTCTGAGATATCACAGACAAATCATAACATGACATGCCGTGTCTTGTCAATTTTAATCTCGCCGCTCATTCTTCATCTATATACATGAAAGAATGTCAAACTAAATCCTTATAACGTCCCATATTAAAGACGATTAGTAGATGGGTGGGTGTCTGTTTCTCCGTCAGCCAAACGTTACCAAAATAGTGGTTTCCAACTTCCATTACTCCTCCCTGAACTGTCTCCCGTTTCAAGTCATGCATTTTCCCATCCATCTAACCTGCCAAAATTTTAATATCGTTTTAGAACTGCGCCCTCATTTTCGTACTTGAGGCTAACCACGCACTCCACTTACTTCCGAATCAACCATTCTGAAGAAAAATACCGCCATTCGCGAGAGAACAAGAAACGGGGGGTGGGAGAGGGGGGGGGGTGGGGAGTATAAAAACGCTGCCAGGTTTAGCAGGTTAGGTAAATGGGAGAGTTCATTATCTGAAAGGAGACAGATTAGTATAACGTCGTTCGTAAAATACTAGGCGTATGTAAACAAACAATTGCGCAAGATGTATCATTAATTCGTAAAGAGTATATGAGGTGACGTCACCCGAAGTCTTTACAAAAGAACACTGCAGTCTAATATAATACCGTATCGTACCTTCCCAAGGTTTGAAAATCGCTTACGATTTGGACAATGACCCCGGAAGACGAGTAACGTCAGTGGAGGTACTCTGTGGAGACTGTGAAATACCCGAGTACGAAGAACTACAGAGGGGCAAGCTGTATAAGATCGTGATGACGTCATATTTAGCTAGAGGAGGTGATGGGTTCAAGATGATTAAGGATAACATACAGAATCAGAAAACTGGTATGTGAATTTAATCTGAAAATTACTGAATTTTTGCATATTTTGGAATCTTCACAGTGGTTTTACTGAAAGTTGGAATCACTTTGATCTTTCTTAGTTTGCCATGTTTGTACGAATGTCAACCTATTTGCTTTGTTTTTGTTGAAACCTGTTAACGTTTGATTGTCTTCTAGCAATGTTATGGATTCAAATGTTATCGTGTTAATTTTTTTCGAGCTTCAGATAACCTGGAATTGTCGGTTTGATATTTACATGAGATGAATTAGAATTTTTTTAGTTTTTTTAAACTATTCCTTTTTTGAAATCTGGTAAACCGGTTTAACTGTTACTGTTTTGAATGTCTCATTGAGTGAAAACGACCTCAAAGTGACAATAATATAAACCCGCAGATGCCTAAAATGTTCGAATGTGATCTTTAACAACCAATTTTACCAGGAAAGCAGGTGAGAGGAGAGTGAATTTGGGTGTGGTGAGAGGTGTGGTCGAAGGACCCCAATGATCGTTATTTCATTATTTTTTTATTTTCATAATTCATAATTAATAGGGCACCTGGATTCATCCGTACTCAGCGATTACATCAATAAATATTCACCGATAACTCAGGGCTTGGAACAGAGGATAAAGGTTACCGGTGAGATCCCGTCAAGCTCTACCAGCCTACAGTCATCTTTACTACTTATGATGCTCATCATATCCCTTCTCACTGGTCTAATGGCTTAGTCAAATCATACTAAAGATCTTAGTCATTTAGTCAGTTGACCAACAACAATTACGCACAGGCATGATATGAACACACACTATACCAGTTTTAAGCCATGTTTCTCATCATCGTTATAAGTCATTTGTTATTAGGTGTAGGCCTACAATGGTATTGGTTGTGGGGTATACAGGCAGTCCCCAAGGTGAATGGGTGGGGTGGTTCACACTCCTCGCCCCCCCCCCCCACTACCTCATCCATGCCTGTGTGACTGTCTATCTTTTAGTTATACAGTGGTGATATACTGTTGTATGTTTAGTTCCAAACTGTGAACACATGAATATTACTTGTATTTTAACCAATGTTCTTTTCTGTTGTTTGATATAACGTTAGTTTTCTCTATATTTATGCACTGTGATTTCTAACTTACTGCAATTTTTTTTTTAATTAATTGCATTGTTTTTCTTCAAATTTCATAATCTTTATATACAAATATTTTTTACCCACCCTAAGCCACTCACTTTCCCAGCATGCCTTCTCCCACTTACAATCCCCCACCAACCTTCCCCACCCATTTATATTAAAAAAAATCTGTAAATTACAAAATACAACTATTTGTTGATTGTTGGGATGCACGATGACGTCATGATATACTAAATTCTTCTTACTCTTTGTTTATTTTCATTTCTTCGTTTTATGGAGAAAGATTGATTGTTTTTTCCTTTGAATATCTTTCCTTTTTTTTCTGAAGTTGTGAAGAACCTCAAATTAATAGCCTAACCTGTAAAGATTATTATAGGCTACATTGCTGACAAATATGTACAACTTATAATTGTTCCATGCGATTGTTCGTATATCAGCTATAAATATTATGTGAAGAAATTCATTTCAACCTAAGAAGTCCTCATGTTATTGATTTTGTCTCTGTGTGATCCATACTAATCGGAAATACAAACATATTATCAATAAAAATATTATTTGAAACGATGTCCATTTTTCTTTCACATAAATACCACGATCTTGTATTATTGGCATTTTTTAATTCTCCATTTGGGAAAATCATATTCATTTATTTAAAATCCTCAACTGTTTATCGAGGACACAATAGATATCACTTCTAGCTTTGGTATAGCAAACCATGTGACTAACAGGAATTATCACGTGATTCTGACGCCAAGGCGCTCGCGGTGTTTTATCCGTGTTCCGAGTTATTTATGTCCCACCCCCCCCAACCTTCCCACACCTTTCAATTAGGATTGACGCCACTGACCTCCTCCGCCATCAGGGGTTCCCAGTTATATACACACCGGACATGGTTTGGTGAGAATTAGTCAGGTTTTGAACATACAGGGTAAAACACACCTTTGTGGGGACATATTCAATGACCTCAGTTGATTTTGTGCGGACACAGAAAGTTTCAAGGAACTTAAAATACATATAGTGAATAGCGAAAATGAGGTAGTAACCCATTATATGATCATATTTGCCTAAATTTGAGGAACAAATTGGGTAGAGGGCCACTTGAAAAAAAAAACAAAGATATTCCCCTAAAGTATACGGATGCTATTATATTACAAGAAGCAATTTTTTGAATAGAAACATTCCAATGCCACCCTAAATGTTATTTTACGCTATGTCGCCCTAAGTGTTATGAAAGAGTTAAATTCACTTAGGGCGACATATATGTGCCTCTAATTAATTAGTTAATTATTATTTACATGCATTTTAAAGGAATTATTATAAATAGCACCCATACTGAAGTCCTAACAACGATCCAGTGTGACGACATAACATTAAAACGCCAATTTGGCCCTGATAGTTTTGTTATTCTATGTCGCCCAAAGTGTTTTGAAAAGAGTTAATTCACTTAGGGCGACATCTATCTATGTGCCCCTAATGGATTATTTAAATTCCTCTCTATAAGTATTTTTATAAATAGCAACTATACTGAAGTCCTAACAATGGTTTAGTGTGACGAAATAACATGAAATCGCCAATTGTTCCATACTGTGTATCCCAATGGTCTAATTTAATATATATATATATATATATATATATATATATATATATATATATATATATATATATATATATATATATATATATATATATATGTCAGAGAGTTGTCTGATGATCGCTCAACTCGTGAAACTCTGAGTAACAAACTACTAGTGTTCCACTAGTCTCAACCAATACTCACCTATACTTCGCTCTGTCCACCGGACATAGAGCACGCCAACCAACCAATCGTAAATATATATATATATATATATATATATATATATATATATATATATATATATATATATATATATATTCATATATATATATATATATATATATATATATATATATATATATATATATATATATATATATAGGTCAGAGAGTTGTCTGATGATCGCTCAACTCGTGAAACTCTGAGTAACAAACTACTAGTGTTCCACTAGTCTCAACCAATACTCACCTATACTTCGCTCTGTCCACCGGACATAGAGCACGCCAACCAACCAATCGTAAATATATATATATATATATATATATATATATATATATACATATATATATATATATATATTAGCTGTGATATTAGAACCGTCACATATAGGATCGTGTATCGCTTCAAACATAAGAACATTTCCTTCAATTTTTCATATCAATTATGGCGTCTTTTGTATCTGGCCTAGCTTATCTTCTGTCTGTGATATGGCCGTACAGATGATTGCTGCGGGCTACCTTGCGTCGCATTAGGACTAATATCATAGGTTCTTGCGATGCATCAAACCCAGAGATATGGATAGCCGAAACGCCTCCCTCGGGGGTCCCTACAATTCCCTACTCGGTCTTCTTGAAACCTATCCCTATCAAAGATTACTCAAACAATACAATTTCCCCTCTATATTTACGAGAAAATGATATAATATCTCTTTGTGTTCAACCTGCCCAGCTTTCCGTTAAAAGGTTCCCAAGCGTCGTTCTTACCCATTGTTGTAGCCGTTTACCTCGGGGTGTCGAAGTCGTAAGGAAATAGCCCGTCTGTTTACGATACAGCTTTAGAGAACCCCAAAGCCGGTCAAATCCACAATCGTACAAGCCCTTCCATCCGTTCTTTGAATAATAATTTACATTTCGAGAAAAAACAGATTTGGTGTCTCTCTATCTTTTTTTTTTTGTTACTTCTTTTTTTTTTCTCACCCCTTCTTGGGCACGCAGGTGTCTGAAGTGCAATTAAACGTTTTAAGGATAGGTTTGTCTTTCTATTATGGATAGTAGCTGCATATTACTGTATTATGGCATATGGAATTATGAAAAATACGTAAATGAAGAATTTGTTATGGTTACGTTTGCTTGACCGCATGTTATAAGGGACGGTTGTTGATGAGATTGTTCACAGAATGTTGAACCATATCAACTCTTCTCATCATAACAGAAATATTGTGACTCCAATGACCTAATCAAGTCGGAAATATGATGACAAAGATGGTACAAATTCGGAATTATGACGAGATGGAACAATTTTTCAAAAATTAATACTTTTGGATCAGTTATAAGTATCAGGTCCATTAGTGTTAATTTGGTGTGATTTCAACGCACGGATAAGCTATTGCCATTATTACGTAACAGTCGAAACTCGGATAGACCA